>NC_041391.1:354291849-354310775 GCF_002162155.2 Triticum dicoccoides | reverse complement strand
TCTCTCTCTCTCTCTCTCTCTCTGGTCGATCTGTTTCTAGATGCCTCTACCCTGTGGTGGCTAGTCCTATTTATAGAGCGAGGCCCTGGGCCTCTTTCCAAATAATGAGCGGGAAGGGAGCCAACAATTGGCCATTTTGAAGGGGAACATCTGGTACACTTATCCTGACTAAAGTTGGTCTTCGGCTGCCAAAGGCTATGACGATGACACCGCCCTGGGCTCCACGATGACCTCCGTCCTGCCGTTCTGCTGGTCTTGATCTTGTTGCACCGAAACAGTAACCTTTGCCTGATGCCTTGGCCTATGCTTGCCCCCTTTGCACCGAAAGGGAAACAAGGACACTGCGCAGGCCGGCGCCCGCCTGGCCTCGATCGTCATGGCTTGCGTCACGGGCTCCTCGGGAGGTGCCCTGCCTTGATCTCTCCGCCTCCTCGCGAGCCTGCCTGAGGAGGCTGCTCCTGAGGAAGCTTCCTGTCGTCCACCCCGCGAGGCTTGGCCCCTCGCGAGGGTCTTGGGCTTGAGCTGATGAAGCTGGGCTGCATTGGGCCCCCACTTGAGCCACGCCGCAGGCCGCAGGCAGGCAAGTCTGGGGACCCCCGTTCCCAGAACACCGACAGTAGCCCCCGGGTCCAAGGCGCGCCCGGACGTGGCTTAGCATAGAAGCGAAGGGGCAAGTGCGAAGCGCCGCGGGCCCCAACAGCCTGCAGCCTTGGGCGCCGCGTGGCAATTTATTGGACGTGGGCGTCTCCGCTTCCCCACGACGCCTCGGTAACCGCACGACTTGACAAATCCCTTCATGCAAAAACAGGTCATGATTACCTGCGTTCGTGGAGGCCGATGGTTGGCCTCCTCCGGCTATATGTACGGAATGGCGTGAGCCATTCCAGTTCATCTCCCTCTGCTGCTCCTCTTCTTCTTCACCCCGACTGCTCGTTATCCCCATGGCTCCGCCGAAGAGGTTCTCGGCCGCGGAGAAGGGAAAGGCTCGTCAAGAAGGGCCTGACTCTCCGCCGACCAAGCGCAGCTGGGGCCGCCCCCGCAAGCACCCTGCGTCCCCCGTGGTGGCTTCCCATGGTCGTGGAGGCGTCTCCCCGATGAGCGCCCGGTCATCGATGGGAGGCACGTCATGGCTGCGCGACCCCCCAGGCCGCGCTTCCGCTCGGCGGAGGTGCTGCCAGAGTTCGTCGTTTGGTCGGCAGACCCGACCAGCACTTGGCTCCAGCTTCCTCGCTTCTTTGTAGGTGAACTTCCGGCCGACGCTCCGGGCGGCCACTGGCTTCAAGCGGACGGCTGCTGCAGCAGGGCCTCCTGGGCTTCGCTGGAGGTCTCTGCCGTCGGGGGTTTGGCCCTGACCCGCGGGTGGCAAACTTTTTCCCGCGTGTGTGGCCTGAGCTGGCGGTGCACCCTGCACTTCAGGTTCGACGACGACGCCACCCTCTACGTGAGGGTGATCGGGGAAGACGGTCACCGTGCTAGGTGCTGCGCCGAAGACGATGACCGCGGTCGAGCGCCCAGCTTCGGTGTTGATCAAGATGAAGATGGCGGCAGGCATGGGGGTAGCGGCGCCCGGGGCTCGCCATGCTTTGGCGACTCTCCTTCAGACATCAGCTCCTCCAGTGGGGGTCGCGACCAGCCCCCGCGTCGTCGCGCCCGCCTGGGGGAAGGTAGCGGGTCGGTCCGCCGTCGCGCCCCGGTGAAGCGAGAGGAGGGAATCTGACTGAGCTCCGGAGGCAGTACGAGCCCTCACCGTGAGCTGGTGCCGAGCAAGTCATGCCTGTTTTGCCTTTCTTCCTTTCCTGCGCAAAAAGAGAAAGTAGTGTAGGGCCCCGCGGGGGCGTGTTGAACTGTTACTGTTAATTATCATGCTGTTTCCACTATTTCTGTGCTATGTTTCCGTGCCGTGTGCGGGAGTTGCTTAACTCGGGGAGGCTTGTCGTGGTCTTTGCCTCCCGAGGCCGAGGCCTCGCCGCGTGCTTCATGTCCTGCAAGGATTAGTCAAGAGGGGTAGCTTACAGTTTTGGTTGTGGGGGCGACCGACCTAGGCCATGTGCTCGCGTCGTGATGCCAGTGGGGCAAGGACTGGGAGTGGTGCTCCCTCAGCGGACTCGGATAGGAGAGCTTCAGACGACCGGGGTAGAAAACACTCGCGAGGGTACCCGCATACCTCCCTCGCGAGACTTGCGCGAGGGAAAACCGAGGCAAGTGAGCGAAAAAGACAAAGGGTCCCAAGCCAGAGACAACGATAGCTTCGATAAAACTTCAAATAGGAGAGAACAAACCAACTGTAGAAAGCAAATGAAAAAGCCGTGTCCGGCACCTAATCTAGTCTTCGACGTCTTCTCACCAGCGCGGAGCTAAGTGCTGCCACTAGGCGTGGGCGGGAGCCCCTGAGGCCCGAGAGCGGCACTCCAGGGACTCCGGGGCGTGTACAGCCCCACTCATTATTACGTGAGAGTGTCACGGGCGACGAGCTTCATAGGCATTAGTCTTCTTCACAGGCACCGGGCCTTTTCCAAAATGCGGTGGCTTCACAGGCGTTGGCCTTCTTCACAGGCACCGGGCCTTCCCCAAAATGTGGTAGCTTCACAGGCCTTGGCCTTCTTCACAGGCATTGGGCCTTTTCCGCAGGCACTGGGCCTCGCTCAGGGGTAGAATATCTGGAGATGTTGAATGTTCCATGCGTTCTGGATGGGTACTCCCTCCTGGGTCTCCAAGCGCGCGGAGCCGGGCCTGGAAACATGAACAACCTTGAACGGGCCCTCCCACATGGGAGAGAGCTTGTGCAACCCTTCCCTGGAGAGGACCCGTCTGAGCACGAGGTCCCCTACCTCAAGAGTCCTGGGGCAGATGTTGCGGTAGTGGTATCGTCGCAGCGCCTGTTGATACCTTGCCGCTCGCAGTGCGGCCTCTCGACGGCGATCCTCCCTCAGCATGAGATCTGTCCCTCGCATGGCGTCCTGCTGCGCCTCGTCGAACGCCAGGACTCGTGCGGAACGAAGCCTGACCTCGTGAGGGAGGACGGCCTCAGCTCCATAGACGAGGAAGAACGGAGTCTCGCCAGTTGGTTTGGCCGCGGTCGTGCAGATAGACCACAGCACAGACTGGAGCTCGTCGTACCAGCCCCTGCCGCAGGCCTCCAGCTTGTTCTTGAAGGTCGTGGTTTTGAGGCCCCTCAGGACCTCCGCGTTGGCTCGCTCAGCCTGGTCGTTGCTCCGGGGGTGTGCTACCGAAGCGTAGCATATCTGTGTTCCAAGGTTAGCACGGTATGTTTTGAAGAGGTTACTGGTGAATTGTGAACCGTTGTCGGTGATGATGTGGTTAGGCACCCCAAATCAGCTCACGAGGCCCTTGATGAACTTGACTGCGGAGCCCGCGGGGATGGTTTGGACAGCTTCCACCTCAGCCCACTTGGTGAACTTGTCCACGGCAACATAGAGATAGCGATAGGCCCCTGGCGCCCGAGGGAACGGACCCAGAATATCCAGCCCCAAACCGCAAATGACCATGAGAGGGGTATAGTCTGCAGACCCCCCGCCGGCTGATGGATCTGCTTGGCATGGAATTGGCAGGCCTCACAAGCCTTCACCAGCTCAACGGCGTCACTGAGTGCCGTGGGCCAATAGAACCAGCTGCGGAACGCCTTGCCAACGAGGGTCCGTGATGATGAGTGATGCCCACAGTCTCCACCGTGTATGTCTGCCAGTAGCTCCTTCCCTTGCTCTCTGGAAATGCAACGCAAGGACACATCATTTGGTCGCCTCCGGTAGAGCTCTCCATCCTTGATGCAGTAGGCCGTGGCCTGCCGCACCACACGCTCCGCTTCCTCCTCCTTCTCCGGCAGGGTCCCTTGTGTCAAGTAGTTCCTGAGCTCTGTGATTCAGCATCCTTCCTGAGGCTCCAACGCCAGGAGCAGGCATGCCCCTGAGGCCGGGCCACAGACCGGGGCTCCCGAGGCAGGCAGCTGAGGGAGCTCTTCCCAAGGTTGTGCCGTGCTTGATAGTGATGGTGCAACTAAGGGCTTGAAGAGTCGCTCCTCGAAGACGCCAGGCTCCTGAGGCAGTCGCCTGGATGCCCTCTTGGCGATGTCATCAGCCTCTTGATGGTGCCGCGAGGCACATGCTACAACTCCAGCCCCCAGAACTGCTTCTCCATCCTGCGAACCTCGCAAGATAGGCTTCCATGTGCTCGTCCTTCGGCTCGTATACCTTGTTGGAGAAGTAGACGAGGAGTTGTGAATCACCCTTGATGATGAGGCGCTTTACCCCCAAGGAGACTGCGGCTTTCAGGCCTGCTATCAGGCCTTCGTACTCTGCTATGTTGTTGGAGACCTTTTCTCCGTGCTGGAAACTGAGTTGTACGGCGTAGTAGAGCTTGTCTTGAGTGGGCGATACGAGCACTGCGCCAGCCCCTGCGCCGTGTCGGGAGAACGCCCCGTCGAAGTACATGACCCAGCCGTTTGGTGCCTCGCTTCCCGAGGAGACTGATCGAGCCTCGCCAGCCTCGAGGCCTGGTGCCTCTGCCCATTCTGCCATGAAATCTGCAAGTGCAGCCCCCTTGATGACTCTGGTCGTGCTGAATTCTAGCTGAAATGCTTGCAGTTCGATGTTCCACTCAGCGACTCTTCCAGCCGAGTTGGGGCTCCTGAGTACCCTTTCCAAGGGGTATGCTGAGACGACCCTGATGGGATGGCCTTGGAAGTAGTGTCGCAGCTTGCGTGAGGCCACCAATAGCGCGAGGAGGAGTTTTTGGGGCATAGGTGTGATGCCCTCGATTCAATCATACACTAATCATACACGCAAATGTGTACGATCAAGATCAAGGACTCACGGGAAGATATCACAACCCAACTCTAGACACAAATTAAAATAATACAAGCTTTATATTACAAGCCAGGGGGGCTCGAGGGCTCGAATACATAAGCTCGAAAACACAAGAGTCAGCGGAAGCAACAATATCTGAGTACAGACATAAGTTAAACAAGTTTGCCTTAAGAAGGCTAGCACAAAAGCAACAGCGATCGAAAAGGCAAGGCCTCCTGCCTGGGAGCCTCCTAACTACTCCTGGTCATCCACGGTCTCCGTCATGTGGTAGTAGGCACCCTCGGGGTAGTAGCAGTCGTCAAAGGTGTCATCTGGCTCCTGGACTCCATCATCTGGTTGCGTCACTCAGAAGAATGGAAAAGGGGGAAAAGAGGGAGCAAGGCAACCGTGAGTACTCATCCAAAGTACTCGCAAGCAAGGATCTACACTACATATGCAACATTATCAAAGGAAGGCTGTATATGTGGACTGGGCTGCAGAAATGCCAGAATAGAGAGAAGGCCTAGTCCTTTCGAAGACTAGCATCTTCTGGAAACCACCATCTTGCAGCAACAGGAGGATATAGAGTAGCATAAAGTAAAGTAGTAGTAGTGTTATCAACCTCGGCCAGAGATCCTTTCTCGACTCCCTGCGAGAAAGCAATCCCAGAGCCATACTATCCAATTGTCATCACAATCCAATTCTCATCACCATCCAATTCTCATCACAAGTATCTAGTTCTAGTTGTATCGATCGGGATACAACTCCAAGTGTCCGTTACCGTATGACAGGCTATCGATAGATGTTTCCTTCCCTGCAGGGGTGCACCAACTTACCCACCACGCTTGATTAACTCCGGCCGGATACACTTTCCTGGGTCATGCCCGGCCTCGGCCAAACAATACGCCGCAACCCGACCTAGGCTTAATAGAGAGGTCAGCACGCCAGACTAAACCTATGCCCCCAGGGGTCATGGGCCATCTCCCCGGGAACTCCTTCACATTGCGTGGGCGGCCGGTGAGCAGACCTAGCTACCTCCTTCAACAAGGCAGGTCCTTACGCAGTCCAACCCGGCGCGCACCGCTCAGTCGCTGACGTCTATTAAGCTTCGGCTGATGTATACGATGCAGAACGCCCATACTATGTCCACGTGATGGTTAGTGCTATCAGGCCAGAGGCCCCTTGGATCAAATATCCAAATCGTAGTGGATTAGGAACGCGCGGTAACAAGCAGAGACTCACGAAAGATGTGACCCCGTTGCCCCATCTCGAGGACTTGCGGCAAGGGCTAGGAATGCCCGGCCACGCCTCGTAATTATCTCGCGGGCACCCCCCAGGTCAACCCGTCTCCACATCACTCGCGGGTACCCCTCAGGGTCGACCAGCCTTTCCAAGTAACAGCTGAAAAGTCCAAGTATCCATGTGTCCAAACGTCAAGGGGAAAACCCGAGGAATCACCCCCGGTGAATTCCACTCGATGTAATCATCAAGGTGAACGTAAGAGGAACCACCCCCGAGGTTCACACTTGAGGGGTTGCATGATAGAGTCGTATCGGAAGTGGTTAAGACGGAATCACCCTCAATGACCACGACCGAATAACTACACTACAGGGTTAACAACAGAAGTGATGTAGAGGTCTCACCCTCGGCACTCGATAGGAACCCAGTAGTGTCGAGCAACTAAGGGGAAAGTGAGATGCGGTGTCGGGGCCTGGTCTTCGATCCCGTTGATTGGGTCTTCGATGATGAAGCAGGGGCAACAAGGACAAGGTGTGTGGGTCACTGATGGATCACTAACCAACCTATACTAAGCAGTTTAGAATAAGCAGGTAGGTATCAATAAGCAGGTACAAAAGCAGGCTATGCATCAGAATAGGAGCAAACAATAAGAGTAGCAAAATCTAATGCAAGCATGAGAGTATAGAATGGGCGATATCGGGATGATCAAAGGGGGGGCTTGCCTGGTTGCTTTGGCAAGGAGGGGTCGTCATCGACGTAGTCGATCACAGGGGCAGCATCAGTCTCGGGGTCTACCAGAGAGAAGAGGGGGAAGAAACAGTAAATATAAAGCAAACATAGCATCACAAAGCATAACTTGGCAATATGTTGTGCCGGGTGTGACCTAATGTATGGCTACAAGGTGTAGGTGAAGGGGGAATTCAACCGGGAATGTATTCCCGGTTCCGGACCTGTGTCAAACAAATAACCGGAGGGAGAATGTTCCATGTTCAGATAGTTAGGGGCATGTGACAGGTATGAGGAGGGCGTATTCGGATTCGTTGGATTTTTCTGAGCAACTTTCACGTAGAAACCATTTTCATCGGAGTTACGGTTTAAACTCTATGATTTTTCAAAGATTAAACCATATTCTGGAATTATTAATATTAACAGAAAAGGAATATGACGTCAGCATGATGCAATGCTGACGCCAGCAGGTCAACAGGTCGGCTGACCAGTCAAACCAGACAGGTGGTGCCCACATGTCAGCCACTGTAAGCTTAACAGTGGATTAAACTAATCTAACAGGCTAATTAGAGGGGTGGGCCCCTGGTGTTAGTGACTAACTAATTGCTAATTAATTCACATATTTTAATTAGCAGATTTATTTATTTTTAAAACGTTTAAGCTAGCGGGGCCCGCGTGTTAGTGGGTCAGAGTGCCCAGTCAGCATGTTAACTGGTCAAACCAGTCAAAGGGGACCCGTGGGGCCCAGCGTCAGTGGCACAGATGGCCCACCTGCCAGGCCACGTCGGCGACGGCGCCGGAGACAGCTCCGGCGACCCAAAACGCGGCGGCGCGTGCGGGAGGGGCTCGGGTTTCGTCTTCCGGCGACCAAATCGACGGCGGTTGGTCGCGTTCGAACAGGAACAACGTCCCGCGTCGATATGTGGGCTTAGTGCGAGCTAAAACAGATGGAGTCGAGCGCTAGGTCGTCGGCGGCGGACGCCGGAATCGAGCGTTGGTGGCTACAGCGATGTGGGGCGCGACAAGCGATGCGGAGAGCATATTTGGGCTCCTACGAGCCCCGGGAGCTTGGCTACGAACTCGGACGCGAGCTCGGGCCACAATGGCCACGACGGTGAGGTGATCTGCGGCGACGAGCTCACAGCAACGGTGACGAGCTAGCTAGGGTGAACCACGTGGTGCGAGGAGAAGAATAGAGGGAGGGAGGATCTCATCGTGCGGCTCCGAAAAGTCTGTGACAGCTTAGGAGCGCAGAGGTGGCCGGAGACGACGGCGGTCACCGGCGACAGAGAAGATGGGGACGAGCTCGATCCCGACCATGCGGTCGTTCCCAAGCTCGATGGCGAGGCGTAGTCGAGGTAGAGGTCGACGGCGCGTCTCGTGGATGTGCTGGCGAGGCGCGGGATGGGCGGTGGCCGCGGTGGTGGTAGACAGCGGCGACGACGGCGCGCGGGAGGTCCAGATCGGGACGAGAGGAGAGGGAGAGGCGAGCGAGTGAGGCAGGGAGCAGGCAAGTGGATGGAGGTAGGTGGGGGAGGAGGCCCGAGGCATCGGGGCGCTGGCGGCCTTATCCTCATCGACAGCGAGGTGGTCTGGTGGCGACGCGCGGGCGCGCGCCCTCGGTCGGTTGAACAGGGGGAGGGGAGAGCGACCAGGGAGGTGGGCCGTCTAGGTTGGGCCGGCTGGTCCGGATGGGCCAAGGCCCAGGGAGGCAGGGGCTTCCTTTCCTCTTTTCTTTTTCTTTTAAAACTTTTCTGTTTTCATTTAACAGTAGCCTTTTGCATTTTCTTTTGCAGTAATTATCTTTTGCAAAAATGTGCCACTCGTGAAAACAAATACTAGGGGTAGTGGTGCACTGCCACCATAAGCTTGGGATTTATTTGAATCCATTTGGAATTTTCATAATTGGAGTAGCATTTTAAAATGCTAGAATTGCACTGGATTAATTGCTACTGCTCATTTTAACAACATAGTAATGTTCTTTTTCTTAACATCAATTGTTTTGGAATATTTTCTAAATAATGAACATTTTTCCAACAAGTTTTTGCAACTTCAAATTTCACTTTGAATTTGAATAGAATTCAGAGAAGGGATTTGAGCTGAGATATTACCCCAAGATGATTAAGCTTTGTAAATCAAGATGACTTGGCACTGATCATAAGGGATTACTGTAGTGTGATGCTGGGGATGTTACAAATCTCCTCCACTACAAGAAATCTCGTCCCGAGATTTAAGGGGAGGAGTAAGGGGGGAAGACTCGGGAAGGACGAAGCTCAGCACAAGATAGGTACCTAGGGGCTATCTCAGTGAACATGGCATGGAGGCACCTCTCGAGTCAAAATTCGAGAAAGTCGTCAAGAACAAGGTAAGGACATGCAATAAGAAGCTTCAACCGGGTAGGCAATTGTTCGTTGCCTGAAATAGAGGGTGAAATGGGTTCAGAGCAGTGGGAATGGGTAGTGCGTCTGATACCAGAATAGATCGCTAGGAATGTGGCTTGTGATTTACATATGAAGCCAAGTGCGAGGAACAATTTTGGAAAACAGGGATGTACATGAGAGTCAGGTTTCGATCATGTGGAACTGTGGGTTATGGACCCACCATGTGGGTTAAAAGTAGGAAGGGTGCTGACATCTTGCACGGTCATGATAGCAAGGCATGTCAGAGGATAGCATGTCAGTTATGTTGGCAACAATGTTGGTACCAAGGGTGAGGGACGAAGAGAACCATTTTCCTTCTCGTTGAACGAGGCAGACCAATAGGCAAAGTTCTCGTCCATCGGGGGTTACCAGGATGTCGTCAGCAATATTAACAGGGTCACACTGACAGAGTTGTAAACCGAGGTGTTTCCATAAGCAGGGAATTATTTCTGCTTATAACATATATATATCACAAGAAAGGTTAAGCAAACCAATGGAAAGGAAAATGTGTTTATACACAAGATTTAGGAGGGTATCTTTTCCCAAGGAAGAGTAGAGCATGATATACATGTTAGATCAACAAGTACATCACCATTTGGAAAAAAGGGCAAGGGAATTCATGATGTTATCCATACCACGGTGTTTGGGTAATAGAGCAAGACACATTTGGCAATGCACTTCCAATGTTCTTGTTGTTGTTCGGCATACCACAGTCATGCTTCGAGGTA
This sequence comes from Triticum dicoccoides, assembly GCF_002162155.2. NCBI lineage: Eukaryota > Viridiplantae > Streptophyta > Magnoliopsida > Poales > Poaceae > Triticum > Triticum dicoccoides. The sequence continues at coordinate 354,300,863 of NC_041391.1, read as the reverse complement.
ACATTAACATGGTGTTTCAAGCAAGATTGAATCTGAAGGTCACAAGAAGTACAAAGGAACAATTCCAAGAATGTCAAGAAATGTAACATATAAACAAAACATGACCAAGTCGGTATTGGCAGGAAGTCAAGGATGGTGTCGATGACAACACGAATCATCGACGGGTAAGGATGGTATTTCTCCTCAAGATTTCGATTCATATCTTAGAACAATGCAATATATTGATGGTGATCACGACAAATTTTGTCGATAGGCTCTATGAAGATGCCATTGAGCAGCAACGACCTCAAGCAAAAGGAATGATGAAGCAAAGGCTATTGGAACCACGTATACGACACGAGCTTGGATTCAAGCTTGTTGCTCAAGGTGGAATGACAAGATGAGGAAGATCGTCGTAAGCTTTGCTCATCGTCAAAAAGTTGTGCTCCAGGAATAAGGACGAGGTAGCACAGTTAAAAGTTGGCACGATAAAAACATAGCCGGTCATGCTAGGAATGATGTGATGGAGTAACACTTCAATTAAGAATTTACAAGAGGTAGTGCAATGACACAATATCCTCGAGATAACATGAGGCAATACTTGAAGGTAGGTCAAATTAGAGGTTGGACAGGTGAAATGACTTGCAGGAGACAAGTATTTTAACTTGTCCGGGAAATGGAATTAAGGAGAAAGTATGGTCGGAACCACGGTTATGAATGATCAAACCACCGATACAAGATGAACTTATAACAAGGGGTAATTGTTTTTACGAGCAGCTTCCATGATACGTTCTACATCGGGCCCATGGGCATGAACACTAAAGTTCAAGGTCGACTCCCACTTCTTCAATGCATAACCTTTCATTCACTCCTCGTTTTCGAAGAATTTTTAGTGCGAAAGATTTATCTGGTGAAGCACCAGAAGAGTATGACTCACATCTCTTTCGAGTTTACTCGGATTAGGGAAGGCATAGATTCAACCCGTAGGGGTATCTTAGGAACATATACCACTAAGTTCTAGAGCATATAACATCAGCTCAATAGCAGAGCATGGTTGACAATAAGCAGATGATACAATTTATCAAAGACATTATGTATCAGGGGAAGAACTCAAGGATTTGAGAATAGGCAGGAACGGTCAGATAATAATCCACCAAAGGATATGGCTGACCACAAAGAATCTGTTGTGAGTAACAATGCTCAACCAGAAGAAGAAATAGTGCAAAGGCATCGGATTATAGAAGCAGCTGAATAATTTCGATGTTCAAGTTGAAGCGAACTAGGTGGACAATCAATTACAACATGATTGGCCGAGTGAAAGATCGAGGATGTCGCCTAGAGGGGTGGTGAATAGGCGCTTTAAAATAATTACGGTTTAGGCTTGAACAAATGCGGAATAAACCTAACGGTTAATTTGTCAAGCACAAAACCTAAAACAACTAGGCTCACCTATGTGCACCAACAACTTATGCTAAGCAAGATAAGCAACTATGTGATAGCAAGATATATGACAAAGAACAATATTGCTATCACAAAGTAAAGTGCATAAGTAAAGGGCTCAGGTAAGAGATAACCGAGGCACGCGGAGATGACGATGTATCCCGAAGTTCACACCCTTGCGGATGCTAATCTCCGTTTGGAGCGGTGTGGAGGCACAATGCTCCCCAAGAAGCCACTAGGGCCACCGTAATCTCCTCACGCCCTCGCACAATGCAAGATGCCGTGATTCCACTAAGGGACCCTTGAGGGCGGTCACCGAACCCGTACAAATGGCAACCCTTGGGGGCGGTCATCGAACCCGTACACTTTGGCAACCCTTGGGGGCGGTCACCGGAACCCGTCAAAATGCTCGGGGCGATCTCCACAACCTAATTGGAGACCCCGACGCTTGCCCGAAGCTTTACACCACATTGATTGAGCTCCGAACACCACCAACCGTCTAGGGTGCCCAAGCACCCAAGAGGAACAAGCTCAAGGGCACCAAGCACCCAAGAGTAATAAGCTTCTCAAACTTCACTTCCACGTATCACCGTAGAGAACTCAAACCGATGCACCAAATGCAATGACAAGGACACACGGAGTACCCAAGTCCTTCTCTCCCAAATCCCACCAAAGCAACTAATGCTAGGGAGGAAAATGAGAGGAAGAACGAAAGAAGAACACGAAGAACTCCAAGATCTAGATCCAAAGGGTTCCCCTCACAAAAAGGAGAAAGTGATTGGTGGAAATGTGGATCTAGATCTCCTCTCTCTTTTCCCTCAAAAACTAGCAAAAATCCATGGAGGGATTGAGAGTTAGCAAGCTCGAAGAAGGTCAACAATGGGGGAAGAACACGATCTCAAAGGATAAGATTCAATGGGGAAGAAGACCCCCTTTTATAGGTGGGGGAAAATCCAACCGTTATGCTCACAACCCGCACGCAGCGGTACTACCGCTCGTCCTCACGGTACTACCGCTAGGGATCGCGGTACTACTGCTTGCGATACAAAAAAAATACTTCCGTACCTACCTCCGCAGGACATGGGACGAGTTTTTTGGTCCGGAGCGGTACTACCGCTGTAGGAGCCGCGGTAGTACCGCTCTGGAGCGGTAGTAAAAAATTACATCCGCTCTAATTCGCGGTAGTACCGCTGCAGCCTTTTCAGAACACCAAAACTGCCACAACTTTTGCAAACGGACTCCGAATTCGATGAAACCAAATTTGTTGGAAAGCTAGATACAAGGGCTAACACAATATTGAAATAAATATCAATAAGAAGCAAAATAGAAAAGGCCCATAAGAAAAAGGTGAGAACCCTTCCTTGGATAAGACCGGTAAAACCTCCAACTCCGAAAACATCATAGAAGACGCATGCGAACTCCGTTTTCGATGAACTCAAGCTTGTCATCAAGATGACCATAAGCTCTAAGACTCACAAAGAGAACTAAACAAGAACCAAGAAACATGATGCAAGGATGCAATGGTTTGAGCTCTCTACTAACGATACGATCAAGCCACCAACTTGAGAGCCCCCCTTGATAGTACGGCAAACGATCCTATAGCCCGGTCTCCCAACTACCACCATGAGACTGGTAAAATAGATAAACTATCAAGGGCAAAACCTTTGCCTTGCACATGGTCCACTTGAGCTAGATGATGACGATCTTGACTCCCTCAAGTTGGACCACCTTTCTTGATTGCGTTGGCTCGATGAAGACTAGATGATTGCTCCCCCATAGTCCACTATGGGTGAGCCACTCTTTGACACATCTTCACAAGTCCATTGACACCACAATGGATGGAAAGATTCAAGCACTTGATCTCTTCGTGATTCTCCACTTGAACTTGCACACGGCAATCTTGATGACGATCACCACTTGATGTCATCCTTTCCATGGGTTGTATGATATCTTTCTCTTGACGCAAGCCCATGGACACGTACCTAACCCCACATGGAACTCTCACATAGATCATGGGTTAGTACACAAAGTGCAATGGACAATGCTTACCATACCATGGGATCACTTGATCCCTCTCGGTACATCTTCTACGCTTTGTGAGTTGATCAACTTGATTCACTCTTGACTTAGTCTTGATCAACCTTGAATCACTACAAGGATCCGGGTCTATTGCAACAAAAAAAATTGTTGCAATACATGCTGTTTCGTGGAGATAAGTACCTATTGCCACGAAACGACATTCGTTGGCAGCCGTTGCAACTGGACACATGGTAATAGGTTATTACCACGAAAAGGCAATTGTGGCAATAAAGTGTGCTATTGCAACATCCATGTGGGAACTTGCCACATGTTTCCCCGTGGCAACACTCACCTGATGCCACAATTTGCTTTGTGGAGATAGCTTTAATGCAACATGTACCGAATTGTGGATACTGATATGTCGTGGCGATAGACATTTGTGGCAACAACCTATGCCAACGACGGCCATTTCGTGGCGCATTACTCTTTCGTGGCAATAATCAATTGTGGCAACAAACTATGGCAACAATCCTTATTTTTGTGGCATCAGGCATGTTGCCACGATCCAATATACTTGTGGCAATAAACTATGGCAACAATTCTTGTTTTCATGGCATTAGGCATGTTGCCACGACCCACTGCGCTTGTGGCATTAACTTATGGCAACAAATATTCCAATCGTCGTAACAGGAAATTGCAACGTACTTCTTTTGATGGTGACAAATAGGTATCACAACAAATAACATCTTTGTAGCGAGAAATTATTGCGACAACTTAAACTTTCCGTGGCGATACTCTATTTCAACAAACTTACTTTGGTGGCGCTAAACTGTTATCGCATCATGAAATTTTTTGTGGCGCAAAGCTATTACAACAATATAAAGTGCTCCGTTGCAACATTCTAGTGCAACAAAACAGATAGGCGTAGCAACTGAGATATGATGCAACACTATATTTTTAGTGGTGCTAGCATGTGGCAACCAAAAATGGGTTGTGGTAATAGTCTATTGCAATCGTAAAAAAAATTACAAGGTTTTAATTACAATATTCAAAACCATACATATAATATGTAGATTCATACAATTCATACTTCTGATAGAAAATATCCATCAAATAAAACTCAAATGTAATTTAGCCATCCTAATTAACTTCGAAGACTAAACTGCCTGTGATCTAGAGTCCAGTCCAGCTAGTTCTTTGGATCCTGCAATCAAGAAATAAAAAAAGTTGTAGTTAATGAGTCAAACATAACATACGCCATACAATTATGCCAGCTCCATTGTTAAAAACTATTGCCAGACTAACTAGCTAATACTGTGTCAGCAAGCATGTAACTAAGGCATCAGAACAACTATACAAGTGTGAATGGCTAAGGCATAACCTAAAGTACATCTACTAAAAGATTTTTTTGAGAGAAAAACATTGCTTTTAACTTAATGGTGTTGGACTGAATCACCCAAAACACAGAGCAGCCACAAGGGCTAGTACATCGGCCCCCCATTCCAGTTAGGTTCTAACATCCTATCAAGACTAGCAAGCTCATGAGCAACAAAGTTTGCCGAGCGACGACATACATTTATTTCATAATAAGAAAACCATAATATGAGCGGATACTTGGTATCCTCAATAACAGCAGCATAGGCCGACGAGTCCGCCTTATTGATATTAAGTGCTTCCATCAGGAGTTGCGAGTCCGTTTAAAAAACGACCCTCACGACCCCTATATCAACAGGAAGAGATACTACATGGGACATTGCAGTGGACTCATCAGCGACGGCATCACGCGCATGATCATGACATCCTGCTCATGCATACAGAATGGTACCATCGTCCGATCGTACATCTACTAAAAGCTCCTGCTATTGATTTAAGTTATGACTAGATGTATAGTTTCAGTTAAGTTCATGTCCCTAGCTAGCACATATTTGTATTTTGTTTAAGTTGTGACTCGATGCAGCAACAACACATGGTAAAAGAGAAGAAGCAGCTAGCTAATTATGAAGACCAATGACATATAAAATGCAGGTGAACATGAAGAGAAAGCAAGGTTGTGACTTACCATTGCTTTATACATTCGAGATTGCCTTGCTGCAGCTTGTATGAGCGCATTTGAAGAAATAGCAGTCGACCTTGAACCTGGAGTCTTATTAGGACTAGATGTCTGTGAAAGAATATTTTGCAAGTTTGGATTACTATTTTCTTTGTCAACCCTCTTCGTAGGAACCTGTAAATAGAAGTCCACTTTTAGCAATGCAAGTAAGCAACATAAATCTTACAAGGTCAGAAGCATATGACTGTAATCACCATCACCTGTTGGGTTTCTATCTGTTTGCTCAATTCTACAAACTTTGCCATCATGTTTTTTTCAAATTCCAGTCTTGATGTTCGCTCCTCTTGCAACAATCTTTCCCTTTCAACACGCTCTTCTTTTAACCTCTCCTCAAGTTGTTCTCTCTCAGCACGCTCCAAGTTAATCCTCTCTTGTGTGTTAGCACGTTCAGCTTGTAGTTGATCTTCTAAGTCATTGACCTGCTGGCTGAGCTGAGAGTTTCGCTCCTGGGTGGCTGCTGTAGCATGAGCTTGCTCTTCAATCTGGATACGGAACTTTTTAGAACCAGTTGAAGTTTTGTCCATGTATCCGTACCCACGAGGCTGCGATGACTTGCATTCTAGAGTGTCTTTGTAAGCGGTCTGGAAAACATTGTTTTTCTGCTCACTTGAAAGTGGACCTTTAGTTTCAGCTTCTTTGTTTTTAACCTCTTCAAGTGCTTGGTCCTAAAAATGATAGGAACAATTATAGATGCAGCATCAATATTGACACTATAAAAGATGAATCAAGAATAACACGACCCAACGCATGAATAATCGCATCTGATGATGAAACATGCCGAATGCACATCATTGACTAACTATAGAATAACCAAAAGTCAGTGTACTCACGTAAACTTTCTGGGAATCTGTGTTAGACCATGTTCCATTATTTGTGTGGGTGAGTTCCCATAGAGCAATACAATCTGGCTCTTCTCCAGTTTCTAAGTTTCTCTGCAAGTAATATAACAATGATGCTTGAAACATGACACCATATTTAGCAGCAAGGCATACATATTTAATTGGACTTGTACCTTCTCAAAACTAACTTGCAAGTAAGATTTTGATCCGATTATATGTTTTGTCTTCTGTTTCTTACGGTTATCAGCGTTCTTTTGGCTGTGTTCCTATCAATTCATTGAAACCAGATATAACCAATGAGACTAGCCATTTCACCTTAACACATAATAGACTAACCGTGACCTTAGAAATAACCTAAAATTTTGAATCAGTGCCAAAGTACTCAATCATCCATTCCCACTCTTCTGGTTGTAAATCTTCAGGCAGATTAGCCAATCTAGCTGCATCTGTTTTGTATGCCTTGTAAGTGGAGCTTAGAGTTGATCGCCAGCCTCTATATCTCTCTTTCGCAATTTTGAGAACTTTTTCTTCTGTTTCTGGTGTATCTTCCAGGTCCCATCTGTCCTGTAAAGCATACAGCAAATAAATATACATAAGCAGTGCATTATCGATGGTAAAATAAGATAACACATGTGAAAAATATTGTACGCACTATTATATCTGCAACAATGAGTCGATGAATGGTAGGGTGAATGTCCGACCACGTCCTCACTCCAATGAGTGGTAACTTTCTTTTCATTATGACAACCACGTCATCCTTGAACGAACGATAGTTCATTCCTACTGTACCACCCAATTTTTCAGAGAATGTAATATTTAGCTTTGCAGATCCATTGGCAAAACGCTTCTTAGATGCTTTAAAACCTTTTAGAACACCTCGCCCTTTCTTCTTCTGTCCACCAGCTTCTACAGCCCAAATCATACAAGAAAAATTATATTACTCAGCATTAGATTGTAAGAAATGATGACACAAATGTAAACGAAAGCAAGTACCATCCTGTAGTCGCGCACGGTTGCGGCGAGCATGGGATGGCCATTCAGCAAGGGAACACATGTCATTAGCAGACACTGGAATGTCAGATTGTTCTGGAGTTGCTATAAAAGATTTAGTAGTCTTGAAGGTTTAGCTATTTAACCCACACCAAGATTTTATGCATTATAGGAAATGCTAAATAATTTACCAGATTTGGGTTGTCCACGTTGGTTTTTGTATGCCGTTATACTTTCCATCCTTGTTAAGAGAACAGAGCATTTCTTTACTGCACACAAAAACAATCATGGGACTTAGCATTAACAAAGCATTGATGTTCTGCATCATTCAGATAGGTGATTATGAAGTAAGGATGTTGTGTACCAGGAGCATCCTCCGTAAAATTCATCATTGTGCCCTTGTGTGGGTAAACCAGACATATGTGAATGAACATGAAAGGCAAAGTATTAGTGATAGGTTCATGAAAATACTACTCTGAATCTATAGGAAAAAAATGCAATGTGACTCGTGTAAGACCAAATATCTATTAAAAATCAGCTTATAGTAATCTGAATCAAATGCAATGCAGATGATGACTAAACCTGAATGCTCTGCTCTGTTGACGCACATATAACATCTAATATATGACATTATGTCTTAAAATGTGTTGAAAGAAACTCATCTCGATCTACGCTAATTGCTAAAAAATATTTATAAGAAAGTGACTGTAGGATGTATAAGAAGAAACCAGAGTGTAAGAATGTGGATTTATTTTCGGCAAGCCGGATAATATTACATCGAAAGCTAATCAACCTGATTCAGATATAAGAATTAATGTTGTATGCAGAGTGACAGTGACGGTGATGGTAGGATTCTAAGTGTAATGTAAAGATTCAGACTGAACCCAGGGGGAAACAAATGTAAAGTGGATCATGAAAGCATCCATGTATGTAGAAAAAAACCTGGTATTTGGCACCATTATTAGTTGGGGGATTGAACTCAGGAAGCCGGCACTTATCTAAAAATGCAAGCTAGCTAGCTTTGCACATACAGATTACAGAGTATGTCTATATCTTTCAGTTAATGGATCTAGTGCTCAAAAACCAATCTAATGCTCACGACCCCCTTTGGCGTCCACGAGGAAACAGAGCGAAACAGGAGCAGAGATGGTGGAGAGGCCTGCAGGCACCTCGGGCACACTGGGGTCGGGTGCGGCAGTAACCAGCGCCTGGCCACCATGTCACAACGCCGGCGTGCACAGCCGAGACGGCTGCGGCCATGAACCGGGCCGGGAGGCCCCGTCGAGCCCCAGTTCAAGGCCGAGGCGAGCTCCATGGCGGCCAGCCTCCATGCCAAGGTGAGGCGCTGCGCCGACCCTCCAGGCCGCGAGCGCCTCCGCCGAGGCGGCCAAATCGAGGCGCGATGGGAAAATGCCACCGGCGGCGGCATGTCCCCTGCCCTAACTTCTTTTCTACGGCCAAGCGGCGATCGAAGGAGAGAAGGGGCAGCCCCTCTGAATGGATCAGGATTGAGAGAGCCGCGCATCGATGAGGAGCTCGGGGGGGAGGGGGGTTTGATCCCGGACGGAGGCGGGCGCAGAGGAGAGGGGGGAGGGGGAGATCGAGGAGGACTGGATTTTTCAGCGATGGAGGAGATC
>NC_041391.1:354286786-354291339 GCF_002162155.2 Triticum dicoccoides | reverse complement strand
CACCGGCGGCGGCATGTCCCCTGCCCTAACTTCTTTTCTACGGCCAAGCGGCGATCGAAGGAGAGAAGGGGCAGCCCCTCTGAATGGATCAGGATTGAGAGAGCCGCGCATCGATGAGGAGCTCGTGGGGGAGGGGGGTTTGATCCCGGACGGAGGCGGGCGCAGAGGAGAGGGGGGAGGGGGAGATCGAGGAGGACTGGATTTTTCAGCGATGGAGGAGATCGGGAGGAGGACTAACCTGACGCCGTGCACCTGACGTGGTTCGCTCTATTGACGCCGTCATGACGCCGGCAGCACAGATGAACCGAGACGAGAGCTCAGATCCAATCGCCCGTGAAGACGCCGTCGTTTGGTCTAGAATTATATATTCGTGGGTTGTTAGGAAGGTATTTAGCGGGAAGCTAATTCTTTGGTGGGAACAAAGACGCTAATTTGGGACCTTTTAGCGGGAGGTTAAAAAATATTGGCGCAAAAAACAGTACACCTAAATTAGGTGGTGGGAAAGTAACTCTTTCTGTTTAAAAAAAGTAATTAGTTTTTAGGTAATTTTCTAGGTTGTAGATATATTTCGAGATGGAGGGAATACTAAAATGTTTTGAAGACTTGCCGTGTAAATGAAATGAAAAAGAATGCAAATTTTCCATGGCACGAACATACTGCATGTTAATTGACATGGCAAAATTACCTGGGTGGATTTGCAGTAGTAAGTACAAAAGCAAAATCAAATCTGTTAAAAGTTGCAATGCTTAATGTGGTCATCATCAATCCTACAAAGTCAAAAAAAGGGAAACAAACACATATTTCTACAATCAACTCAAATTTGTTTTTATTTTTACTACTCCATGTGAACATGGCCAAAGTTGTAGTGGTGACATGGCGAAAACTATATTAGAGGCATGGCAAACAGATTAGCAAATTTGCCATGGTAAAAAAAAATATGTGTATGTCATGCCAAAAGTTATAGTGGTGACATGGAAAAAGCTATATTAGAGGCATGCCAAAAGCTATAAAATCCTTTTTGCCATGGCAAAACAGTGTTCAACAATATATACTTCTGATTCATGGCAAAATCTAGAGAAAATTCGATTCATGATTCATTTCAAAGCTAGAGTTTGTATGTACTGATCACATGGCAAGTTTACAAAATTTGCACTACAGACTAAATACAGGAGGACAAATGCCATGGCAAATTACTGAATATAATTCTCGCAGGAGGACAAACAACACTAAACAGTGCTAAACACTACACACTAGTTGCCAATTTGCCATATTGTACTAAATATCATGTTCTACACAATTTGCCATGCTCAAAAGAAACTATTCCAGAAAAAATATTGTCAAGATGTACCCAATGTGTACCCATGTGAACCAGAAATCTAAAGTCAAACAAATTGGCATGTCACTACTAAACAAATTCCCAAGTCACTGCTAGACAACATAAAAAAAAGGGGACACATGATCTTCTCCATCAATAGTCTAGCAATTCCTGTTTCAGTGCAATCAGTGTATGATGTGCTACCGAACAACTAAAAAAGAGTTCATTCTTATTTTGCATATTTGTCTATCATACATTTGCTCTCCTAAACTTTTAGTAATATCCAATACCTTCCCACGTAAAGCTGTTGAAAAAGGACGAGGAGATCAAGGACTCCAGAACTGATCCGACTGAGGCAAGAAACCTGAAGTGAACACCAGCCCCCTCTGCTCGATGCACATATCCTATCCCCGATACTCCCACTCCCTGTACAACAAAAGTGCAAAGTTTCAGTGTACATTAAGCTGAACCTGAACCATTCTTTGTGACGAAACTTCCTGTTCTAACTAAATCTGCACGCATGTGCTCTACTGTTGTGCTCGTCCCAGGTCAGTAGCAGTAGGAGAGCTCAGCTAACGGCAAGGCACATGAGAACAGCTCGGGCGGCTACTAGGAGGCGGCGGAATACCTGGGCTCGGGGTGAATCCCGGCGAGCAGTTCACCATCCGCACATCACTAGAAGAAAACGGCATCCCCGCCGACGAGCAGATCCCTATTGGCGCATCGGCGAGCAGGTCGGCTGCGAGCTGCAAGGCCTCGTCCACCTCCTAGTTGACCTCCATGAAGCGCCGCGGCGTCAGCGTCAGCACCTCCACTGCTCTCTCCCTCCGCGCCCCGCCTCCTCGAACAGTACCTCCCTTGCTTCTCCCCCTTCCGCGTCCCGCAGCCTCGTGCGCCACCAGGCCCCGCCTCCCGGTGTAGGATGACGGCGCTGCCGCTTCAGCTGGTCGCCATCGCCTCCCTCGCGCCCAGGGCCTCGCGGACATCGCCATCGCCGCCGGGTTGGAGGTGGGCGCATCGCAGGGATGGTGCGGGCAGCGTCGCCCCGAGCGCGGCGGCCTGGTGCTCGCGGCGGCGCTCGGCATCGGACCGCGACGGCACCTCGCTCCGGTCGGCGAGGAGCTGAGTCGTAGCGCGGTAGTACCTGGTGCTCGGCTGTAGCGAACGCCAAATCCCTGGCCCCCTCCGCGGATCCCTCGTGGTCGTCGTCCTCGACCCCTGCCGCCGCGACTGTGGCGGGATCTGGTCAGGGAGGAGCCTCGTCGCCGGCGAAGGCCACTCCTCTCTGTATTGCGTGGCGGAGACAGAGCAGTGTGCTCTGAGCGGTGGAGCAAGGGGAGAAGAAGATAGGATTGATGCTGGCGTTCGGGATGAAGCCTGTTTTAGACTGATTTACCGAACGAAAACAAAACGTGACGTGTCGGACCTCAGTTGCTATGACATTCGTGCCTGTAATCAATGGCACAGAGATTCTAAATTATGGGTCTTTCAGAAGTTAGGAGTTATAGATTCCGAAATTTATTTATAAAAAGTTATATCGTGGTGAAAAAAACACCAAATTCGAGAATTGTGAAGGGGCGAGCCGACGCCCTTCCCTGTAAGGTTTTCGTCGTCAATATTTGTATAGTCATCGTCATTTGAGAAGCCAATTAACGAATGAAAAAGAGTTTCCCTGTTTATATTGTAAAACAATCATCACATATGTTGAAGCAACTGATACAAAATGAACGCCACACACACCCAAGGCAATATACACAAATGCCGGGCACCGACACACAACCTCAAGAACTACCAAGCACCTACAAGATGTGCAAAAAAAGGATCCGCTTAGAGCCCCGGAGACCACCAGCACGAGGAGCGATCATCCCGGACCAAGGACTCCAAGATGATGCCTCCAGAAAGGGCACGACCACGAACGTCGCTATCGTCCGATCCGAAGATCAAGTTTTCACCAAAAGTAAGATAGAAGGAGTGGGAGGAACACCACGTCCACGGATGCCTTCACCGTCAACCAGTGGACGGACTGGGTAGGTGATGTACCACGGTGCTTCAACCCCTCCGCTGTAACCCCGGTCCGCCAACCACCCGCAGCCAATTAGGAAGGTGTTGTTTCATCATGGATCTACACTTGGGTTGGATATGTCAAAAAAAGTGTGCCTTGGTGAATTGTTGGTCAAAGCAGCAGAAATTTGGCCAGCTCTAAATTACATGTCACAAAACCTCATGCGCCCCTTACTTTAATACTATTAAATTATACTGTTGTCTCGAAACATAAGTACTGATGGCATGGGTTGACGAGACGGTCGATCTATGTCAGTCTCGATCTCATATTCCAATCTTTAGACGGGGTGATCTCAGCATCTTTCATTTTACCAGACAATCCGTCGAGGGTTTGTCCACGCCAGAGTAGGTCCAACATAATTATTTCGCTTTTGTTCAAAAGATAAGCATATAGATTCAATTACTATGTAAATTAAAACAACCCTGCATCGCGGCGCCTTTGCGTGTCTGATCCATCCTACATTGGATCCACACGCAAGGGGGTGTGACGCCCGGATAATTAAGCGACAGTAAAACTCTGCTAATGATGTCACGTCACCTCCGTTACTGTTGCTAATCTTTTGTTAGTTCAAAACCGATTCACAAATCAATTCAAAATATGGCAAACAACAAAAGTTTTCAAACATTGAAACAAAAATGTTCGGAGTGAACCAAATATTGCATAGATAATTATGGTGAAGAAACCCCACTTTTATAAAATATTTAAAGGCTCTAAAATAACTAAAACAGTAGGTAAAACAATCAAGTAAATACCTTTTATATTTAATATAATATTAAACTAATTTAATTGGGCACTAAAAACTTTCTATGGCACTGGTCTAACTTGATATGCTAATCTAGGTGCTAAGGATGTGTTTTACAAAAATAAAATAATTAGATCCTAAAATATAAATAGAACAAGAAAAGTAAAACAAAAACTAAGCAAATAAAAAAAGAGAACGAAGGAAGACCCATCCTTCCCTGGGTTGTTCGGTCCAACAGGGCTACCAGGCCCCCCTGGCCAGCCCACCCCGGTCCCCCTTATCCCCCACCCGACCAAACCCTAATCCACCACCACACCCCCACTTCCCTCGATCCCCTGGATCTGGATCGGGAGAACGCAACGCTCGCCGCCCGCCCCGTCCCCATCGCCAAGCACCCCGTGCCCGCCCCCCTTGCCGCGTCGAAGAACCACCTC
>NC_041391.1:354285006-354286194 GCF_002162155.2 Triticum dicoccoides | reverse complement strand
GCTCCCCGAGCACACTGCCAAGACCCTACAACCGCCGTGAGCCCCGGCCTCTCCCCCTCTCTCCTTCCAGCCGTGACCCCCTCTCCGGCTCCGGCCACTGCCACCTGTGCCGGGACGACCGCGCCCACGGCATGCGCCCGCGGCCAGCGCACGCACGCGCCACGTCCGCCACAGTCCTGCTCGACGCGCCTTCGCCCGCACCGCGCCCTCACCTGCGGCTGCGGTCGTGTTCGCTCTGCCCCTGGCCTCCACTCCGTTCTGCCTTGGTGCCGCGTCGCTTCCGCGCCGTGGCCGGCCCTCGGCTACTGGCCGGCTCCGGCCGCCCTCTGCCCTGCTCCGCCAACCCCGCTGCCGGCCTCGACCATGGCCTCGCTGGGGCCAGGTCCGGCCGCCTCTGCCCCTCCTCTGTGCGCGTTAGTGCATAGGAGGGAGGTGGCCTGAGCCACTTACAGGTGGGGCCCTCCCCCTTGTAAATCAGATAAAAGGAAAAGAGTAGAGAAAAACGAAAATGAAAATGAAATTAGTAAAAGTAATAATTAATTAATTGATTAATTAATTAGTGAATTAATTAAGTTCATTAATTTGGTTTAACTAAATTAATTAGAATTAGTTAACCTAATCAAGTAATTAAGCTAACTAACCTGTTTAGTTACTCTGTCAATGACAAATGGGACCCACCTGTCAGGTTGACCAGGTCAACGGTCAACGTTGACTGCTGACGTCATGCTGACGTCAGCAAACACTATTCTGAATAATTTTAATTTAATTAATAGTTAAATAAATTTTAAAAATGATTAAAACTTTAGAAAATCATATAAAATAAACCGTAGCTCAGATGAAAATACTTTCTACATGAAAGTTGCTCAGAACGACGAGACGAATCCGGATACGCAGCCCGTTCGTCCGCCACGCGTCCCTAGCATAGTGAACCTGCAACATTTCACCTCCGGTTCACCTGCCCGAAAACGCGAGACACTGGGGATACTTTCCCGGATGTTTTCCCCCCTTCGCCGGTATCACCTAATACCGCGTGAGGGCACATCTAACACCGCCGTTTGCTTTGTCACGCATCGTCATGCTTATGTTGCATTGTATTTATTGTTTCTTCCCCCTCTTCTCTTCGGTAGACTACGAGGCTGATGCTGCTGCTGGTACCCCGATCGACTACGGTGTTGACGACCCCTCCTT
>NC_041391.1:354278238-354284770 GCF_002162155.2 Triticum dicoccoides | reverse complement strand
GATCACCAGATATCGCCTATTCTCCTCTATACTGCTTGCATTAGAGTAGTGTAGCATGATACTGTTCGGTTACTCCTATTCTGTTGCATAGCCTAACATTGTTGCTACATCTGTTGATACCTTACCTGCAATCCTAAATACTTAGTATAGGATGCTAGTTTATCATCATTGGCCCTACAGTCTTGTCAGTCTGCCTTGCTATAATATTGGGCCGTGATCACTCGGGAGGTGATCACGGGTATATACTATATATACATACATACTATACAGATGGAGACTAAAGTCGGGTCAGCTCGATGAGTACCCGCAAGTGATTATGATGAGGGGGCTAAAAGGACAGGTGGCTCCATCCCGGTAGAGGTGGGCCTGGGTTCCCGACGGCCCCCGACTGTTACTTTGTGGTGGAGCGATAGGGCAGGTTTAGACCGCCTAGGAGAGAGGTGGGCCTGGCCCTGGTCGGCGTTCGCGGATACTTAACACGCTTAACGAGATCTTGGTATTTGATCTGAGTCTGGCCATTTGGTCTATATGCACTAACCATCTACGCGGGAGTAGTTATGGGTATCCCGGCGTCGTGGTATCAGCCGAAGCCTTCTTGACGTCAGCAACAGAGCGGCGCGCGCCGGATTGGACTGGAACGCCTACTCTTGTATAAGAGAGGCTAGGTCTGCTTCCGGCCGCCCTCGCAACGTGCAGGTGTGCAATGGGCGATGGGCCCAGATCCCTGCGCGCATAGGTTTAGACCGGCGTGCTGACCTCTCTGTTGTGCCTAGGTGGGGCTGCGACGTGTTGATCTTCCGAGGCCGGGCATGACCCAGGAAAGTGTGTCCGGCCAAATGGGATCGAGCGTGTTGGGTTATGTGGTGCACCCCTGCAAGGAAGTTAATCTATTCGAATAGCCGTGATCTTCGGTAACAGGACGACTTGGAGTTGTACCTTGACCTTATGACAACTAGAACCAGATACTTAATAAAAGACACCCTTCCAAGTTCCACAGACAACCCGGTGATCACTTTTCCACAGGGCGACGAGGGGAGGATCACCGGGTAGGATTATGCTATGCAATGTTACTGGAGATGCTACTTGGAGATGCTAATTGGAGATGCTACTTGGAGGACTTCAATCTACTCTCTTCTACATGCTGCAAGACGGAGGCTGCCAGAAGCGTAGTCTTCGACAAGATTAGCTATTCCCCTCTTATTCTGGCATTCTGCAGTTCAGTCCACCGTTGCTTTTCTCCCTCTTTTCCCCTTTCCCTTCTATCTGGTTGTCGCAACCAGATGCTGGAGCCCTGGAGCCAGACGCCACCATCGACGATGATTCCTACTACACTGGGGTGCCTACTACTACGTGCAGGCCGCTGACGACGACCAAGAGTAGTTAGGAGGATCCCAGGCAGGAGGTCTGCGCCTCTTTCGATCTGTATCCCAGTTTGTGGTAGCCATCTTATGGCAACTTGTTTAACTTATGTCTGTACTCAGATATTGTTGCTTCCGCTGACTCGTCTATGATCGAGCACTTGTATTCGAGCCCTCGAGGCCCCTGGCTTGTATTATGATGCTTGTATGACTTATTTATGTTTTAGAGTTGTGTTGTGATATCTTCCCGTGAGTCCCTGATCTTGATCATACACGTTTGCGTGTATGATTAGTGTACGATTGAATCGGGGGCGTCACAAGTTGGTATCAGAGCCGACTGCCTGTAGGAATCCCCCTTCCACACTCCTTGGTCGAAGTTGAGTCTAGTCATTGCAAAACTTTTATTAACATGGCTGTGCGGCCTATGGGCCCACGTCGCCATTGGGTGGTATTAGGATCTTTTATTCCTTGATCTATACTCTGGGACTCTAATCTCTCCTCTATTCGGGTTAAATGATTTTACTAAAATCTAACTTTAGGTTCTCGAAAACGCTTTCTCCCGGAGAGCCCCTTCAGTCCAGATGATCACCGACTGCACCAGAAGATTTTGAAGATACTCTCCGATTTTCTCTCGAGACCTTGTGCCCGTTGCTTTTGCAATTCCCTTTCATCGAAATATCCCTATGGATAAATACTTACACCTGTCATGCTTACTTTTATTTCCAGTCGATCTTGTTATTACAAGATACCCCGAGAATATTTTGTGCCTACTGCCTTGCAGTTCCTTTCCACCTGAATACCCCTACGAATAATTTCTTGCCCTTATCGAGTATCCGTTCATCCCTAGTTGTTCATGTGTTTCACAATGGTCTTCGAAATACTATTCGATCCTCCAAAAATCCTTAGTAGCTTATTGCTCTGTCATACTTGTCTACTTGCATGATGGATGCTTTCCATATGTCTGGCAATATTCGTTAGTACCCTTAGGCATCTTCATTTTGATCCTTTTGATTCTATATGTGTGCGAATGCACGCAATCATCAGTTGATCCTTATAAATTATATTTTCGGCTACTTTCGAACATGAGCTGGATCTCGACCAATCAAATTGTCATCGATTGTACCCCTAAGCCTACTCAACTTATCCATCCTTGATCAGAGCGTTGCTTCTGTTCCCTTAATTTGGAAATCATAATTCCTTTGCATTTGAGCTCTGGATTAGTCAGTTGTTTCTATAATCCAATGCCCTTGCATTGTTACTTCCTCTGATTGTGTGCCGATGCTCACATCAGCTCTGTTATGGACCGACAGATCCTTTAATGGATTTTATCCGACATTGTCCTTCATATTCAATAACCTTGTGGGCCTTCCCTTGGATACATAATGCCTTTGGTAAATTGTATCATCTACTTTCTCAACCTTGCTCTACTTTCGAGCTTGTGATATTTACTCTTGAAACTTGTGGTATATGTTTCTAAGAAGCCCCTATGGGTTGAACCTATACCTTCCTTAAAAACCGTATGAACCGAAAGGTTTTGACAAGTCAACCCTTCTAGTGTTTAGCAGATAATTTTCTACCATACTACTTCTTTGAGAACGAGAAGTGAATGGAAGGTTATGCATTATGGAAGTGGGAGTCGACCTTGAACTTTGTGTTCATGCCCATGGACACGATGTAGATCTTATCATTAAAGCTTCTCTTAAATTAATTATTCCCTTGGTATAAGTACATCTTATATCTGGGATCTGGCCTTTTGCAATCGTGGTTCTGACCATGATCTCCTTTAAATACCATTTCTCGTGCATGTTTAAGCACTTGTCTTCTATAGAGCAATCCCCCAGTCCAACCTCTACTTTGATCCGTCGTCGAGTATTACTCCCTGGTATCTCGAGGTTATCACGGAACACCATAACTTCTTATGATTTCTTCATCAAGTACTACATTCTCACCGATTCCAATGTTTCCTAGGTTCTGAGTGGTTAGTCACTCAAATACATCGATAACTGAATCCTGTCCTTTCTACGATTCAACCATTCTTAGCAATCTTCCTTGCTTACAAGTTTCTACCCGATCACTTCATCCCAAGCCTGATCGGCTATATCATTATCGTGCTAAATTTAACTGTGCTACCTGGTCCTTCTTCCTGAAGCACAAATGGTTGACGATGAGCCAAGCTTATGTCGATTTTCCTCATCATATCATTTTGCCTTGAACAGCAAGCTTGATTCGAGTTTGTGTCGTACCCATGGTTCCAATAACCTTTCGCTTCGTCATTCCTTCAACTTGATGTCATCGCTGATCGATTACATCTTCATGAGATCTATCGACAAATGTGTCGTGATCATCATCAGCATTCTGAGCTCTTCCAAGATATCTATCGAATTCTTGATGAGAAATACCGTCCTTGCCCTCAATGATTTGTGTTATCATCGACCACTTTATTGCCTTCCGTTCAACACAAACTTGTTCGCGTTTTGTGTTATACCTTGAGATCCCTGCTATCCAACATTTGTTCTTCTTTACCTTGGAGTATTACCATCTTTTAATATCAAGGATATTGTGAGGACTGCTCCACCACTGAAGGAATTCTTGGTATTGTGATACTTCTCACCATCACCATTCTTTCTTGGGTCCTCGTGTTGATTTCAACCGGGGTACCAACAAGTGAGCGGTGCTGTTTGGATTCTGCCCTTCTAGCAACCCTCTTGCTTTGAAGTTAATGGTCGGCCATTCATTCTTAGACTATTGATTATTGAATCACCATTCCGATGTTGGTCGTGCAACCCAGCCCATATTCGGGTGCACCTTTCAACCAATGTTTAAATGTGTATGCTGTCCTCGAGCATACATCATTATATCATTTGATCTGACAAATGTTATCTCTTTGTTCATATAATTGTGGAAATCCAATTTTTTTTGGAAATCTCAATTAATTAGCGCTGAGTCCACCAGCCATCTCCTCCCCTCTCCTTGATTTAATGATGAACGCTTGTTTCGCAACATGCTTCCATAGTTCATTTCCCGAGAATCTTACAATGTCATCTCGTCAATTTGTGGTGCACCTTTTCTTCTCACGCATCCTAAGTCAGAGGTATCCTGACACTAATCGGATATGAACCTCGGACAGATATGATGGTTGGAACATATTTCCAAGAGTTATAACATTGATCTTTTTATGACCCGGTAAGGTGATGGCATGCCCAGCACACCTGGCCGAATGACCTGCTGTTATAGTTTCCTTATTAGCAAGGTTATCCCTTCTTCCATGAGGAAATTGTAAGACTTATTCTACAAGTTGTTCCTGATGGATCCTTCCTGTATCCGAAGTCCGACCTTTGCTTGAAGACCATGTCAATGCTATCTCGAAGCATGTCCATGGTACTCCAATTTTCAACAAAAACATTTGAAGCCCAATGCTAAATGTTTCTGGCTCGATTATCCAAACACCGCTGTATGGATAATGTCATGAAAATTCTCTCCCCTACCTAAAGAGTTTTCTACATTATATCCTCTCATGGATATCATGCTCTGCTTGTGCTTGGGAAGGATATACCCTTCAAATATGTGTTTAAACACATTTTCCTTTCCATTGTTCTGTTTAATTTGATAATCATATTTTCCTTTCCATTGGTTGGTTTAACGTTTCTTGTGATCTATATAATCTAAGCAGTAATATTCTCCTGCTTATGTAAACACCTCGGTGTACAATTCTGTCAGCAAGACCCTATTACTATTATTGATAACATTCTGGTAGCCACCGATGGACGAGAACTTTGCCTAATGGTCCGCCTCGTTCAACGAGCAGGAAAATGGTTCTCTTCGTCCCTCGCCCTTGATACCGACATTGTTGCCAACATAACTGATAGCCTACCCTCTGACATGTCTTGCTATCATGACCGTGCAAGATGTCAACGACTTTCTTACTTTAACCCACATGGTGGGCCCATAACCCACAGTTCCACAGGATCAAAACCTGACTCTCCTGTACAACCTATTGTCAAAGTTATTCCTCGCGCTTGACTTTGTATGTAATTCACGGGCCACCTGCCTAGTGATCTATTATGGTATCAGGCGCAATACTTATTCCCATTGCTCTGAACCCCTTTCACACTCTGTTTCAGGCAACGAACGATTGTCTATCTGCTCGAAACTTCTCAGGATACCTCCTCACTTTGTTCTCAATAATGTCTAAAGTTTCAATTCGAGAGTTACTTTCCGCCACCTTTCCTGACGTTATCTGCTAGATAAGCAAACATTGTAGCGGTCCGTTCTTTCGTAATACCCCATTATCCTTTCGTAAGTACGATGGAGTTCCCGAAGGAAGACAACTTCATCATGATGCATTGGAATAAAGAATTGAAGACATCAACGAAAGTGATTAATTTCTTCGAGAAGATCCGTTAGAATATCGTAACAAGAACTTCCCCCCTTACTCCCCTCTTAAATCTCGGGACGAGATTTCTTGTAGTGGAGGAGAATTGTGACGCCCGGATAATTAAGCGACAGTAAAACTCTGCTAATGATGCCACGTCACCTCCGTTACTGTTGCTAATCTTTTGTTAGTTCAAAACCGATTCACAAATCAATTCAAAATATGGCAAACAACAAAAGTTTTCAAACATTGGAACAAAAATGTTCGGAGTGAACCAAATATTGCATAGATAATTATGGTGAAGAAACCCCACTTTTATAAAATGTTTAAAGGCTCTAAAATAATTAAAACAGTAGGTAAACAATTAAGTAAATACCTTTTATATTTAATATAATATTAAACTAATTTAATTGGGCACTAAAAACTTTCTATGGCACTGGTCTAACTTGATATGCTAATCTAGGTGCTAAGGATGTGTTTTACAAAAATAAAATAATTAGATCCTAAAATATAAATAGAAAAAGAAAAGTAAAACAAAAACTAAGCAAATAAAAAAAAGAGAACGAAGGAAGACCCATCCTTCCCTGGGCCGTTCGGCCCAACAGGGCTACCAGGCCCCCCTGGCCGGCCCATCCCGGTCCCCCTTATCCCCCCACCCGACCAAACCCTAATCCACCACCACACCCCCACTTCCCCCGATCCCCTGGATCTGGATCGGGAGCACGTAACGCTCGCCGCCCCCCTGATGCCGGCGCCCCGTCCCCATCGCCAAGCACCCCGTGCCCGCCCCCCTTGCCGCGTC
>NC_041391.1:354206010-354277914 GCF_002162155.2 Triticum dicoccoides | reverse complement strand
AACCACCTCGCCGGCGAGCCCGTGCCCGAGGATGGCCGCCTCCGCCCCGCACCTCTACTTCGCCTCGCCGGTCGCCATCCTCGACCTCGCCGTGGCCTCCTCGTCCCCTCCCCGACTCGCTGGACCGATCCGCCGCCGCCCGAAGCTCCACGCGCCTCCTCCCCGTCGCCCGGTCGTCCCCGACCTCCCCGAGCACACTGCCAAGACCCTACAACTGCCGTGAGCCCCGACCTCTCCCCCTCTCTCCCTCCAGCCATGACCCCCTCTCCGGCTCCGGCCACTGCCACCTGTGCCGGGACGACCGCGGCCACGGCATTCGCCCGCGGCCAGCGCACGCACGCGCTGCGTCCGCCACGGTCCTGCTCGACGCACCTCCGCCCGCACCGCGCCCTCACCTGCGGCCGCGGTCGTGTCCGCTCTGCCCCTGGCCTCCACTCCGTTCTGCCTTGGTGTCGCGTCGCTTCCGCGCCGTGGCCGGCTCCGGCCGCCCTCTGCCCTACTCCGCCAACCCCGCTGCCGGCCTCGACCATGGCCTCGCTGGGGCCAGGTCCGGCCGCCGCTGCCCCTCCTGTGTGCACGTTAGTGCATAGGAGGGAGGTGGCCTGAGCCACTTAAGGTGGGCCCCCCCTTGTAAATCAGATAAAAGGAAAAGAGTAGAGAAAAACGAAAATAAAAATGAAATTAGTAAAAGTAATAATTAATTAATTAATTAATTAATTACGTAATTAGTGAATTAACTAAGTTCATTAATTTGGTTTAACTAAATTAATTAGAATTAGTTAACCTAATCTAGTAATTAAGCTAACTAACCTGTTTAGTTAATCTCAGTCAATGACAAATGGGACCCACTTGTCAGGTTGACCAGGTCAACGGTCAACATTGACTGCTGACGCCATGCTGACGTCAGCAAACACTATTCTGGATAATATTAATTTAATTAATAGTTAAATAAATTCTAAAAATGATTAAAACTTTAGAAAATCATATAAAATAAACCGTAGCTCAGATGAAAATACTTTCTACATGAAAGTTGCTCAGAACGACGAGACGAATCCGGATACGCAGCCCGTTCGTCCGCCACGCGTCCCTAGCATAGTGAACCTGCAACATTTCACCTCCGGTTCATCTGCCCAAAAACGCGAAACACTGGGGATACTTTCCCGGATGTTTTCCCCCCTTCGCCGGTATCACCTAATACCGCGTGAGGGCACACCTAACACCGTCGTTTGCTTTGTCACGCATCGTCATGCTTATGTTGCATTGTATTTATTGTTTCTTCCCCCTCTTCTCTTCGGTAGACTACGAGGCTGATGCTGCTGCTGGTACCCCGATCGACTACGGTGTTGACGACCCCTCCTTGTCTGAGCAACCAGGCAAGCCCCCCCTTGATCACCAGATATCGCCTATTCTCCTCTATACTGCTTGCATTAGAGTAGTGTAGCATGATACTGTTCGGTTACTCCTATTCTGTTGCATAGCCTGACATTGTTGCTACATCTGTTGATACCTTACCTGCAATCCTAAATACTTAGTATAGGATGCTAGTTTATCATCATTGGCCATACATTCTTGTCAGTCTGCCTTGCTATACTATTGGGCCGTGATCACTCGGGAGGTGATCACAGGTATATACTATATATACATACATACTATACAGATGGAGACTAAAGTCGGGTCAACTTGATGAGTACCCGCAAGTGATTATGATGAGGGGGCTGAAAGGACAGGTGGCTCCATCCCGGTAGAGGTGGGCCTGGGTTCCCGACGGCCCCCGACTGTTACTTTGTGGCGGAGCGACAGGGCAGGTTGAGACCGCCTAGGAGAGAGGTGGGCCTGGCCCTGGTGGGCGTTCGCGGATACTTTACACGCTTAACGAGATCTTGGTATTTGATATGAGTCTGGCCATTTGGTCTATACGCACTAACCATCTACGTGGGAGTAGTTATGGGTATCCCGGCGTCGTGGTGAGTGGATGACTTGGAGTTGTACCTTGACCTTATGACAACTAGAACCGGATACTTAATAAAACACACCCTTCCAAGTTCCATAGACAACCCGGTGATCGCTTTTCCACAGGGAGACGAGGGGAGGATCACCGGGTAGGATTATGCTATGCGATGTTACTGGAGATGCTACTTGGAGATGCTAATTGGAGATGCTACTTGGAGGCTTCAATCTACTCTCTTCTACATGCTGCAAGACGAAGGCTGCCAGAAGCGTAGTCTTCGACAGGATTAGCTATCCCCCTCTTATTCTGGCATTCTGCAGTTCAGTCCACCGATATGGCCCTTTACACATATACCCATGCATATGTAGTGTAGCTCCTTGCTTGCGTGTACTTTGGATGAGTACTCACGGTTGCTTTTCTCCCTCTTTTCCCCTTTCCCTTCTATCTGGTTGTCGCAACCAGATGCTGGAGCCCTGGAGCCAGACGCCACCGTCGACGATGATTCCTACTACATTGGGGTGCCTACTACTACGTGCAGGCCGCTGACGACGACCAAGAGTAGTTAGGAGGATCCCAGGCAGGAGGCACGCGCCTCTTTCGATCTGTATCCCAGTTTGTGCTAGCCATCTTATGACAACTTGTTTAACTTATGTCTGTACTCAGATATTGTTGCTTCCGCTGACTCGTCTATGATCGAGCACTTGCATTCGAGCCCTCAAGGCCCCTGGCTTGTATTATGATGCTTGTATGACTTATTTATGTTTTAGAGTTGTGTTGTGATATCTTCCCGTGAGTCCCTGATCTTGATCGTACACGTTTGCGTGTATGATTAGTGTACGATTGAATCGGGGGCATCACAGGGGGCGAACGAGCCCTGCCGCCGCCCTCGCTGGTCGGGCTTCACCTAGTCACGCCCTCTAGCGGCGGTAGGGGAGGGGAGGAGAGGGAGGCGGGGGCGCTGGGAGGTTGTCTAGCGATCTCTCCCATCACCTGCGAGGGGGCTCGGGAGGGTCCTCCGCGCCAGAGTAGGTGCAACGTAATCATGTTGCTTTTGTTTTAAGAAAAATAATAGAGATTCAACTATGTCAATTATCAACCAAACAAATTTAGTTTTGAGATTTACTTATTGGCATATCACACATTTGTTAAAAAACAAAAAATGTATTAAGATAAGGCCAACGCCTTATCTCTTCTTTATATATTCATTTTTAGATATAAAAAATCTTCAAGTCTTGGACTGTCGCCTCGTCATATCTGTCCCTTTTTTATGTATTCACTAGCAAACATGCCCGTGCGTTGCAACGGGAGGGAAAAAAATCATCCCTCGTGCACACACCGATGACATCAACAAATCACTTAAATTATTTCACGGTGCCTAGTTTCCGGCTTTCCGCTATCTCTTTATGCCTCTATTGTCGTTACTCCTTAGTGATGCTCAATAATTATTGCATTAGGATGAAGATAGAAAAATACATGTTAGTCCTCAACCTCTTCCATACGCCCCGTCCTCATATAGCCACCCCTCTAGTCCCCCGTGACAAACCTAGCCACCTTGGGCTTCTGGCTTCTTCTCAGGCAAGGAGAAAGGCAAGATCCCCGCCGCCCCTTTGTGCACACTCCCCCCCGCCTTGGCCGGCGTCTTCCCGCCCGCCTTGGCAGCGGATAAGCGTCCGAGTGCACCAGCCGTGGTGGCACTGGGAGCATCCCATCCCTACATGAAAGCGAGGAGGAAGAGCGGCGCAAGGCGGAGGAAGAGGAGGAGGCGTACCAGGCGCGCCTATCGAAGGACGGAGAGCTTGGGAGTGGAGCGCATGGTCTTGGAAGCTTTCGACAGAACCGTGACCGGAGTCGACCCGGTCGTCGAGGGCGACCCGATCATCAGAGGCGACATTAGTGATCACATGGGTGGTGTAGGACGTTGATACGTGTCGATTGTTGGCCGACATATGCTACCTACACCACTTAAGTTGGCAGAATTATGCAACCAAATTACTATATAAATATCATCTTAATTTTAAAAAATGCAAAAATAATGAGGTCATGATATTTAGAATATTACAAACCTGCACCCTGACCTCAACATCAGTGCAGGTCAATAGAATTACTACCTTCTTTCAAACAGAAAAAGAAGACCACGTCAATCACATATTTCAGTAATTTTAATTTTTTGCGTGGACATATTTCAGTAATATACGCTATCCGACCTTAAAAAGAAGTAATATACGGCAGAAGAAGTCACGCGCTCCACCAGACAGCGTGTCTGGTCACCCGAGCGATCCAAGCACGCAGTGGCGCGACCCACCAGACGGGTCGTCTGATCCCATGCGCGGCTGAACGATCGAAGGAAAGAAAAGGGGCGACTTCCTTTCTCTCGCCCCTCAAAAAAAAGATCGAAGCTAGAACAGAGACAGAGACAGGGGAAACACCAGATCAAACCAAGAAAAGAGAAAAGGGAGAGATCAGATCGAAGGAAGAGGGAGGTGAGAAGAGGGTTTCGGGAGGCTGGCGGCGGCGGCCTCTCCTCCCTGACGGCGCGCTTCACCAGACAGGGAGGCGGGGGAACTTGAATCCTCGGGGCCCCTCCCTGCCGCCCCTGACCGACGACCGCTGCTGCTCCTCTCCAACACCGACGACCGCCGCTGCTCCTCTTCAGCACGCTGCTGATCTTCCCCAAGGATCCTCTTCTGCTTCTCTTCTTCAAGGATCACGTAGAAGATCTTTACTAGTTGTAAATTTCTGAAACTCTGTACTGTTTTGCTTTCATCTGCATATGACCCTATGAATCGTTGCATGGACATGGGTTAATTGGTGAAAAATTACTGTGAGAATACTTAGTATGCTACCCAGTGATCTTGATTTCCTGTATGAGTAGTTACTGAATCCTGTTTCACTTGCTAGTACTTGGCTGTGTGTTTGATTAATCAGAATACTACCAAAAAGACAGTCCTATTTCTGAACCATTTACCTTTGCTGTCTATTATTTTGTTTTGTTTTTCTTTGATCCTGTGACTACTTATGCTATGTTACATGATCAATACTCTCATAAGGGGCACAAACATGGAAGAAGATGCAGAAGAGCAGATGTTTTGCTTTGCCCCTTATGCTATGTTCTTGAGCAGAAGAGCAGATCATGATGCAGGTGGTGGACAAACAAAACAAATGGCAAATTTTCTCGCCACTGTCTCTCTCAGAATTTCTGTTTTTTCATGATCTAGCCAACTACGGAACCGAACTTATTTACCCTCATGTCACATATACTACCATGTGACAGTAATACTATTTCTTCTTCCATCAACCAAATTTTGATTTACAATGTATAGATAAATTTTTGCTTTACCATGTGATAGTAATACTGGT
The DNA here is from genome assembly GCF_002162155.2 of Triticum dicoccoides. Taxonomy (NCBI): domain Eukaryota; kingdom Viridiplantae; phylum Streptophyta; class Magnoliopsida; order Poales; family Poaceae; genus Triticum; species Triticum dicoccoides. Next base: position 354,272,609 of record NC_041391.1, on the reverse strand, counting down.
ATGTATGTATCCCTATTGTCTTGTCTTGTAATGCAGCTAGTGATGCTATTGACTGTAATGCAGCTACTAAAGCGGCTGTTATGTTTGTTTAACAGGACTGGCTTTACGGAGATAAGGCAAAAATGACACGAGATAAGAGTTGGATGGAGAGGGAAAGAGGTTCTGTTGAGTGGCAAACTGGCATGAAGGATTTCTTGAATTTTGCCTTCGATGGTGCTCACCCAGACTCAACAGTCCCATGCCCATGTAGGAGATGTCTCAATAGTGTTCCGAAAAAGAAAAAGGATGTTCATACTGACTTGCTGTTCAATGGGATGGATCCAACCTACACTGACTGGATATACCATGGTGAACAATCGGATGAGGGAAGCATGTCTGAAGATTCTGATAATGAAGACGCTGTAGATGATGGTGCTGGGGTATGTGAGATGCTCAATACTCTCATAAGGGGCACAAACATGCAAAACAATGCACACATTGGTGAAGGTGCGGGAGACATTCATGTGGATGCTTCCAGCGGTGATGAAAGGAGCCAGGAGCCAAATGCAACAGCCAAGGTCCTCTTCGAACTATTGAAAGAGGCAAAAAAAGAGTTGTACCCAGGTTGCAAGGATTTCACGAAGCTATCTTTCATTGTGAAGCTTTACCAAATCAAGTGCGTGTCTGGGATGACCAATAGAGCATGTGACTTAGTTCTGCAGATGTTCACACATGTGTCGCCAAAGGGTCACTGCATTCCTACTAGTCTCGCTAAAGTAAGGAAGGTGATCCGAGATCTTGGGCTGGACTACAAGAAGATACACGCGTGCGTTAATGATTGTGTGCTATTCCGTAATGAACATGCTGATGCAGAAGAATGCCCTGTCTGTCATGCGTCTCGATGGAAATCTACTCCTGCTACTAACGAAGACAATGCATCAAGTCGTAAATCAAAGAATCTAGTGCCACAGAAAGTTCTAAGGTATTTCCCGCTCATTCCAAGACTGCAAAGGTTGTACATGACAGAACATATGTCATCACATATGAAATGGCATAAGGAGGGTCGGGTGGATGATGGCGTAATGAGGCATCCTGCAGATTCCAAGGCCTGGAAGCATTTTGATAAGAAATATTATAAGAAATTCTCAAAAGATGCTCGCAGTGTTCGGCTTGGCCTTGCTTCAGATGGATTCAACCCCTTTGGGCTCATGAGTATATCACATAGTACATGGCCTGTCATTCTTATTCCATATAACTTGCCACCTTGGATGTGTATGAAACAAGAAAATTGGATTATGTCAATGATTATTCCAGGACCAAAGTCACCAGGAAATAACATAGATGTGTACTTGCAGCCCTTGATTGATGAACTGAATGTTCTATGGGAGGATGGTGCTGAGACATATGATGCTGCAACTAAAAAAAATTCCAGATGTATGCATGCTTGTTGTGGACCATTAGTGACTACCCAGCTTACGCAATGCTGAGTGGTTGGAGCACAAAAGGCAAGCTAGCACGCCCGTATTGCCACAAACATACAGATTTTTTATGGCTCAAGTATGGTCGAAAGCATTGCTACATGGGACATCGACATTTTCTGCCCAGGACCCACAAATGGCGTCGAAACAAGTGTTTGTTCAACAACAAGTCAGATAATAGAGAAGCTGCAGTGGCACTTACAGGTGAGCAAGTTTTGCGGGAACTTGATAGCATTCAGCATGCACCATTTGGACGGCCAAATAAGAGAAAGCGACCGGAAACTAGTAGCTGGCATAACTGGCGGAAGAAAAGTGTATTTTTCCAGCTCCCATATTGGAAGAACTTGCTCGTAAGGCACAATTTGGATGTTATGCACATCGAGAAGAACATTTGTGACAACATTGTGGGGACTTTGCTTGAGATGGATAAGAAATCAAAGGATGGTGTGAAGGCGCGTCTTGATTTACAGGACCTGAAAATTAGGAAGGACCAGCATCCAAAGCATGGTAAGCATAAGTATGACATAAAGAAAGGTTGCTATACTTTAAAAAAGGAAGAAAAGATAATGCTCCTCAAGTTTCTGCAGAGCATTAAGATGCCTGATGGCTATGCTTCACACATTAAGCGATGTGTAGTCCTCGATCAGTGCAAGATTAGTGGACTCAAAACTCATGACTGTCATGTTATATTTCAGAAACTTCTTCCTATTGCATTGCGCAAGCTTTTGCCAGAGAATGTTGTTAACCCATTGCTTTAGCTGAGTAAATTCTTTTCTGATTTATGCTCCAAGGAGTTAAGGGATGAAGATTTGGAGAGGTTGAGCAAAACAATTCCAGAAACTCTATGTCAGCTTGAGATGATCTTTCCACCAGCATTCTTTGATATTATGATGCATCTCCCAATTCATCTTGCTGAAGAGGCCCGATTGGGAGGGCCTGTCTTGTACATATGGATGTATCCAATTGAGCGATACTTGCGTACGCTCAAAGGATATGTGCGTAACAAGGCTCAACCAGAAGGTTCTATAGCAGAGGGGTACATACTTGAAGAGTGCATGACTTTTTGCAGTCGATTCGTTGATGGAATGCCTACAAAGCTAAGTCAGCCCGAACGTCATGAAGACGGGGGTACAGATCAATCGCCAATAGGGATTAGCATAATGAGTACAGTTGATTACTCCAAGAAAGGTTTTGTTTGTGAATCATTGTCTTTGGCTGAGATTAATCAAATGAGGCATTTCATAATAACAAACTATGAGGAAACCGCGCCATGGATTGAGTAAGGATACTTATGTATTTAATTTACATCATGATATGCTTTAATACTTTCCTGTTCAATTAACAATCATTTCTCTTTGAAGTCAACATCTTGAGGAGCTCAGAAGGAATAATTCTCCTAATCCTAAAAAGCAGCACAAGGAAGAGTTTGTTGGTTGGTTTGAGAGACGGGTAATTTTCTTTCGCATTTTCACTAATGTTCCTTGTAATAACGTACCAACGTTGTACAATACACTCACACATATTCTATTTCATGAAACAGATCACAGAACTCCACAATGATGGGAAGGTCAACAATCTAATTTATGCACTAGCTAAAGGACCTGATCACCTAGCTCGGGTATACAACCGTACAGTTCTGAATGGATATTTCTTTCAGAATTCCTATATAGAGCAAGACCTGAGTACCCAAAATAGTGGCGTCATAGTCAAGGGTGATGCAAACACAGGAAATATTGATTATTACGGGGTGATCAAGAAAATCATATTTCTTGACTTTCCTCCTGATAAGGAGGTTGTTCTATTCCAGTGTGACTGGTTTGATGTGCCTCCTACCAAAAGAACTGAGAGTAAGGGGTATAAGAAGGACAAATATGGAATTATTGACCTTGACACTACTCTACACCAATTCCAGGGAGACCCTTACATTCTAGGCCTCCAAGCTCAACATGTTTTCTATGTGAGAGATGTGAAGAACCCTGATTGGGCAGCTGTTATTAAAATGAATCCACGAAATTTGTTTGCTCCTTCCGTTTTAAATGGTGTAGGCCTTGATGAAGCTGTTGAAGCCGATGAGGGTGGTGAGGCAGATGTACTGGATGTCGTCGATGCAAAAATTATAGTGCCAAAAATTACAGTACCTGAAGAGATCACTAGTTGGTGTAGAAATGATGACGAAGGATCCATCATTGATGTTTCAGTCATAGAAAATATAAAACCTATTGAGTTTGAAGATGTCCAATTCGAATCTGATGATGATACGGATGATGATGAGGCTTACGTAAATGATGGCCATGTTGCTCCTTTGGGACAAGAAGAATTGGATGATGACCAGGGGTTCTTTGTATAGTTTTTAATTTCCTGGTAAGGTGCTTTTCACATGTGTAAGCCATGAGTATAAGTTCCTGAACTGTTATGATGATTACCTACGAGAAATATCTCTCCTGAAGTTTAATTTGATATAAAACAGGTTGAAACAAGGTATGCCTGCATAGGGTCATATGTTGTGGCAAATGGGAACAAGAGCTAGTGCCCAGCACTAACAATTTGGTGATGAAGAGAAGAGAAGAGTAGTTGTTGTTCTTTAAGTGTTGTTGCTATTTTCCTTTTGACAGTGATGCTATGTACACACTGTTGCTACGAACTTATGGTCTTTTAGTGTTTTTGCTATTTTCACTACTTTGCCTTGAACTTATGGTCTTTTGTGTGAACAATATATACAAGTATAGCTGCTGAAACTTGTGTGCTGTCATTTTGAACATATCTTATATATCTCGCTAAGATGGTTTGTTATATCCTACTAAAATCTTGTGTCATATGTCCTTATATATATATATCTTGATGTAGTGTTGTTGATCTGGTGATGAATTCTTGCTGAAAATTACTCTGGGATACAATTGTTATGCTGCTCAATTGGTGGCTGAAGAGTTGTTCAAATGAAGCCTGGGAGTGTTTAAAAATAGCTAGTATGCAGCCTTGCACAATTTCTCTATTTAACACATAATTTTATATTGAATCTCCTTTTTATTAGGAGCACATATAAATACATCACATCAAGCAAGATACAGAAAAATTAGGAAGAGAATGTGTGGTGCTCAGTTCTCATGACTCATCTTTGTGAGAAGGGCACTGAGCTTGTCGTCTTTTGGGTGCCGAGCACGACCTTGCTACCGGAGGAGGTTAGTAGGGTGAGTGGAGGAGACCCTGGGGGTGCAGGAAAACCTAAAGTGAAGGGCGCCCACGAGTGTGCAACGCTTCACACGCGCGTAGAGCATTCCTCCAAGTTGTGGTACCACCGATGTCCACTTCGCAAGATATGTGACTAAAATGCAACTTAGGTGCAAGTTGTGGTGCCTAATGTGTTAATACCTCTGTAAACTAGTACGCCCCTTTAATCAGATCTTGCAAAATAGTATAATAAATAAAGGAAAAAATCAGGAGCACAATAGAGAATATCGTTGCAATATCCTCCTCCTTTTTGGTAGCACTAGAGGATTGTTGCATTATGTTGTACGTATTACCATGGATGCTCAATTTGTCGCAATATGTAATAGTTATTGCAACACAACAAAGTTGAGGCAAAAAGTCACCCTATTACAACCAACACATGCTTTGTTGCAATAGTATCTCTGACTAGCGCCACATGTCAGAGGTGTTGCAATAGTATATATGTACTTTGTTGCAATACCTAGCCTTTATTACAACAAGATGACCAATTCACGCAACGGGACAGCGTTGTCGCAATATCACTACCATATTACAACGACGATGCAGCTTGTGGCAATACATGGCTTCTATTGCAACAAAACGAGCACTTAGCGCGATGAAACGAAATTGTGGCAATATGTAGACCCTATTACCACGAACTGGAATTTTGTGGAAATATAGCATTTTATTGCAACAAAAGATAGTTGTAGCAATACTTTTTGTTGCAATAGACCGGAATCCTTGTAGTGAATCTTTCCAACTCTCTTAATTTGGATGATCTCTTGAAGGTAAACATGAATGATCACACAATCTTCTTCTTCAAGACATGCTTGCAATACGCTCAACACTCACATGACCAATCTTTGGATAATTCCTTAATAGCACCTTGGTTAACTCATAAATTCCTTGAAACCAACACATGGACTTCAAAAAAATCCTATGGACAAAACCTTCAAATATAACTCAAGGCAACCATTAGTCCATAGAGATTGTCATCAATTACCAAAACCAAACATAGGGGCACCGCATGTTCTTTCAATATCCCCCATTTTGGTAATTGATGACAATCACTTTCAAGAGAGTTTATACAAGGAGTTATGCATCACAATGCAATGCAAAAATCAATGATGCAGGAGAATGAGATGCAAATGCTTAGGACCAAAACCAAAGCAAGGAGAAAACTCTAAAGACTTCTCCACAAAACTCTCTGAAACTCCTCCCCCATTGGCATCGATTGCCAAAATGGGCGAAAAGCTTAGAAGGCCAATATAAAGAGTGTTCCTCTATAAATTGTGTATCTCTCAAAAAAAGAGTGGAATGCAATACACATATCCAATGGTAAATACTTGGAGGAAGACAAACTATATTGAGGCCCAAAGATTGCAAAAGAATGATATGCCACAAAGACATAACAAAGAGAGAAACAAGAAATCGAGCAATCAAAAGATACCAATTGAAGCAAGCAATCAAAGGATATCAATTGAACCAACTAGACCAAAGATCCTATGAGCCACATGAATGAAGGATAATATGGTATGAGCGAAGGAGTGTTCTAAATAAACTAGAGAAGCTCCCCATGATTTGTGCACACATAAGAATTTTTGTATTTGAATACAAAGTGCACAAAATAGGATCATAGCTCCCCCAAAATCAATAGAAACATACAACAAGTGCAAGTGAGTATAAAGGAAACTAAGCCTAGCACTTGCAACAAACACATGGTTGAGCAACATGTAAAAGAGGCAACTTAAGAATAGGCTCAACCAAAATGATGTGTGTGAGTCATGGCGAAGCACTTGAGAAGACTAAAATTAGGATGAGCATTAAGCATCAACATAGTCTTGAAAGAATGAGGCACACGGTGCAAAGCCTTTCATTCTCACACACAACTAAGCAAATGGGTTCACAAGAACACTAAATATGCAAAATGAATAACCAACACTGGTGACAACCCAAGGTGAAGATAGAAAACATAAGCATCATCAAGACAGGGGATACCAATTAAGATGGCAAAAGCCTCGTCAAGACAAGCATGAGAAAAATAATCTTCACCACACAAGAGTGCATCAAGATGCAACGAGATAAGACACGCACTCAAGGCAAAAGCTTTCACAGAGCCACCAAAGAAATAACATAAGAAAGACAAGGTGGATGTGAAAGAAAGGAAATCATCTAGAGATGTAATTTCTCCCAAGTGTATAAGGGTCTAGGTAGACGAAATCATGAGGATATATATCTACAAAGAAGGATGTACACCCGAAATAGTTACAACATGAAGGAACAAGATATCGAAAAGGAAGTCATACATATACCAATAAGATATGTGCTTGGAAGCATAGCCCAAGGCTAGATATGGTCTTATTGTATATAAATGAATTCCTACCACACAACCATCAAAGACATCACAACTAGCAACAAGAGATCATTGTTGGGATGCTTTGAGAAAGGAAACAAGTACCACAAGAAAGAAAGAATAACATGCCATGATACAATCTACACACGATTGATGCAATAATGTGTGCATGTAGTAGATGATGATACTTGTTACCGAGATAGCATTGGAAGGATGTAGTAGATACCAATTGAAGGTAAAAAGTAGTTCATTGATCATCCTAGCTTGACTCCAATATGCACATGGTAACAACACCTTCCTTGTGAGTGAGCCGAGCATCCAATGCATCTCCAAATGTTCCTAGAAGAACAACACAAACTAAACGGTACCCAAACTTATCGGGACCAAATAGTTAGAAACACCAATACATAGGACAAACTCCACATATATATGTGCATATAGATATGAAAATGAATTTCATGCACATCTCATCCAAATTGAGACTAGGTGGAGTTTCCCCTATATATTGAGTTAAAGAAAGAAAGAAATCCAAATAAAATATATGAAGTAAACATGCATGCTCAAGACTTTCAAAACCCGAAACCAAAAGACAAAGAAATGCCAAGTGAAAAGGATACCAAATGGAGAAATCATCACTTGGAAGATATCATTAAAGATACATCAAGGAATGAGATATCCATTGATACACACCAAAGTAAAGATGTCAAACTCCCAAAGAGAGGATGGTTCCAAACAAACCAAGCTCTCAACAAAGTTTCATGATGGCACAAGGTACCAAAGGAAAACGGCTTGCCTTCCACCAACACACACACTTGATAAGGATCACAAGAAGAGTGTTCTAAAGAAAATAGGATAGCTCCCCCACGAGTTGTGCACTATAGAGAATTTGCTTTTGAATACAAAATGCACAAGGTGGACCACCACTTTCACTATATCTAGAAAACACTACACAAGAACAAGAAATTAACAAGACCCACAAGTGGTATGGAAGACAACGGGAGTTGACACAAACCTTGGCAAGAGAAAAGGCAAATAAAAACAAAAGCCAATGTAAAGATGATCAATAAATTCTACCACACATAAGTGACTACCAATTGTCAAAAGACAAGAAGTATTTGGAAATAATTCCCGGTGGTAGATAACAAGGATATCCAACATCATCTTCACAACACACACAAGGAAATTGCCACTTGTAGAGCTAACATGCCACCTAGGAACAAGATAATTTACAATATCAATTCTAGGTGACAATATCTCAAATGTACACATTTTCTAGGCTTGTAATATGCACATAACATATTACTCCCCCATAATGTGATACCAAAAAGAACTTTAACAAGAGGCAATAAGAGGAACCAACAAGAGATAATCAATGGAATTTTTAGAATTTGAATTTCTCATGAGAGATATACCACCAAGCGACTAGATAATCTTGTAATATCAATACTAGATGGTATTCCTCATGTACACACATTTATAGGATTGTGAGGTGCACAAAGCACATCACTCCCCCAAAATGGGATGTTCCATTAATCTCTCACATGATCCAACTAGGATACAAACAAGAAGCAAAAAAGGCTCAACGCACGACGCACATGCACATGATGTGCAAACCAACACACACATACTTGATTGCTCAAGATAAGCAAGTTGGAAGCACAACATATACAAACACATGCAAGGAACAAAACCAAAACATGCAAAGGGGCAAGTAACTTTTAATGTAAACAATTTAAGTACAAGTTACCGCAAGGAGGCACATTGGATATAAGATAGAAACTTGACAACCCAATTGACTTGGCTTGAGACAACAAGAAAGATGAAGTCCCCTTAATTCTTCATAATGTAGCCAAGTCTCCAATGACCTCCAAAAATACCTATTGATCAAGTTTGAGCTTGTTGGTCCCCAACCAAGTTGGGTCCTAGGAGGTTAGTCACAATAGGCTTGGCTACCCAAATGGTTCTTTTCTTGACACCACTTTGAGTACCAACAAACTTGGAAAACACATTGCCAACCTTGTCCTTCCCAAGAGAATAGATATCATCAATAATAATTGGGTTGGATAAGTTGCCACTAGTGCATGAAGAAGCGACGTGACCTTTCTCATGACATAAGTAGCAACGTCTACTCTTCACTTTCTTCTCACTTGATTTCTCAACTTGAGAAGCATTAGCTTGAGTCTTCTTGGGAAGAGGCCTTTCTTCAACTTGAGGTTGAGCATGAGAATGCACTTGTAGCCGCTTCCCTTGTTGCTTGTCACTAATAGCCTTCTTCTTCAATGGGCAAGATCTAACATGATGCCCTTCAATTTTGCACTTGAAGCAAATAATCTTGGTTGAATTCTTGACTTGTTTTTGGCCCTTCTTCTTGTTGATCTTGGACTTATTCTTCTTGTTGGAGTTGAATCCAAGTCCACCTTTGTCATTGGGGGATTTTTGCACACTCAAGATATTGTTGAGTGTGAATTTTCCTTCATGACACTTTTCCAAGTCTTTCTTCAAAGAAGTGACTTGGGCCTTGAGCTCTTTGATTTCCTCTACATGGTTAGTCTCAACACAAGTACTAGAGGAAGTATAAGCTTCATCGTTAGAGCAACAAGGCAAGGAAAGCAATTCATCACAAGATGTACCAACATTGTGAGTAGATGAATTACAAGGACTAGCACATGGCAATATACAATTTTGACTAGAAGTAGTGCTAGTATCCACATGAGGCTCACTAGATGTTACCTTAGCAATCATGGCCTCATGAGCTATCTTTAGCACACTATGGGATACTAGAAGATCATCATGAGAGCTTGAGAGCTTTTCATGACTGTCTTCCAATTCCCCATAATTGCTAGATAGCACCTCAAGTTGAGCCCGTAGCTCAACATTCTCCTTCAAAATGGATGCTTCACAAGTAATAGAGTTAGTAGCACAAGCATCATCATTTACAACAATAGGAGAGGACAACTTGGCAAGCTCTTTTAAATAAGAAGCTTCAAGTTGGGCATGAGACTCGGTGAGTTTGATGAGCTCACCCTTGATGACCCTTGAGCCATTTTGGAGGTGCTCAAAGTCCTCAAGGAGTCTAGCATGAGAAACTTCAAGCTTAGCATTTTTAGTTTTGAAATCATTGGCCACCTCAAGAGCTCTATCATGAGATTCCTTATCTCTAGATAATTCTAAAGCAAAAGTCTCCTCAAGAGATTCGGAGGTGGTTTGTTCATGTTCAAGAGCTTGAGATAGCTCCGCGATCTCATTTGTGTAATCACGCCCATGAGCTTCCATTTTCTCAATGGCGACCTCATGCTCCTCTAGATGAGATTCCAACTCCTCAATGTATTTCTTGCCATCAATGGCAATGGACATTATTTCCATGAAGGTGGAATGAGCAATTTTATTCTTAAGAAGAGCTTTAAAAATCATTTCCCCCTTAATTTTTAAGGAGGCAACATCATCATTCTCTTCATCATAATCGACATCCTCATCACTCTTGCCATTATCAATATCATCACAAGATATATTAGTATTCAAAGTGGGAGATACCTTTGAAGCCTTGGCCATAAGGAAAAAAGCAATGGATGATGATGTAGGATCCCTTGAAGCACCATTCAAGACCACATCTTGTTCCATGGAGTGTTGGGTTTCCTCTACATTGTTAGCACAACAACTTGAGGAAATACATTCATTTTTATCATGGCAACAAGATATAGCAATCATATCATCATGAGATTTAGTCAAGCAATTTCTACATGATATGCAAGGACTATCAACACAAGCATGTGAAACATTTGGAGTGCTCGAAGTGTTAAAGCCCAAAGATGGAGCATTGCAATAATATAGTGATGAAGAATCATCCACAATAAGCATACTATCATCATTGCAATGACCAACACTACTCACCATATCATTACCTTGTGGCAAGCCACATGTAGGTGAGGTAGAAGAAGTTGAGAAGACTATACGGCCGGAGGTGGAGGGAGAACAATCATCCCTACAATTCTTGGGCACACCATATCTATCTTGAAGCTTCGTCCACAACTCATGAGCATCCCGGAACGGCATGAGTTGAAATATAACTACATTGCTCAAAGCATCAAAAAGCACATTAGAAGCTTGAGCATTGAGATAAGAGTTTTTATCATCATCTAAAGATAATATTTGGGGATCCTTTGGAGGAGAAAAACCCATATCTACAATTCGCTCTAAATTTGGGTCCATGACCCTAAAGAGATTAAGCATGCGAATTACCCAAATATCAAAATTTGTGCCATCGAAACTAAGAGTGTCGGAGAATCCTAATCCCCTAGTCGACATCTTTACTCTCCAGGCGGTTAAGCCCTAAAAAGAGAGACGAGGCTCTGATACCAATTGAAAGATCGAGGATGTCGCCTAGAGGGGGGGGGGTGAATAGACGCTTTAAAATAATTACGATTTAGGCTTGAACAAATGCAGAATAAACCTAACGGTTAATTTGTCAAGCACAAAACCTAAAACAACTAGGCTCACCTATGTGCACCAACAACTTATGCTAAGCAAGATAAGCAACTATGTGATAGCAAGATATATGACAAAGAACAATATGGCTATCACAAAGTAAAGTGCATAAGTAAAGGGCTCGGGTAAGAGATAACCGAGGCACGCGGAGACGATGATGTATCCCGAAGTTCACACCCTTGCGGATGCTAATCTGTGTTTGGAGCGGTGTGGAGGCACAATGCTCCCCAAGAAGCCACTAGGGCCACCGTAATCTCCTCACGCCCTCGCACAATGCAAGATGCCGTGATTCCACTAAGGGACCCTTGAGGACGGTCACCGAACCCATACAAATGGCAACCCTTGGGGGCGGTCACCGAACCCGTACACTTTGGCAACCCTTGGGGGCGGTCACCGGAACCCGTCAAAATGCTCGGGGCGATCTCCACAACCTAATTGGAGACCCCGGCGCTTGCCCGGAGCTTTACACCACAATGATTGAGCTCTGAACACCACCAACCGTCTAGGGTGCCCAAGCACCCAAGAGGAACAAGCTCAAGGGCACCAAGCACCCAAGAGTAATAAGCTTCTCAAACTTCACTTCCACGTATCACCGTAGAGAACTCAAACTGATGCACCAAATGCAATGGCAAGGGCACACGGAGTGCCCAAGTCCTTCTCTCCCAAATCCCACCAAAGCAACTAATGCTAGGGAGGAAAATGAGAGGAAGAACGAAAGAAGAACACGAAGAACTCCAAGATCTAGATCCAAAGGGTTCCCCTCACAAAAAGGAGAAAGTGATTGGTGGAAATGTGGATTTAGATCTCCTCTCTCTTTTCCCTCAAAAACTAGCAAGAATCCATGGAGGGATTGAGAGTTAGCAAGCTCGAAGAAGGTCAAAAATGGGGGAAGAACACGAGCCCAAAGGATAAGGTTCAATGGGGAAGAAGACCCCTTTTTATAGGTGGGGGAAAACCCAACTGTTATGCTCACAACCAGCACACAGCGGTACTACCGCTCGTCCTCACGGTACTACCGCTAGGGATCGCGGTACTACTGCTTGCGGTACAAAAAAATACTTCCGTACCTACCTCCGCAGGACATGGGATGAGTTTTTTGGTCCGGAGCGGTACTACCGCTGTAGGAGCCACGGTAGTACCGCTCTGGAGCGGTAGTAAAAAATTACATCCGCTCCAATTCGCGGTAGTACCGCTGCAGCCTTTTCAGAACACCAAAACTGCCACAACTTTTGCAAACGAACTCCGAATTCGATGAAACCAAATTTGTTGGAAAGCTAGCGACAAGGGATAACACAATATTGAAAGAAATATCAATAAGAAGAAAAATATAAAAGGCCCATAAGAAAAAGGTGAGAACCCTTCCTTGGATAAGACCGGTAAAACCTCCAACTCCAAAAACATCATAGAAGACGCATGCGAACTCCGTTTTCGATGAACTCAAGCTTGTCATCAAGATGACCATAAGCTCTAAGACTCACAAAGAGAACTAAACAAGAACCAAGAAACATGATGCAAGGATGCAATGGTTTGAGCTCTCTACTAACGATACGATCAAGCCACCAACTTGAGAGCCCCCCTTGATAGTACGGCAAACGATCCTATAGCTCGATCTCCCAACTACCACCACGAGACCGGTAAAATAGAAAAACTATCAAGGGCAAAACCTTTGCCTTGCACATGGTCCACTTGAGCTAGATGATGACGATCTTGACTCCCTCAAGTTGGACCACCTTTCTTGATTGCGTTGGCTCGATGAAGACTAGATGATTGCTCCCCCATAGTCCACTATGGGTGAGACACTCTTCGACACATCTTCACAAGTCCATTGACACCACAATGGATGGCAAGATTCAAGCACTTGATCTCTTCGTGATGCTCCACTTGAACTTGCACACGGCAATGTTGATGATGATCACCACTTGATGTCAACCTTTCCCTGGGTTGTATGATATCTTCCTCTTGATGCAAGCCCATGGACACGTACCTAACCCCACATGGAACTCTCACATAGACCATGGGTTAGTACACGAAGTGCAATGGACAATGCTTACCATACCATGGGATCACTTGATCCCTCTCGGTACATCTTCTATGCTTTGTGAGTTGATCAACTTGATTCACTCTTGACTTAGTCTCGATCAACCTTATCTTTCCAACTCTCTTAATTTGGATGATGTCTTGAAGGTAAACATGAATGATCACACAATCTTCTTCTTCAAGACATGCTTACAATACGCTCAACACTCACATGACCAATCTTTGGATAATTCCTTAATAGCACCTTGGTTAACTCATAAACTCCTTGAAACCAACACATGGACTTCAAGAAAAGCCTATGGACAAAACCTTCAAATATAACTCAAGGCAACCATTAGTCCATAGAGATTGTCATCAATTACCAAAACCAAACATGGGGGCACCGCATGTTCTTTCACCGAGGATGTCCAAAATGACATATGAGCAAGAAGGTCAAATTTCAGGGTTTGACTGATGATTGCGAGCAACGCAACATATTGAATCAATAGGCTCAGGATGACAATGACAAAGGATGTCAATGAATATTGCTGGACATATGGATTTAACCATAATACAGGCAGACAAGACTTTCATGAGCACTAGGCTGCAGAGGATCATCGGGAGATTGAATTGCATTCGAAGAATTTTGTGAGACATATGATCAACTGGGGATGAACGAATCCCCGATGAGTGTGAGGAATTATTCGTAGGGGTATCCTGGCGGAAAAGGAGCTGCAAGGCAGCAGGCGCAAAAGATTCTCGGAAAAATCACAAAGTATTTCAGGGTATCTTGTAGGAACAAGAGCAATTGGAAAAGAAGGTACGGACGGTAAGTGTATGTAGCTATCCATGGAGATTTATCGGTGGTAGGGAATTGCAACGGCGAAGGGCACAAGGGTCTTGGGAAAAACATCAAAGAGTATCTTCGGAATCTTCTGGTGCACCAAGCGATCATCTGGAATGAAGGGCTCTCCGGGAGGAAAAGTTACGAGAACCTAATGTTAGAGTTAATAAAATCATTTAACCCGAATAGAAGAGAGATTAGAATCCCAGAGTATAGGCGAGGAGTAAAAGATCCTAATACCACCCAATGGCGACGTGGGCCTGTAAGACACACAACCAATGTTAGTAAAAGTTTTTCAGTGACTAGACTCAACTTCGGCCAAGGAGTTGGAAAGGGGGCTACCTACAGGCAGTCGGCTCTGATACCAACTTGTGACGCCCTCGATCAATCATACACTAATCATACACGCAAATGTGTATGATCAAGATCAAGGACTCACGGGAAGATATCACAACACAACTCTAGACACAAATTAAAATAATACAAGCTTTATATTACAAGCCAGGGGGGCTCGAGGGCTCGAATACATAAGCTCGAAAACACAAGAGTCAGCGGAAGCAACAATATCTGAGTACAGACATAAGTTAAACAAGTTTGCCTTAAGAAGGCTAGCACAAAAGCAACATCAATCGAAAAGGCAAGGCCTCCTACCTGGGAGCCTCCTAACTACTCCTGGTCATCGGCGGTCTCCGTCACGTGGTAGTAGGCACCCTCGGGGTAGTAGCAGTCGTCAAAGGTGTCATCTGGCTCCTAGACTCCGTCATTTGGTTGCGTCATCCGAGAAGAATGGAAAAGGGGAAAAAGAGGGAGCAAGGCAACCGTGAGTACTCATCCAAAGTACTCGCAAGCAAGGATCTACACTACATATGCAACATTATCAAAGGAAGGCTGTATATGTGGATTGGGCTGCAGAAATGCCAGAATAGAGAGAAGGCCTAGTCCTTTTGAAGACTAGCATCTTCTAGAAACCACCATCTTGCAGCAATAGGAGGGAATAGAGTAGCATAAAGTAAAGTAGTAGTAGTGTTATCAACCTCGGCCAGAGATCCTTTCTCGACTCCCTGCGAGAAAGCAATCCCAGAGCCATACTATCCAATTGTCATCACAATCCAATTCTCATCACCATCCAATTCTCATCACAAGTATCCAGTTCTAGTTGTATCGATCGGGATACAACTCCAAGTGTCCGTTACCGTATGACAGGCTATCGATAGATGTTTCCTTCCCTGCAGGGGTGCACGACACGCTTGATTAACTCTGGCTGGACACACTTTCCTGGGTCATGCCCGGCCTCGGCCAAACAATACGCCGCAGCCCGACCTAGGCTTAATAGAGAGGTCAGCACGTCGGACTAAACCTATGCCCCCAGGGGTCATGGGCCATCTCCCTGGGAACTCCTGCATGTTGCGTGGGCGGCCGGTGAGCAGCCCTAGCTACCTCCTTCAACAAGGAAGGTGCTTACGCAGTCCAACCCAGCGCGCGCCGCTCAGTCGCTGACGTCTATGAAGCTTCGGCTGATGTATACGACGCAGAACGCCCATACTATGCCCACGTGATGGTTAGTGCTATCAGGCCAGAGGCCCCTTGGATCAAATATCCAAACCATAGTGGATTAGGAACGCGTGGTAACAGGCAGAGACTCACAAAAGATGTGACCCCTTTGCCCCGTCTCGAGGACTTGCGGCAAGGGCTAGGAATGCCCGGCCACGCCTCGTAATTATCTCGCGGGCACCCTCCAGGTCAACCCGTCTCCACATCACTCGCGGGTACCCCTCAGGGTCGACCCACCTTTCCAAGTAACAGCAGAAAAGTCCAAGTATCCGTGTGTCCAAACGTCAAGGGGAAAACCCGAGGAATCACCCCTGGTGAATTCCACTCGATGTAATCATCAAGGTGAACATAAGAGGAACCACCCCCGAGGTTCACACTTGAGGGGTTGCACGACAGAGTCGTATCGGAAGTGGTTAAGGCGGAATCACCCTCAATGACCACGACCAAATAACTACACTACAGGGTTAACAACAGAAGTGATGTACAGGTCTCACCCTCGGCACTCGATAGGAACCCAGTAGTGTCGAGCAACTAAGGGAAAAGTGAGGTGCGGTGTCGGGGCCTGGTCTTCGATCCCGTTGATCGGGTCTTCGATGATGAAGCAGGGGCAACAAGGACAAGGTGTGGGGGTCACTGATGGATCACTAACCAACCTATACTAAGCAGTTTAGAATAAGCAGGTAGGTATCAATAAGCAGGTACAAAAGCAGGCTATGCATTAGAATAGGAGCAAACAATAAGAGTAGCAAAATCTAATGCAAGCATGAGAGTATAGAATGGGCGATATCGGGATGATCAAAGGGGGGGCTTGCCTGGTTGCTTTGGCAAGGAGGGGTCATCGTCGACGTAGTCGATCACAGGGGTAGCATCAGTCTCGGGGTCTATCGGAGAGAAGAGGGGGAAGAAACAGTAAATATAAAGCAAACATAGCATCACAAAGCATAACTTGGCAATATGTTGTGTCGGGTGTGACCTAACATATGGCTACAAGATGTAGGTGAAGGGGGAATTCAACCGGGAATGTATTCCCGGTTCTAGACCTGTGTCAAACAAATAACCGGAGGGGGAATGTTCCATGTTCAGATAGTTAGGGGCATGTGACAGGTATGAGGAGGGCGTATTCGGATTCGTTGGATTTTTTTGAGCAACTTTCATGTAGAGAACATTTTCATCGGAGTTACGGTTTAAATTCTATGATTTTTCAAAGATTAAACCATATTCTGGAATTATTAATATTAACAGAAAAGGAATATGACGTCAGCATGATGCAATGCTGACGCCAGCAGGTCAACAGGTCGGCTGACCAGTCAAACCAGACAGGTGGCGCCCACATGTCAGCCACTGTAAGCTTAACAATGGATTAAACTAATCTAACAGGCTAATTAGAGGGGTGGGCCCCTGGTGTCAGTGACTAACAAATTACTAATTAATTCACAGATTTTAATTAGCATATTTATTTATTTTTAAAATGTTTAAGCTAGCGGGGCCCGCATGTTAGTGGGTCAGAGTGCCCAGTCAGCATGTTGACTGGTCAAACCAGTCAACAGGGACCCGTGGGGCCCAGCGTCAGTGGCACAGATGGCCCACCTGCCAGGCCACGTCGGCGACGGCGCCAGAGATAGCTCCGGCGACCCAAAACGCGGCGGCGCGTGCGGGAGGGGCTCGGGTTTCATCGTCCGGCGACCAAATCGACGGCGGTTGGTCGCGTTCGAACGGGAACAACGTCCCGCGTCGATATGTGGGCTTAGTGCGAGCTAAAATAGATGGAGTCGAGCACTAGGTCGTCGGCAGCGGACGCCGGAATCGGGCATTGGTGGCTACGGCGATGTGGGGCGCGATAAGCGATGCGAAGAGCATATTTGGGCTCCTACGAGCCCCGGGAGCTCGGCTACGAACTCGAACGCGAGCTCGGGCCACGGTGGCCACGACGGTGAGGTGATCTGCGGCGGCGAGCTCACGGCAACGACGACGAGCTAGCTAGGGCGAACCACGCGGTGCAAGGAGAAGAATGGAGGGAGGGAGGATCTCACCGAGCGGCTACGAAAAGCCTGCGACAGCTTAGGAGCGCAGAGGTGGCCGAAGACGATGGCGGTCACCGGCGACAGAGAAGATGAGGATGAGTTCGATCCCGACCATGCGGTCGTTCCCAAGCTCAATGGCGAGGCGTAGTCGAGGTAGAGGTCGACGGCACGTCTCGTGGACGTGCTGGCGAGGCGCAGGATGGGCGGTGGCCACGGTGGTGGTAGACAGCAGCGACGACGGCACGCGGGAGGTCCAGATCGGGACGAGAGGAGAGGGAGAGGCGAGCGAGTGAGGCAGGGAGCGGGCAAGTGGATGGAGGTAGGCGGGGGAGGAAGCCCGAGTCGTCGGGGCACGGAGGCCTTATCCTCATCGACGGCGAGGTGGTCCGGCGGCGACGCGCGGGCGCGCACGCTCGGTCGGTTGAACAGGGGGAGGGGAGAGCGACCAGGGAGGTGGTTCATCTAGGTTGGGCCAGCTGGTCCGGATGGGCCAAGGCCCAGGGAGGCAGGGGCTTCCTTTCCTCTTTTCTTTTTCTTTTAAAACTTTTCTGTTTTCATTTAACAATAGCCTTTTGCATTTTCTTTTGTAGTAATTATCTTTTGCAAAAATGTGCCACTCGTGAAAACAAATACTAGGGGCAGTGGTGCACTGCCACCATAAGCTTGGGATTTATTTGAATCCATTTGGAATTTTCATAATTGGAGTAGCATTTTAAAATGCTAGAATTGCACTGGATTAATTGCTACTGCTCATTTTAGCAACATAGTGATGATCTTTTTCTTAACATCAATTATTTTGGAATATTTGCTAAATAATGAACATTTTCCAACAAGTTTTTGCAACTTCAAATTTCACTTTGAATTTGAATAGAATTCAGAGAAGGGATTTGAGGTGAGATATTACCCCAAGATGATTAAGCTTTGTAAATCAAGATGACTTGGCACTGATCATAAGGGATTACTGTAGTGTGATACTGGGGATGTTACAATAGGGTACCGTGCCCTTGCATCCCGTAGCACCGTGCTGACGAAGTATACAGGGTGCTCGACGAGGTTGAGAGTGCTGGCGTTGCTAGCGTCCTCCAGAGGTTGGGGTGCCTCCCGAGACGACGGAGCCCCCAGCGCCTGGTCGCTTGGAGGGGTCTCTTCTGCTCTGGGGGTGCTCCCCTGCTGCGGCTGATCCTTTTCGGTTGCAGTCTCGGTCTCCGCGAGGCCTTCTTGGCTTTGCTTTGCTTCGACCCAGACGGTTGTTGCGGCCTTGATCCAACGCTCTTCCCTAACCGCCACCAGGGCTGCACTGGCGGAGTAGGGAGTGGCTGCAAGGTAGAGCACCAGAGGCTCCCGAGGACGCGGAGCTACCATCACCGGAGGGCTGGTTAGGTACCTCTTGAGATCTTGGAAAGCCTTGTCGGCTTCTTCAATCCATTCAAAGGGGCCCTTCTTCTTCATCAGCTTGAAGAAGGGCAGTGCTCGTTCCCCCAGCTTGGAGATGAAGCGTCCTAGCGCGGTCACACGCCCGGTGAGCTTCTGCATTTCTCTGAAGGTCTTCGGCGGGCTCATGTCTTCGACTGCTTTGACCTATTCCGGGTTGGCCTCGATGCCCCTATGGGATACGAGGAAGCCCAGGAGCTTGCCCGAGGGGACTCCAAACACACACTTCTCCGGGTTGAGCCACAGGTCCACCTCATTGAGGCTCGCGAAGGTTTCCTCCAAGTCCTGTATCAGGGTTTTTTGCCTCCCGAGACTTCACCACAATGTCATCGACGTAAGCCTCGACATTCCTTCCAAGCTGCCGACGCAAGGCAATGTGCATCAACCACTGAAAGGTCCACCTGCGTTGCGCAACCCAAATGGCATGCATGTATAGCAATACACTCCACACGGGGTCAGGAAGGCCATTTTCTCTACGTCTTCCACCGCCATCTTGATCTAGTGGTAGCCTGAGAAGGCATCCAGGAAGCACAACAGGTCACACTCAGCGGTGGAGTCGACGATCTGGTCGATACGAGGGAGCGGAAACAGATCCTACGGACAGGCTTTGTTAAGGTTGGTGAAGTCGACATGCATGCATTCCTTTCCTCCCTTTTTTGGCACGACCATCGGGTTAGCCAACCAATCTGGGTAGCGGACCTCGCGAATGACCCCTGCCGCCTCCAGCTTGCGGGTCTCTTGGATGATGAAATCTTGTTTCTCAGTGGACTGCCGCCTTGCCTTCTGCTTCACGGGGCGTACGTTTGGGCACACATTGAGGTGATGCTCAATCACTCCCCTCGGGACCCCTGCTAGCTGATCAGGTTCCCATGCGAACACCTTCTTGTTCACGCGTAGGAACTTCACCAAGGCCTCCTCCTGCTCGGGTTCGAGGTTGGCGCCTATGCTAAAGGTGGCGTCAGTGGACCCGTCCTCGTCGACTGGTACCTGCTTGGTTTCTGCCTTGTCTTGGGTGAATAACTGCTTCTTCTTGGCCGGTGCAGCCCCCTTGGGCTCAAGGGCGTCAGTGCTGGCGGGCTGCGCCACCGCAGCCATCTTGAAAGCGAGATTGAGCGCCTGCAGTGCATCTCTTGTGTCTCCTGACACGGTGAGGACGCCGCTACTCCCGGGCATCTTCATGAGTCGCTGCCATGAACCGGGCCAAGGCCGGGTAGCCGAGGATGGCGTTGTAGGGGAGGCCGATGGGGGCGATATCGAAGTCGATTAGCTCTATGCGGAAGTTGTCGTAGGTGCCGAAGGTCACAGGGAGACGAATCTGCCCCAAGGAGGCGGCGGAACCGACTTCGACACCCGAGAAAGGCATGCTGGGTTGAAGCCGCTCTAGTGGCACGTGGAGGAGGCTAAAGGCCTCCACAGAGAGCATGTTGAGGCCAGCCCCGCCGTCAATGAGGGTCCTGGTGACGGCCACTTGGCAGATGGTGGGGGTGCACAGCATCGGAGCGCACCCGAACCGGCGGGGTTGGAGGGATGATCATCCGAGTTGAAGGCCAGGTCGGCCTCGGGCGCCACCCAGCCCGGGGGGGCTTCTCGGCGCTTGGAGGCGGCGCCGATCTGGCAGGCGAACAGCTTGACGTGGCAGCTCGAAGGTGGCTAGGAGGACTGCGACAACCGGGGGTACTGGCGCGGCGCAATGGGTGAGGAAGAGGTCGCGCAGTTCCCCTCAGGAGGTCACGGAGGCCGTCGGTAGGTGGAGCAGCCACATGCATGGAACACAGGTGAGGGCCATGGGAAACCAGTTGGCCATCACCCTGTCGTCGCCACAGGCCTTAAGGACAACCTCCTCGTACGCCAGCAGGAAAACCAGCGGATCCATTGTGCCATTGTAGCGCGGCGGCATCTCGGGCTTGAACTTGGGCGGCCACTGCACCTGCCGCAAGGTGGGGGCCAAGGCTCGGAGCCCCTGGCCCCAGTGCCTGCATCGGCCGTAGGAGCGGGCGGCGCGTCCGTGGGGGCGTGACAGGCGCGAGGCGACGAACCGGCTGGAGTCGGCGACGGGGTGGTGGTGCGGCCATCGCGCTGCAACGGTGGATGCAGGGGTGAGGCATGCTACTCGTTCCACGATGGGCCGATGGCGGCGTTGGCGGCAGGCGACGGGGAGTGATGAGGGCGACCGCCGACGGGCGCCGTCCGGGCGACGCGGGTGGCGAGAGCAGCCCGACGCTCGGCGCGAGCTCGAAGAGCGTCAGCCATGGACACGACGGAAGATCAGACACGACTAGCGGAAGAAAGACTCAGGCGCACCCCCTACCTGGCGCGCCAAATGTCGGATTTCCGGTTTCGGCAGACCCTTGAGGTTCGAACACTGGGGTGCGCACGAAGATCTCTCCCCTACCAGCTCACATCTCGAAGTCTCGCAAGGATCTAAGCAAGAAAGATAAACACACAAGGGACACGAGATTTATACTGGTTCAGGCCACCATTGTGGTGTAATACCCTACTCCAGTGTGTGGTGTGGTGGATTGCCTCAGGGGCTGATGGTGAACAGTACAAAGGGAGAACAGCCTCGCGAGGGGCTGTTCTTGAGCTGGTGCGATGAACTGCTTGGGTGAGTTCAGTCGCTTCTCTCTCTCTCTCTCTCTCTCTCTCTCTCTGGTTGATCTGTTTCTAGATGCCTCTACCCTGTGGTGGCTCGTCCTATTCATAGAGCGAGGCCCTAGGCCTCTTCCCAAATAATAAGCAGGAAGGGCGCCAACAATTGGCCATTTTGAAGGGGAACATCTGGTACACTTATCCTGACTAAAGGTGGTCTTCGGCTGCCAAAGGCTCTGACGATGACACCGCCCTGGGCTCCACGATGACAACCATCCTGCCGTTCTGCTGGTCTTCGTCTTGTTGCACCGAAACGGTAACCTTTGCCTGATGCCTTGGCCTGTGCTTGCCCCCTTTGCACCGAAAGGGAAACAAGGACACTGCGCAGGCTGGCGCCCGCCTGGCCTCGATCGTCATGGCTTGCGTCACGAGCTCCTCGGGAGGTGCCCTGCCTTGATCTCTCCGCCTCCTTGTGAGCCTGCCTGAGGAGGCTGCTCCTGAGGAAGCTTCCCGTCGTCCGCCCCGCGAGGCTTGGCCCCTCGCGAGGGTCTTGAGCTTGAGATGATGAAGCTGGGCTGCATTGGGCCCCCACTTGAGCCACGCTGCAGGCCGCAGGCAGGCAAGTCTGGGGACACCCGTTCCCAGAATGCCGACAGCAAATTCATAGCAAAATCAATCTAAGAACGTAGTGGATACTAGGGATCAGGCCCTAATAAAACTAACTCGATTACATGATGAATCTCATCCAACTCCTCACCGACCAGCGAGCCTACGAAGGAATTACTCACTCCCGGTGGGGAGCATCATGGAATTGGCGATGGAGATGGGTTGGTGATGGCGAAGAACGAAGACCCCCCTCTCCGGAGTCCCAAACGGACTCCAGATATGCCCTCCCAAGTAAGAACAGGGCTTGGCGGCGGCTCCGTCTCGTGGATCATGATAATTCTTTCTCGCTGATTTTTTTTCTAGAAATATGTCATTTTATAGTATCAGGGGGTCATCTGTGGGGCCACCAGGTGGGTACAACCCACCTGGGCGCGCCAGGAGAGGGGGGCGCGCCCTGGTGGGTTGTGCCCACCCAAGTGCCCCTCTCTGGAAGGTCTTGCCTCCAAAAAGTCTTATTATTGATATAAAAAATCCTCGCAAAGTTTCGTTCCATTCCGAGAATTTTTCTTTCTGCACAAAAACAACACCATGGTAGTTCTGCTGAAAACAACGTCAGACCAGGGTTAGTTTCATTCAAATCATGCAAATTAGAGTCCAAAACAAGAGGAAAAGCGTGAGTAAAAGTAGATACGTTGGAGACGTATCAACTCCCCCAAGCTCAAACCTTTGCTTGTCCTCAAGCAATTCAGTTAATAAACTGGAAGTGAGAAAGAAAAACTTTTATGAACTCCTTTGCTCTTGTTTGCATAAATAACCTTAAACAGCACCAGGTTTTCAGCCAACATTATAACTAACCATGTCAACAATAACATTTAGGATTATAATGACTCATATCAATGACATAATCAGCTAGCGAGCAATAATAAAATTTCTCAAACAGCAACACGTTGTCAAAACAACCATGATATAATATGACAATAGTGGTATCTCGCTAGCCCTTTCTGATACCGCAAAACATAAATGTAGAGCACCTACAAAGTTCAAGCAGCGACTAAACATTGTAATTCATGGTAGAAAAGATCCAGTCATGATGCACCCATCATTAGCTACACATAATGCATAACTCATGACAGTTGTGCTCTACTTAGTTTCTGGCGCTTGTTTTAGAAGGTGGTGACACAACATAAAAGTAAAGAGATAGTCCCTTCGCAGAGGGAAGCAGTGATATGCAGAGGTGCCAGAGCTCAATTTTTAAACAGAGATAAATATATTTTGAGACATTCACCCTTCTTATTCACTTCATGACCATCAGTTATCAACATCTTCCATGCTAAGCACGCTAGTGGCGGTTCCCAAGTGATAAAAGTAAAGGTTTACTCCCCCTCCACCATCAATCACACTCCACGGCTTGTCCGAAACAACGGGTGTCGTCCATACCAACATCAGTCCCGGGGGACTTTTGTTCAACTGTTTGCATTTTTTAGTTCAGGACTGGGAATCCCTATTACCGCCCATTTTCTCGTGCGATGGCGAGTGAATAAACACTCGACCTGAGAATAACCCGCTTAGCATGGAAGATACCGACCACCTCTTGTCGTTCCATGAACGATCAAGGCACACAAAAAGGGTAATTTTTTCGAAGTTTTTAGAGGTGGCACATGCAAATTTACTCAGGACGGCAGGGTAATACCGCATATAGGTAGGTATGGTGGACTCATCTAGGATAACTTTGGGTTCAAGGTTTTTGATGTATAAGCAGAGTTCCCACTTAGGACAGGTGAAGGCTAGCAATTAAGATTGAGAAGCGGCCAACAAGAGAGCAACAATGATCATAACCATGCATTATGCATAAGTAACATTGGACAGTAGCATGAGTAGGATATGAACACCATGAACATAAATATCATAGAGGCTATGTTGGTTTTGATTCAACTACATGCATGAACATGTGCCAAGTCAAGCCACTCGAACATTCAGAGGAGGATACCATATCATCATACTACATCATAATCATTTTAACACTATGTTGATATCCAAGATAAATCAGTATCAACTCCTAGCTACTTATGCATGGCATGAGAAACTATAATCTATAATTGTCATTGCAAACATGTTTAATCATAATGGGATGAATCATGGATACTAGATTACACATATTTACACAAACAGAACAAGTCGAGTTCATACCAGTTTCTACCTGCCACAGGCAGTTCATCAGATGTCGTCATTATTGCCTTTCACTTGCATGATCGAACGATATGAAAATAATAATAGTGCAAGAATGTCGTGGACTAAGCTGGAATCTGCAAACATTTTATTCAACAGGAGAAGACAGGGTAAAATGTGCTCTCTGTTAGTTCAACAATTATTCATATGAGAGCCACTCGACATTTTCATCGTGGTCTTCTCCTCGGTACAACTCGAATAAAAGGAAAAGAAATTCAAAAAACATACTGAAATATTTTTGGAGTTTTTGGTTTTCTTGAACAAGCAAATAAAAGGGAAAAGCAAAAACGAGAAAAACTATTTACATGGGAAAGCTCCCAACAAACAAAACAAGAACAAGGAAATCTTTTTGGGTTTTCTTTTTAATACTACTAAGCATACAAAGAAAGTAAATTACTACAACTACATTTTTTTGGTTTTTCTTAAAGTTTTCCAAACACACAAGAAGAAAGCAAGAAAATAAATCTAAGCATGGATGATACAATGAAAAAGTGTGAACACCGACAAATAGAATGATAAGTAGACATGAATATAATGTCGGTGAGAAACACGTACTCCCCCAAGCTTAGGCTTTTGGCCTAAGTTGGTAATCGGTTAGTAGCCTAGAGGGTAGTAGGGGTGCTGAGGAGCGGGCATCCACTCATCTCACTGCTGAGGCTCCTCCTGTGCTGCCTCCGCAGCAACCTGAGCATTCCGATAGGCGATGACGTCCTCGGGCATAATCCTGTATCCGCCCCTGGCAGCAGAATCAAACAAAAGAGGTGCAGGCAAGGGGATACTATCATGAGTTTTAACACTAAAGACCAAGTTATAAGGAATGGGGATGTCGGGAGAGTTATTATCAGTGAAATGGTGGTGATCCATGGCTGCTCGGCCTAGGTAAACCTTGGTCAGAGGGTAGTCATGAGGGCGTATCTCAACCTCGAAGTGAGCCGCCAAACGAGTATAAAAAATCCCACCATGTATTTCACCCTGAGATTTATTAAGATGCAGGCGACGAGCCACAATAGCTCCCAAGCTATAAGTGTTGTCACCCTCCAGTGCCCGACGTAAAACAGCAAAGTCTGGTGCACTGAGCGTGCCTACTTTCTTTCTAGCAAGCAGACGCTTAGCAACAAATAAAGCAAAATAATGTACGACAGGAAAGTGTAAGCTAGCAGCCGTGGTGGTTGACAGTCCTCTCTCATCTCCCACTGTCAAAGTGCGATAAAAATTCTCAAACCCATCCGGCCTAGGCTCGGCTAAGCTCCCATCAGAGGGGATCAAGCATATGTTACAAAATTTAGTAAGTGGTATTTGATGGTTTTCAGCATATAAATCGAAGCTCACTTCAGGAGGATTATTTCTAGGCAGGAAAGTAAAACTCTGAACAAAGATGTTTGTGAGGATTTGGTGCTGGTCACACTCATCTGCGATGAAGTTGGTGAGGCCGGCATTCGCAACATATTATGTGAACTCTTGAAGGATTCCTACCTCTCCAAGGAACAAGGTGTGTGGCCATTTGCACGGCCATACCTCCGCCAAACTCCAAGGGTGGAGATCACTGTCAGATGACTCCCAAATAATACCCTTGGAGTTCTTCTTCGAGCCAAACTTCCTGAAGAAATTCATGTTCGCGTACAATTTTCTGAAAATAAAAATTTTGAGGTGACAAAAATTTATCGACAAAAGTTTATAAAATTGATAGCAACTACTCATAGGGATACATAGAGCCCATAGCAAGCATTCAAACTACTTAGAACACTAAGAATTCAACATGCAAGCACATCTACAACAACACCAAGGGTAGCTAATTATTCAAAGTATAAACCACTAAAACAAAAACTAATTGGACAAATGGTGGAGTCACATACCAAGAAACAATCCTCGAAATAGTTTCAGAAATGGAGCTTCGAGCAAAGAGATCGAAATCCGGGGATTTGAGAGCAAGAACACGGGAGAGAGAGCAATGGAGATTTTTTGGAGGTAAGTGATGATGTGGGCTAAAGAGATAAGTGAGGGGGGCCATGTGGGGACCACAACCCACTAGGTGCACCTCCCTCTGGTATTATTTGCACCAAGAATTCTTAAGCATTCAGAAAAAACCGTGTAAAATTTTTAGAGCATTCTAAGAACTTTTATTTTTGGGTCATTTTTATTACACGAGAAATTCAGAAAATAGACAAAGCATGGCATTTTATTTTATTTAACAAATAAAAACAGAGAACAAAAAGTAGGGACATACGGCAGTGCTTACTAAATTCATCAACGTCACACCGTTCAGAAATAATTCATTAATAAGGTTGATCGGGTCTTATTAACAAGCACTTTCAATTAGCATGAAACCGAAGAACTTTCATAAATCACTAAGTTACCTCAATGGGGAGATGCATTTCCCCAACAATAAGCATTTCATATTTCTTTTTGATAGTAGGTACAGGTATTTGAAAACTTACAATAGTGATTCTCGGAGATTTTTCAATAACATTAATACCATTCACTTGGAATTGTTTCTTTGGAATGTGCATCGTATGCTCATTACCATTAACATGAAAAGTGACCTTGCTTTTATTGCAATCAATAACAGCCCCTGGAGTATTCAAGAAGGGTCTACCAAGGATAATCGACATGTTGTCGTCCTCGGGCATCTCAAGTATAACAAAGTCAGTCAAAATAGTAATATTAGCCACAACAACGGGAACATCCTCACAGATACCGATAGGTATGGCGGTTGATTTGTCAGCCATTTGCAAAGATATTTCAGTAGGTGTGAGTTTATTCAAGTCAAGTCTTTTATATAAAGAGAATGGCATAACACTAAAACCAGCTCCTAAATCACACAAAGGAGTTTTCACATAATTCTTTTTGATAGAGCAAGGTATAGTTGGTATTCCCAGATCTCCAAGTTTTTTAGGTACTCCATCTTTGAAAGTATAATTAGCAAGCATAGTGGAGATTTCAGCTTCCAGTATTTTTCTCTTATTTGTGATGATATCTTTCATATACTTTGCATAAGGAGGCATTTTAAGGATATCAGCCAAGCGAGTACACAAAAAGACCAGCCTCAGCATTTTAGCAAAGCGTTCAAATTGTTCATCATCATTCTTTTTAGTTGACTTGGGTGGAAAAGGCATAGGTTTTTGAACCCACGGTTCTCTTTCTTTACCGTGTTTTCTAGCAACAAAGTCTCTTTTATCAATCTTTTATTCTTTTGTTGTGGGTTATCAAGATCAACAGGTGGTTCTATCTCAACATCATTATCTGGTTCCTTATCATTATTTGTTTGAGTGTCTTCATGAACCTCATCATTGTCTTTTTCATTGTCACTAGGTGGATGTTCATTAGCAGATTGAGTTTCAGCATCAGAGATAGAAGTTTCATTTTCATTATCAGGAGGTTTGTCTATTTCAGGTTCACTAGAAGCATGCAAAGTCCTATCATTTTTCTTTTTCTTTTTAGAAGGACTAGGTGCACTAGTGTTATTTCTTTGCGGATGTTTTTCAATTATTTTTTGGTGTCCCTCAGGATAAAGTGGTTCCTGAGTCATTTTATCTCCTCTAGTTGCAACTCCAACAGCAAAGTCATGTATATTATGATTCATTTCATCAAGTAATTCTCTTTGTGATTTAGCAACTTGTTCTAACTGGGTTTGAACCATAGAAGCATGTTTTCTAACACCTCTAACATCATTTGAGATTCTAAATAACAAGTCACTCAAGCGAGCAATCATATCAAAATTATATTCCAATTGTTTCATAACATTGCATTGAAGTGGTCTTGTTTTCTAATGTAGTTTTCAAACTCATAAAGGCATTGGCTAGGATGCATACTGTGAGGATTATCTTTTTCATTGAACTTCATAAGAGAATTTACCTCTACCACCTTAGGCAGTGGTGGTGTATCAAGCCCATCTATTTCTTCAACATGAGGTAAATTTTTAACATCCTCAGCTTTAATACCTTTTTCCTTCATAGATTTCTTTGCCTTTTGCATATCTTCAGGAATGAGATATAATATACCCCTCTTCTTCGGAGTGGGTTTAGGCGGTGGTTCAAGAATAGTACAATCATCATAATTTTTCAATATGTTATTCAATAATTCTTCAGCTTGAGCAATAGTTCGTTCCCTGAAAACACAACCAGCACAACTATCTAGGAAGTCCCTAGAAGCATCGGTTAGTCCATTATAAAAGATATCAAGTATTTCATTTTTCTTAAGAGGATGATTAGGCAAAGCATTAAGTAACTGGCAAAGACTCCCCCAATCTTGTGGGAGACTCTCTTCTTTAGTTTGAACAAAGTTAAATATTTCCAGTAAGGCAACTTGTTTCTTATGAGTAGGAAAATATTTTTCAGAGATGTAGTAAATCATATCCTGCAGACTACGCACACAACCAGGAGCAATTGTATTGTACCAAGCTTTAGAATCACCCTTTAATGAGAAATGAAATAATTTGAGAATAAATTAGTATCGAGTTTTCTCATTATGAGTAAAAAGGGTGGCTATATCATTCAACTTAGTAAGATGTGCCACAACAATTTCAGTTTCTTAACCATGGAAAGGATTAGATTCAACCAAAGTAATTAACTCTGGGTCGACAGAGAATTCATAATCCTTATCATCAATAAAGATAGGCAAAGTAGTAAACCTAGGATCACATCTCATTCTAGCATTTAGAGATTTTTCTTTATACTTGTGTAATAATTTCTGTAGATCATCTCTATCCTTACAAGCAAGAATATCTCTAGTTGCCTCTTCACTCATAACATATACTTCCGGTACCTTAGGCAATTCATATCTAGGAGGGCTAGCTCTAGCAAGTGTTTCAGGAGTTTCAGTTTCAAGCTCATCATCAGATTCAACAACATCATGTTGTATTACTATAGCATTTTGTTCATCAAGAAATTCACCAAGTGGCACATCATCATTATCGAGCATGGTACTAGCATCATCATAAGCATCATTCATAGTAGAAGTAGCATCATGAATAACTTGTGACATATCATAATTAATAGCATGTGGTGTTGGTGTTGCAAGTTTACTCATAATAGAAGGTGAATCTAAAGCAGAACTGGATGGCGGTTTCTTACCCCCCCCCCCCTCATACTTGAGGGAAATATCTTAGTCTTTGGAACCTTCATATTCTTCATAATGATAAATTGATAATAATCCCAAGTGACTCAACAAATATAGTTATGCTCCCCGGCAATGGTGCGAGAAAAAGGTCTTGATAATCCACAAGTATAGGGGATCGCAACAGTTTTCGAGGGTAGAGTATTCTACCCAAATTTATAGATTCGAAACAAGGGGAGCCAATGAATATTTGAAGGTATTAGCAGCTGAGTTGTCAATTCAACCACACCTGGAAATTAATTATCTGCAGCAAAGTGATCAGTAGCACAGTAATATGATAGTTTTGATAGTAGCAACAGCAGCAATAGTAACAGTAATAGTGATAGCAGTATTTTGTAGCAAGTGTGATAGTAGCAGCAGTAGTAGTAACTTAGCAGAAACAATATAAGATAAATCCGTAGGCATTGGATCGGTGACTTGTTGGATGATACTCATCATGTGACAGTTATAACCTAGGGGGATACGGCACTAGCTCCAGTTCATTGATATAATGTAGGCATGTATTCAGTAAATACTTATACGTGCTTTATTAAAAGAACTTGCATGACATCTTTTGTCCTACCCTCCCATGGCAGCGGGGTCCATATTGGAAACTAAGTGATATTAAGGCCTCCTTTCAATAGAGAACCGGAACAAAGCATTAAAACATAGTGAATACATGAACTCCTCAAACTACGGTCATCACCGAGAGTTGGTCCGGTTGTTGTCACTCCGGGGTTGTCGGATCATAACCGTAGTAGGTGACTATAACTTGCGAGATCGGATCTAGAACATGGATATAATGATGAATTCATAAACAGTTCAGATCTAAGTTCATGGCACTCGGGCCCAAAGTGACAATCATTAAGCATAGCAAAGTCATAGCAACATCAATCTAAGAACATAGTGGATACTAGGGATCAGTCCCTAACAAAACTAACTCGATTACATGATGAATCTCATCCAACTCCTCACAGACCAGCTAGCCTACAAAGGAATTACTCATTCCCGGTGAGGAGCATCATGAAATTGGCGATGGAGATGGGTTGGTGATGACGAAGAACGAAGATCCCCCTCTCCGGAGCCCCAAACATTCTCTAGATCTACCCTCCCGAGGAAGAACAGGGCTTGGCGGCGGCTCCGTCTCGTGGATCGCGACAATTCTTTCTCCCTGATTTTTTTCTAGAAATATGTGATTTTATAGTATTAGGGGGGCGTCTGCGGGGCCACCAAGTGGGTACAACCCACCTGGGCGCCCCAGGAGAGGGGGGCGCGCCCTGGTGTGTTGTGCCCACCCAGGTGCCCCTCTCCGCAAGGTCTTGGCTCCAGAAGTTCTTATTATTGATATAAAAAATCCTCGCAAAGTTTCGTTCCATTCCGAGAACTTTTATTTCTGCACAAAAACAACACCATGGTAGTTCTGCTGAAAACAACGTCAGTCCGGGGTTAGTTTCATTCAAATCATGCAAATTAGAGTCCAAAACAAGAGGAAAAGCGTGATAAAAAGTAGATACGTTGGAGACGTATCAATCTATTGTAGTCCTTTCGATAAGTAAAAGTGTCAAACCCAATGAGGAGCAGAAGGAAATGACAAGCGGTTTTCAGTAAGGTATTCTCTACAAGCATTGAAATTATTGGTAACATATAGTTTTGTGATAAGATAATTCGTAATGAGTAACAAGTAACAAAAGTAACTAAGGTGCAGAAAGGTGGCACAATCCTTTTTTAGCAAAGGACAAGCCTGGACAAACTCTTACATAAAGCAAAGCGCTCTCGAGGACACATGGGAGTTACTGTCAAGCTAGTTTTCATCATGCTCATATGATTCGCGTTGGTTACTTTGATAATTTGATATGTGGGTGGACCGGTCCTTGGGTACTACCCTTCCTTGGACAAGAACCCCACTTATGATTAACCCCTCTTGCAAGCATCCGCAACTACGAAAGAAGAATTAAGGTAAACCTAACCATAGCATGAAACATGAGGATCCAAATCATCCCCTTACGAAGCAACACATAAACTAGGGTTTAAGCCTCTGTCACTCTAGCAACCTAGCATCTACTTATTACTTCCCAATGCCTTCCCCTAGGCCTAAACAATGGTGAAGTGTCATGTAGTCGACATTCACATAACACCACTAGAGGAGAGACAACATACATCTCATCAAAATATCAAATGAATACCAAATTCACATGATTACTTATAACAAGACTTCTCCCATGTCCTCAGGAACATACGTAACTACTCACAAATGATACTCATGTTCATAATAAGAGTGGTATTGAATAGTATTAAGGAACTTAACATGTGATCTTCCACCGAATAAACCAACTAGCATCAACTACAAGGAGTAATCAACACTACTAGCAACTCACAAGTACCAATTTGAGGTTTTGAGACAAAGATCGGATACAAGAGATGAACTAGGGTTTGAGAGAAGATGGTGCTGGTGAACATGTTGATGGAGATTGACCTCCTCTCGATGAGAGGATCGATGGTGATGACAATGGCGACGATTTTCCCCTCCCAGAGGTATGTATCCCCGGCAGAACAGCTCCGCCGGAGCCCTAGATTGGTCTTGCCCAGGTTCCGCCTCGAGACGGCGGCGCTTCATCCTGAAAGATTCCTTATGATTTTTTCTAGGGCAAAAGACACCATATAGCAGAAGATGGGCATCTGGGGCCTGCTAGATGGCCCACGAGGTAGGGGGCGCGCCCAGGGGGTAGGGCGCGCCCTCCACCCTCGTGGTTGGTGGGTGGCCCCCCTCTGGTGCTTTCTTCGCCCAATATTTTTAATATATTTCAAAAGTGACTTTCTGGAGTTTCAGGACTTTTGGAGGTGTGCAGAATAGGTCTCTAATATTTGCTCCTTTTGCAGCCCAGAATTCCAGCTGCCTACATTCTCCCTCTTCGCATAAACCTTATAATATAAGAGAGAATAGGCATAATTATTGTGCCATAAAGTGTAGTAACTTCCCATAATGCAATAAATAGTGATATAAAAGCATGATGCAAAATGGACGTATCAACTCCCCCAAGCTTAGACCTCACTTGTCCTCAAGCGAAAGCCGATATCAATAAATATGTCCACATGTTTAGAGATAGAGGTGTCGTCAAAATAAAATATGGACATGAGGGCACTTTTATTCATCATACTCGTTATGTATGAAGTCATTACTCTCCATAAGATCAATACGATCTTTTATTTGTTTTTATTCTTTCTTTTATTCCCTCAAGATCATAGCAAGATAGCAAAGCCCTCAACTCAAAACTAATATTTACTATATATAGCTCACGGACTCGATTACATAGATAGAGATCAAAACCAAACTTAAAGATAGATCATACTAAAACTTTATTATACTAGATCAAGATATAACCAAAAGGATCGAACTAAGAAAAACGGTAAAGCTAGAAGTGTGATGGTGATACGATATCGGGGCACCTCCCTCAATCTTTGGCAGTTGCTAAGGGGAGTGCCCATACCCATGTATTTATGTCTCTTTCTTCGGAGGTGGTGATGATGGAGTTGTTGATGATGTAGGCTTGTTGCCCGCCTTCCAAGCCATAGGCTCACCATCATAAAAGGATGAACGGGTCTCAGGGATCCTCAAATCTGCATCCAAACTCATCCTCTTGAATCTATATTCATACTCACAGTTTTGGTGTTGCAGGTCATAGATCTGGGCCTGGAGGTGCTCGAT
Source organism: Triticum dicoccoides (assembly GCF_002162155.2). NCBI lineage: Eukaryota > Viridiplantae > Streptophyta > Magnoliopsida > Poales > Poaceae > Triticum > Triticum dicoccoides. Next base: position 354,239,035 of record NC_041391.1, on the reverse strand, counting down.
TTTCTCGTGAAGCTTGAAGATGCCGTCCTCGATGTTCTTGGCATCTAGCTTGTGGTTGTTGGTGAACTCTGCGATTATCATGTGATTGGTGTTAAGTCTGTGTTCCACCATCCCTTGGCACTTGAAAACTTGTTGCTCTATTGCTTTGAGTCTTGTCTCCATGCTTCCGGTCCTCCTCGGTCCCTCAACATCGCGGATGTGTAGCACCCCCTCACGCATCTCAATGGTTTGAGGGTGTTGCAGCACCTCCGCGAGGTAAGGGTTGATGACCTTCTCAAAAAAACTTGTCCTTGGGGGTGCTTGGAGACGTCATGGTGATCTAGATCTGTCAGAAAAACAGTTCTAAACAAAAGCAGAGGATTTTGTCGTGGTTCGATGGTCAAAACGTTTGTGAGATTATATAATGAATTTTTACCGACCAAAAGAAGTATCGTGCAAGAAAATGGAGTCCAGAGGGCACACGAGGTGTCCACGAGGCAGGGGGCGCGCACTCCACCCTCGTGGATGCCTCGTGTCTCTTTCGGACTACTTTTAATTTTTCTAATTTTTTAAATATCCAAAACGGAGAAAAATTGCTTTTTGAGTAGTTTTGGAGTCGGTTTACTTACCGTACCACATACCTATTCCTTTTCGGAATCTGAAATGTTCTGGAAAGTGTCCCTTACGTATTTCTCCGGGGTTATGGTGTCAATAACATTGGTTTCAACATTTAGGGTATTACCTGTGACATATTGTTTGATTCTTCGACCGTTCACCACCTTCGGATTTGTGCCTTCGACGTTGTTGGTTTTGGTGGTACCGGAACAATAGACCTCCTCGATAATGTAAGGACCTTCCTATTTAGGGAGAAGTTTCCCTGCAAAAAATCTTAAACGGGAGTTGTATAGAAAAACATAATCACCTACATTAAACTCATGCTTTTGTATCCTTTTGTCATGCCATCTTTTAACTTTTTCTCTAAACAATTTGGCATTCTCATAGGCCTCGGTTCTCCATTCATCAAGTGAGTTAATGTCAAATAGCCTCTTCTCACCGGCAAATTTGAAATCATAATTGAGCTCCTTAATATCCCAATATGCCTTATGTCCTAGTTTGAGAGGTAAGTGACATGCTTTTCCATAAACCATTTTATGCGGAGACATACCCATAGGATTTTTATATGCAGTTCTATAGGCCCATAATGCATCATCAAGTTTCTTGGACCAATTCTTTATAGATCTATTAACAGTCTTTTGCAAGATCAATTTAATCTCTTTATTTACCCAGTTCTACTTGACCACTGGACTGAGGGTGGTATGGAGATGCAATTCTATGATTAAGATCATACTTAGTAAGCATTTTACGAAAAGCACCATTCATAAAATGTGAACCACCATCAGTCATTAAATATCTAGGGACTCCAAACCCCAGAAAAATAACTTTTTAAGCATCTTAATAAAGGTGTTATGATGAGCACTACTAGTTGGCATAGCTTCTACCCACTTAGTAACGTAATCAACAACAACTAAAATATGTGTATACTCATTAGAGGAAGGAGAAGGTCCCATATAATCAAAGCCCCATACATCAAAAGGTTCAATAGCAAGTGAATAGTTCATAGGCATTTCTTGACGTCGACTAATATTACCAATTCTTTTACATTCATCGCAAGACAAGACAAACTTATGAGCATCTTTAAAAAGAGTAGGCCAATAAAAACTGGATTGCAATACCTTATGTGCAGTTCTGTCTCCAGCGTGGTGTCCTCCATATGCCTCGGAGGGACACTTGGGTAGGATCTATTCCTGTTCATGCTCAGGTACACAACGTCTAATAACACCATCTACTTCTTTATAGAGGTGTGGGTCATCCCAATAGTAATGTCTTAAATCATAGAAAAACTTTTTATTTTGCTGGTATGTGAAACCAGGTGGTATAAATTTAGCAACAATGTAATTAGCATAGTCAGCATACCATGGAGCAGTACGAGAAGCATTTATGACAGCTAATTGTTCATCAGGAAATCTATATTCAATAGGTAGTGGGTCATCAAGAACATTTTCTAACCTAGACAAGTTGTCTGCAATGGGGTTCTTAGCTCCCTTTCTATCAATAATATCCAAATCAAATTCTTGTAGCAAGAGAACCCATCTAATTTGTCTAGATTTAGCATCTTTCTTTTCCATAAGGTATTTAATAGCAGCATGATCAGTGTGAACAGTTACTTTGGAATCAACAATATATGGTCTAAACTTATCACAAGCGAACACAATTGCTAAAAAATCTTTTTCAGTAGTAGCATAATTTCTCTAGGCACTGTCTAGAGTTTTACTAGCATATTGAATAACATTTAATTTATTATCAACTCTTTGTCCGAGAACAACACCTACAGCATAATCACTAGCATCACACATAATTTCAAAGGGTAAATTCCAATAAGGTGGCTGAACAATAGGTGCATAAATTAACGCTTTCTTGAGTATTTCAACTGCTTCTACACAATCATCATCAAAAACAAAAGGAACATCTTTTTGTAAGAGATTAGTCAGAGTCCTAGAAATTGTAGAGAAGTCTTTAATAAACTTCCTATAAAAACCAGCATGACCAAGGAAACTTCTTATACCTTTGATGTCCTTAGGACACGACATCTTTTCAATACCATCTACTTTAGCTTTGTCAACTTCGATACCTCTTTCCGAAATTTTATGCCCCAAGACAATACCTTCATTAACCATAAAGTGGCACTTCTCCCAATTCAAGACAAGATTAGTTTCTTCACATCTCTGCAAAACTCGATCAAGGTTTCTTAAGCAATCATCAAAAGAAGTTCCGTAAACAGAGAAATCATCCATGAAAACCTCAACAATCTTTTCACAAAAGTCAGAGAATATAGCAGTCATACATCTTTGAAAGGTAGCAGGTGCATTGCATAAACAAAAAGGCACACGTCTATAAGCAAAAGTACCGAAAGGGCAAGTAAAAGTGGTCTTTTCCTGATTCTCTTGTAACACAGGTATTTGAGAGAAACCGGAATAACCATCTAGAAAGAAAAAATGTGTATGTTTTGATAATATTTTTAGCATTTGATCAATAAAAGGTAGAGGGTAATGATCTTTTCTAGTAGCTTTATTTAATTTGCGGAAATCAGTTACCATTCTATAACTTGTAACAATTCTTTGTGGGATCAATTCATCCTTATCATTAGGAACAACAGTAATACCTCCCTTCTTAGGGACACAATGGACAGGACTTACCCACTGACTATCAACAACATGATAAATTATACCTGCCTCTAGAAGCTTTAGTATTTCATTTCTCACCACTTCTTTCATCTTAGGATTTAACCGTTGTTGATGATCAATAACTGGTTTAGTATCTTTCTCCAGTTTTAATTTGTGCTAGCATAGAGTTGGGCTAATTCCCTTAAGATCATCAAGAGTATATCCAATAGCGGCACGGTGCTTCTTTAGAGTTTTCAATAATTTCTCTTCTTCATGCTCTGAAAGGTTAGCACTAATAATAACAGGATATATCTTCTTTTCATCAAGATAATCATATTTAGTATTAGGTAATTGTTTAAGCTATAACACGGGATCACCCTTGGGTGGAGGAGGATCCCCTAGGATTACAACAGGCAAGTTGTGTTTCAAAATAGGTCCCTGTTTAAAGAATACCTCATCTATTTCCCTTCTTTATTTCATAAACATATCATTTTCATGATCGAGCAAATATTGTTCTAAAGGATCATTAGGAGGCACGGCAATAGAAGCAAGACCAATAATTTCATATTTACTAGGAAATTCTTTATCATGGGGTTGTCTATGAAATTTAGCAAAATTAAATTCATGAGATATATCCCCTAAACCGACAGTAACAATATCCTTTTCGCAGTCTATCTTAGCATTTTAGAGTATTCAAGAAGGGTTTACCAAATATAATGGGACAAAAATCATCTTGTGGGGAACCAAGGACAGGAAAATTAGTAGGATATTTAATTTTCCCACACAATACTTCAACATCTCTGACAATCCCAATTGGTGAAATAGTGTCTCTATTGGCAAGCTTAATTGTAACATCAATACCTTCTGTTTCAGCAGGTGCAATATCATGCATAATTTCTTTGTATAAGGAATGAGATATTGCACTCACACTAGCACCCGTATCACATAAGCCATGATAACAATGATCTCCTATTTGACCCGAAACAACAGGCATGCCGACAACATGTCTATGTTTACCTTTTGTATTGGGTTTAGCAATTCTAGCAGCTTCATCACAGAAATAAATAACATGCCCATCAATATTATCTACCAAGAGATCTTTAACCATAGCAATACTAGCATCAACTTTAGTTTGCTCAGGGGGTGTAGGTGTTATAGCATTACTCTTACGAACCATAGTTGAAGCTTTAGAATGATCCTTTATTCTAACAGGGAAAGGTGGTTTCTCAATATAAACAGTAGGAACAATAGGATCAACATTATAAGTAATAGTCTTTTCTTCAACTTTAATAGGTTCTACTACTTTTTGTTCAATTGGAGGATGATATTTAAACCACTTCTCTTTAGGGAGATCAACATGAGTAGCAAATGATTCACAGAGAGAAGCTACTATCTCAAAGTCAAGTCCATATTTAGTGCTAAATTCAGGAAAAGCATCGATATACATAAAAGATTTAACACAATCAAACTTAGGTGTTACACCTGACTCCTTACCTTCGTCGAGTTCCCAATCTTCAGAGTTGCATTTAATTCTTGCCAATAAATCCCATCTGAATTCAATAGTCTTCATCATAAAAGAACCAGTACAAGATGTATCGAGCATGGTGCGATCATTAAGAGAAAGCCGAGCATAAAAAAATTGAATAATAATTTCTCTTGAGAGCTCATGTTTGGGGCATGAATATAAATTTACTTAAGCCTCCCCCAAGCTTGAGCGATACTTTCTCCTTCACGAGGCCAAAACTTATATATATAATTACGATCACGATGAACTAGATGCATAGGATAAAACTTCTGATGAAATTCCAATTTCAATCGGTTGTAGTTCCATATCCAATATCATCACATAGCCTAAACCATGTCAATGCCTTTCCCTTCAAAGATAAAGGGAAGACCTTCTTCTTGACAACATCCTCGGGCATACCTGCAACCTTAAATAATCCACAAACTTCATCCACATGGATTAGGTGCATATCGGGATGTAATGTTCCATCTCCTGTATAAGGATTAGCTAGCAGTTTTTCTATCATACCTGAAGGAATTTAAAAGTAAATACTTCTAGTAGGTTCAGTAGGTTGAGGAGCAACTCTTTGCACTTCTAGTCGGGGTGAAGATACCCCGAACAAGCCCCTCAAAGGATTATTTTCTATAGTAACAAGTGACAGTAAATTTCAGCACACTATATAAATGTTTCCTTACCAAATTCCACCTACCAAAGGCGCTTCACTCCCCGGAAACGGCGCCAGAAAAGAGTCTTGATGACCCATAAGTATAGGGGATCTATCGTAGTCCTTTCGATAAGTAAGAGTGTCGAACCCAATGATGAGCAGAAGGAAATGACAAGCGGTTTTCAGTAAGGTATTCTCTGCAAGCACTGAAATTATCGGTAATAGATAGTTTTGTGATAAGATAATTCGTAAAGGGTAACAAGTAACAAAAGTAAGTAAGGTGCAGCAAGGTGGCCCAATCCTTTTTGTAGCAAAGGATAAGCCTAGACAAACTCTTATATAAAGCAAAGCGCTCTCGAGGACACATGGGAATTACTGTCAAGCTAGTTTTCATCATGCTCATATGATTCACGTTCATTACTTTGATAATTTGATATGTGGTTGGACCGGTGCTTGGGTACTGCCCTTCATTGAACAAGCATCCCACTTATGATTAACCCCTCTCGCAAGCATCCACAACTACGAAAGAAGAATTAAGGTAAACCTAACCATAGCATGAAACATGTGGATCAAAACCAGCCCCTTACGAAGCAACGCATAACCTAGGGTTTAAGCTTCTATCACTCTAGCAACCCATCATCTACCTATTACTTCCCAATGCCTTCCCCTAGGCCCAAACAATGGTGAAGTGTCATGTAGTCAACGTTCACATAACACAACTAGAGGAGAGACAACATACATCACATCAAAATATCGAACGAATACCAAATTCACATGATTACTTATAACAAGACTTCTCCCATGTCCTCAGTAAAAAACGTAACTACTCACAAATCATACTCATGTTCATAATCAGAGGGGTATTGAATAGTATTCAGGATCTGAACATATGATCTTCCACCAAATAAACCAACTAGTATCCACTACAAGGAGTAATCAACACTACTAGCAACCCACGAGTACCAATTTGAGGTTTTGAGACAAAGATCGGATACAAGAGTGAACTAGGGTTTGAGAGGAGATGGTGCTGGTGAAGATGTTGATGCAGATTGACCACCTCTCAATGAGAGGATCGATGGTGATGACGATGGAGACTATTTCCCCCTCCCGGAGGGATGTTTCCCTGGCAGAACAGCTCCGTCGGAGCCCTAGATTGGTCCTCCGTAGATTCTGCCTCGAGACGGCGGTGCTTTGTCCCGAAAGCTTCCTTATGATTTTTACCAGGGCAAAAGACACCATATAGCAGAAGATGGTCATCGAGGGCCTGCTAGATGGCCCACGAGGCGGGGGAGCGCCCAGGGGGTAGGGCACGCCCTCCACCCTTGTGGCTGGTGGGTGGCCCCCCTCTGGTGCTTTCTTCGCCCAATATTTTTAATATATTCCAAAACAGACTTTCGTGGAGTTTCAGGACTTTTGGAGTTGTGCAGAATAGGTCTCTAATATTTGCTCCTTTTCTAGGCCAGAATTCAAGCTGCCGGCAATCTCCCTCTTTGCGTAAACCTTATAAAATAAGAGAGAAAAGGCATAAGTATTGTGCCATAATGTGTAGTAACAATCCATAATGTAATAAATATTGATATAAAAGCATGATGCAAAATGGACGTATCACTCCGCCACCCCCGTATGGGCTTCCTTCAGCGTCACCCTCTGCGCCTGCCCACCGGTATCTTCCTCCTTGTTGGGAAGCAGAGCTGGCCTGCTCCTAGTGAGGCGCCAAATCCCAGCCAGGCCCGCCCCCTGCCTCGTTGGTCCCTCCCTGTAATACCATGTAGGAGATGGACAAGGGCAAAGGCATCACATGGCACTTATCTTTTTTCAATCTTAAATCTGTAGGCACTTGCCAAATTTTAGTTCAAATAATGTAATCCCTTGAATCCATGTTTCTGTACTGTAAGGTTTGTACTTGTTTGAAGCATATAAATGAAAAAGATAAACCTTGCCGGGGACTCGCGCATGTATGGCCATGCAGAGGTGGAATGCCTCTATATTTAAAATAAATGAGTTTTCTCGGTAGGCTACCCTGCAGGTACGCTCTATTTGGCTGCCGGGGAGCTATGCTTGCCGGGCACAAATACTAATGAAGGGCCAGCCCCCGCCAACTTTTCTTCATCAAAGGCCACTGCGACCATCCTGACCAAAGCAATGCTTAAGTCAAAGGATGGGAGCACCTAAGTTTCAAAAAGTTGCGAGGCTTTCCTATGCACAAGTTTACACTTACAGAACACGTATGGATAAGAGATAAAACTTATCTTCTCATCTCCTCTTGGGGATTGAATCCATGACGGGAGCCTGTAGATTATGCAGATGAAAATCATGTGAGATGCAAGCTTATCGATATGAGGATCCAATGCTCATGATATGCTGCTGCATGCATGCAACTTGTCGGGGGCCCCCAACACTTCGTTTATTTCTCTGTTGCTCAGGGTCTGCGCCTGGCATTGAACAAGGGGTTACATGCAACTGAGGCAAGGCATGTATAAAAGGGTGGCTGCCGGGCAGGGCCCGACAGCCACGCCTTACGGGTAGAACTTGCGGAGATGCTTAATATTCCATGAGTTTTGCAATTTAATGCCATCTCAGGTCTCCAGACGGACTGCGCCAGGTCTTGTGACTCGTACTACCCGGTAAGGGCCTTCCCACTTTCGCGTCAACTTGTTTGCACCCTTGGCAGACTGAACACGCTTAAGAACAAGGTCGCCTTCCTCAAAACACCGGGCATGAACCCTGCGGCTATGATAGCGACACAGGGCTTGCTGATAGCGTGGAGCACGCATAGCAGGCCAGAGTCGGTTCTCCTCGAGTAGCACAGCGTCGTCATGCCGGTGGTGATCTTGCGCTACTTCATTGTAGGCAAGCACTCGAGGGGACCCGTAAATGAGTTCAGTGGGGATAACTGCTTCTGCCACATAGACAAGGGAGAAGGGAGTCTGTCTGGTAGCTCGATTTCATGTCATTCCGAGGGACCAAAGAACCATCGGCAGCTCATCAATCCATCGCCCGCCGCACTTCTGCAACTTATCAAATGTTCTTGTCTCGAGTCCGCGTAGCACTTCAGCGTTCACCCTCTCAGCTTGTCCATTGCTTCTGGGATGTGCAACAGTGGCACATGAGATCTTTATTCCAAGGGCATGAACATATTGCATGAAGGCACGACTCGTGAATTGGGTGCCGTAGTCAGTGATGATCTAGGCAGGAACTCCGAAGCGGAACACCAAATGTTTCAACAACTTGATACCTGACTGAGCAGTCACTTTTCTCAAGGCAGCTACTTCTAGCTACTTTGCAAACTTTTTGATTGCAACAAACAAGAATTCAAATCCCCCGGCAGCTTGGGGGAAAGGGCTGAGGATATCGAGCCCCCAGAATGAAAACGGCCATGACAAAGGGATTTTCTAAAGAGGTTGTGCAGGCAGATGGATGTTCTTGGAATGGAATTGGCAGGCTTCACACTTGGTGACTAGCTCGATCGCATCTTGGAGGGTTGTGGGCCAATAGAATCCTTGCCCGAATGCTTTCCCAACTAATGCCCTTGATCCAATGTGGGATACGCACATGTCTTTGTGTATCCCCGCTAGCAGTTCCTTTCCTTATTCCCGGCAGATGCACTTCAATTTCACACCATTGGGCCTTCTTGTTTATAGAGTGTCATCGAGAAACTGGTACATACTGGCCCTCCAAGCTACTCTTTCAGCTTCATCATTCTCATCGGGAAGTTCTTCGGTTCGGAGGAAGTGGATTATGTGCCTTGCCCAAGTTGGAGCCTGGGGCTCGACAACAAGGACTAGCGACACCTCCCTGCTCGCAGGGGTGCATTCCTTGACCGTGGGGACCAGTGGTCCGGCAGGAGTGTGTAGCCCATCAAGTGATGGGGAGTTGTTCCCAGCAGGGTCCCTGCCCGGAGCCCCGAGGGGCTCTATCGGGAGAGGCTTACCAGAGTCCAAATTTCTCCTTTTCTGGGCCATTGTTGCCGGGGATACAGAGGGATGAGTAAGTTCCTGGTTCCGCAGGAAGCTTTTGCGCAACACACTTTGACAGCTGATCAGCTATGTTGTTTTCCGCACGGGGTACGTGCTCTGTTTGCAATTCCTCAAAGCGTTCCCTCAATCTTATCACTTCCTCAACATATGCCTCCATCAATGGACTTTGGTAATCCTTGTTGACTTGTCTCACCACAAGTTGCAAATCTCCTTGAATGATCAGCTTCTTAATTCCCAATTCAACGGCAATCCTGAGGCCGACAAGGAGCCCTTCATACTATGTTGTATTGTTGGTGGTTTCCCCCCGGGGAAAATGCATCTGGACGACATACTTCAAGTGCTCGCCAGTGGGATTAATGAGAAGCACACCAGCCCCTACTCCTTGCAGGGAGAAAGCACCATCAAAATACATGATCCAATCTTGGGCGCTTCCTTGCCGGGAATAACTGTCTCAATCACTTCTTCGTTAGGGGTTGGCGTCCATTCTGCAATAAACTCTGCCAATGACCTGCTCTGGGTTGTTGAGGTGCTCTCAAACTTCAGGCCAAAGCTAGATAACTCCAAAGCCCACTCCACTATTCTGCCGGTAGCCTCAGGGTTCAGGAGTATCCTTTGCAACGGGAAGCGAGTGACAATTTTAATCTCATGGGCTTGGTAGTAGTGGTGCAGTTTCCGTGAGTCCATGATCAGGCCAAAAATCAACTTTTGCACGCCAGAGTACCTCGAGCTAGCCCCCTGTAACAAGGAGTTGACAAAGTACACTCGGCGCTGCACCACTTTCTTCCTTGCCGCGTCCTTGGGGTCACCCCTGCTATCATGCTCCTCTCTGTCCTGATCTGCATCCGCTTCTGCCGGGCTTTGCTTATACTCGGTTTCCACTACTTCCAGTTGTGCCACTAGGGCTGCACTAACCACTTGATTGGTTGCCGCCAAGTATAGCAGCAATGGCTCTTGTGGTTTAGGGGCTACCAACGTGGGCACAGAGGACACGCAGGTATTTATCTCCTACAATGTTGTATCTGCCTCTAGGGTCCACTTCACAGGTCCTGCCTTCTTCAAAATTTTGAAGAACGGCAGGGCGCGCTCGGCAGACTTGGACATGAATCTGCTAACCGCGGCAACACACCCTATCAAACGCCTCCCATCTTTAACTATCCTGGGTGCCTGGGTTTGCTCTATAGCCTTGATCTTATCTGGATTGGCCTCGATCCCACGGTGGGACACAAAGAAACCAAGTAGCTTCCCGGAGGGAACACCAAACACACACTTCTCTGGGTTTATCTTTAAGTTGATCTTGCGTAGATTTGCAAATATCTCTTCCAAATCCTGGATGAGGGTGGATTTGTCCTTGGTCTTGACCACAATATCATCCATATAAGCCTCAATGTTTCTGTGTAACTGTGGTTCAAAACCAATTTGGACTGCCCTTGCAAAAGTAGACCCGACAATTTTTAACCCAAAAGTCATGCGCACAAAGCAGTATGTACTGCATGGGGTGATGAAGGTGTTCTTCTCTAAGTCTTCCTTGGACATGAAGATCTGATGATATCCAGAGTATGCTAGGAAAGAAAGCAAATCACAGCCTGAAGTGGAACCCACAATCTGCTCGATGCACGGCAAGGGAAATGGATCCTTTGGGCAAGCCTTGTTGAGGTCTGTGAAATCGATGCACAAACTCCATTTCCCATTATCCTTGCACACAACCACTGGGTTTGATAACCACATTCGATGCAGTACTCCCCTGACCAAACCGGCTGCCTCAAGCTTCTTAATCTCTTCAGCAATGAACTGCCGCCGCTCCAAGGCCTGCTTCTGCACCTTCTGCTTCATGGGTCGGGCGTGTGGGCAGATAGCAAGGTGGTGTTCAATTAACTCCCTGGGAACACAGGGGATATCAGATGGTTGCCAGGCAAACACATCGATATTCGCCCGCAAGAAGGCAACGAGCACGCTTTCCTATTTGTCATCAAGGGTGGTGATGATAGTAAAGGTACCATCAATGCCAGCCAGCCCTACCGGGACCTTCTTCACATGGGGTGCAGCAGCCTTGGCCCTCTTGTTGTTGGAACACTCCGGCACATCATCAACGGGTGTCGTGCACTCGGTAGGGGCATGCTTCCTGGATTCCTTGCCGAAGTCCCTACAATCCTTCTTCTTTCTTTTACTCTCCTTGGCGGGCACCGCTGCTTCGGCGGCCTCTGCCGCGACAGCGTCCCGATACATCTTATCCACGCATATCATCGCGTCTTTCTTATCTGATGGAATGGAAATGACGCCCATTGAGCCTGGCATATTCAAGGTGTTGTGGGCATAGTGGGATCCCGCCATGAACTTGGCCAGGGCAGGGCGCCTAACAATTCCATTGTACGGCGGGGGAGGTCGACCACATCAAACCCAATCTTCTCAGTCCGATAGTTCAACTCACCCCCAAACGTCATCGACAACGTAATCTTTCCCTTAGGACGGCTCCTGCCGGGATTAACTTCTTGAAGTGTGCCAGTGGACTTAAGCTCTTCCTCTGCCATCTGAAGCTTGCTGAGAACATGTGGGGAGATCAGATTCAACCCAGCCCCGCCGTCAACCAACATCTTTGTGACCTTAAGGTTGCGGATCGTTGGGGAGACCAACAACGGCAGACACCCTACCGCAGTGGTGCGGTCAGGGTGATCCTCCTCATCAAAGATGATGGGCATGCATGACCATTTGAGTGGTTTCCGTGAAGTTTCCACTGGCTCCATGGCATTGACTTCATGTGCCCATTGCTTAAGTTGGCGGTGAGAGGAGTGCAAAGATGCACCCCGTCAATGCACAAGGCGTCGGTGGCCTTCTGGAATTCCTGCTCAGTGGTTCCCTCTTCATCCCCTTCATCACTTCCAGCATCACAATCCTCTTTCTCTCTGCCCCTGGCGGGTTTCCCTTGGTTCCGAGGAGCTTTGCCAGGGCGATTTGCTTCACCGCCCCGGCCCTTACCGCCAGTACCGTTCTGACCTCTTTCCTTATCTCGCTTCTCATACTCAGCCCTCTGCCTCTTGATGAGCTGCTCAACTTGATGACACTCTTGGAGATCGTGGCCCTTGGTCATCTGGCAGTATGGCCCATCACTCTTCCCAGCTTTCTCGGCAGCCACTGCCTCCTGGCTGTCAGCGCACACGGTAACTTCCTTGCCAGGGGCTTCGTCTTTTGCCTTCTTGCTGGTACTAGGTGTTCCTAATCCCTCAACAGTCATCACTTCCTTATCCTTACACCTCTTATTGTGCTTCTTATTCTTCTTCTTCAGGCTAGTGGTCTCATTGTCATCTTCTGAGTTGATGTCGATGTAATCTTCCTCTCTAGGAAGCTTCCTCCCATCCTCCACCGGAGCACATTTGTCCACCAAGGTACAACTCCTTCACAGTCTTGGGCAGCTTGACGTTCATCTTGGAACGTATCCTTCAGTTGCATACATTGGACTGGAAGGCGGCTATCACAGCTGCCGGGTGGATATCTGGGATATTCCTGTTAACTCTGTTGAACCTTTGCAAGTACTTCTGCAGAGTTTCTCCTTCTTTCTGCTGGAGGAGATGCAAATCGCTGGGCCGCCCTAGTTCTTGATGGCCTCCTGTGAAGGCACAAATGAACTCATGGCATAGGTCATCTTAGGACGAGATGGAGTTCTCCGGCAAAGGCATCAACCAAGACCTCACATTAGGAAATAGTTGGCGAATACCATTTCATCTCTTCCTCCGGTAGCTTGAACAGCGATGGTGTAGATGCTCAAGAACTCTACCGGGTTCAATCTTCCATCATACTTCTCAGGTATCTCTGGCTTGAACGTGCGAGAGGACGGCCAACGGACTTGCCATAGTTCACAGGTGAAGATAGGGCACCCGACCTCGAAAGGTAGGTACCCGCCTTCTCCAAGCGCGGGTCGTCGACGTTGAGACCATCATACCCGTTGGGTTGGCGTTGGTCGTCGCGACGCCGCATGGTGACTACGCGCGTCGCTTCCCTCTGCCTATCCTCCGGGGCTCGCTGTGGTTCTTGCCGTGCTCGAGGATCAGAGGAAGCCATCGAGACATCAACGGCCTCTTGAATACGTGGTTCTCGCACAACCTGCTGAGGTGGGGACTACACCGTGGGGCAGCCCCTTTCGTGCGGCCAGCCGCACGTGCCATTGCCATTGCCTGGGGAGGCCGAGGTGGGCCAGTCCACTGTGATCCTCCCGCCTTAGTGAAACCAATCAAGCTTTGGATAGTGGCTTGCCACTCGTCCATCTGATCAGCCGCTAGCGGGAATCTCAGCAGCAACTTGGTCCGCGCCATGGCTTGGGAGGCAGTGCTTGGCATGGGTGAAGATGACGAAGACCGCTGAGTCGCTCGGCTCCTGATGGCGCCGGTGGCAACCGCGTCGCATCCTTGCTGCCGTGAGCCAGCCACTTGGATAGCACGGTCACGCAGTAGAGGTGCTTGAGGGCCGGCGGCTCCGTCGGGCATAGTAGCTGGGCTGGCTTGTTCTGGAGGCGGTGTGGGCCTCGCGGCTGTACCCATGGCGGGGGTGGCATGAGGGTTGCGATTTGCCTCAGAACAAGCGCTACCATTGCGGCTGTGCCCTTGAGTGAGGAGAGAGGGTGCGGGTAAAGTAATTCCCCCACCCGTACCTCGAGGAGCATAACCATTGGGATCTTGTTGATGTTGTCCTTCCCCGGCGCGTCTTTCTTCTGGTTCGGTCGCGGGGATGGTGGTGACAACGCCTCCTGCGTCGACCACAGCTCTCGCAACATCCATGCCTTCACGCACCCCCTCATTTCCTGCGATGTTGGCGGTCGCGGGTGGCGGAGCATTTGAGGAGGACGGGTGATTCACAGCTTCGGGCTTCTTCTTCTTAGGCGCCATAGTCAACGACGCCGTCGATGATGAAAACGACGATTAGGATGACGCGCTGCTCACGCTTTCGGGTTTGCGCAAGTGACCCCCCTACCTGGCGCGCCAAAGATGTCGTGGGGGAAACACGACCACCTATGGGGCTACGAGCCCCTTTCTGGTTCGGTGGGGGGATGGCATGTTGCACCAAGAGTGGAGGAGCATGAGACAGCATGACAGAGATCACACGGGCAGTTTTTACCCAGGTTCTGGCCTCCGCGAGGCATAAAACCCTACTCTTGCTTTGGTGGATTGATGGTGGATGGTGGTGGAAAAGTGCAGCGCTCTTGCCCGGCAGGGTTTCCTTGGGACGAGAATGACTATGCCCGTATGATTGTACAAGGGTCCGAATCCTTTCTATGGTTGCCATGGGCCTCCTTTTATAGATAAAGGGGTCACCACAGTGGCAAATCAGTCATTATACACTGATTAGATAGCAAACAGTGCTACCATACCTAACTCTATAGGCCGACAGAGTTCATTAAATGCGCCGCTCAATGTCACATCACAGCTTACCCGGTAGGCTCTTCCGGGCCGTTTCACCAGCTTGGCGCCTACTAGCTCGACACGTCGCATGACGGGTGTTGCTTGTAGGTATTTTCTGTAGGAGGTGGCTGCCATGTGGCATTTAGCAGCCACTTAGTCATCTTGGAGCTTGACACCGCACTGATTGACAACGTACGTCGTGGTGAGGTGGTGTGGTGGAGTGGTTTGTCTTCGCTCATCCCGGCAGGCCTGACGGGTTGATTCGGGGGAGGCTCGCTTTCGTGGAAAACCTTGTCTCCGCCAGGCTCGCCTACCTGGTAGGGGAGGTTTTTCCCTTAGCAGTATCTTGCCCCTCTATCTAGTCTTGGTCTTCTCAATCTGTGCTTGGGTCCTTCAAGGGAATCAATCCATCTTGCTTGAGTTGATCAGGGTGTTGTGAACCTTTCCTCGTGCCTGTGCACAATCTGGGCAACGAACCCAGGGTTTGTTGCACAGACAATATGCTTAAAATGAAAATGTAATGCAAAGAGAAAAAAATGAATTGTAGTTAAAATAATGACATTTCTAACAAAAATGTGAATGTGAATTACATATGTGTGCACGTGACCAACACATACCACTACAAAAAAAGTACACTTCCGTGATGATATGTGTTTGTCACAATAGGTCGCGTTTTTTGTCATGCATGTACATCCATGACAAATTTATGACAGAATCAAGATAGTCATACTTGTGCTGTCGTAGAAGTGTTCCATGACATTACCAAAATTATCATCATGGAAGTGTCCACTTCCATGACAATAAATCACGCGTCACAAAAGTGCTTTTGTCAAGGGTGACCGACATGTGGCATCCACTGTAACGGAACGCCGTTAAGCTATCGGGTCGGATTTTGGATCCGATAACCTGTTAACAGCCCTGACCAATGGGAAATTTCCACGTGTAAAATTCTGATTGGCCGAAGGGAACACCTGTCAGCTCGTCATTGGGCCAGATGTCATCCGCTCATTGGACCGAAGGAGCCTATGATACGGCGACACGTGGCACGACCCAACAGAGGCCCAGTCCTGTGAAAAGGCTAGCCCGTTTGACTTGGTCAAAAGGTGGCGGGCCGGCCCACGGAAAGCCTGTTAACGGCCTGTTCGCATATAGCCCATTTACAGCCCGCTAACCCAGTGCCTGTTACGCCCTATCCGAATTAGGACCAGTAGTGTCATTTGGGCCGTCCAATATGATTCAACCCGTTTTAACTTCCAGCCCATGTGTGTCCCATCACTTCTTTCGGCCCATATGAGGACCTTTGTAACTCTTGGCCCATTAACAGCCCGTGGTGAAACTGGCCCGTGATGAACAACGTATCACTTTATACCCATTAACGGCCCGTTATTCCATTGGGCCGTTTCCAGCCCAAGTTATCTTTCGGCCTTCTCAGGGCCCATTGATTCTTGGGCTCATTTGCAGCATTCAGTTACATACGGCCCGTTACTATCATTTTCTGCTTATGGGCCAAATTTAGCCCGTCGTTACAGTCGGCCCATTTGCGGACCGTTAATACGTTGGGCCGTTTTCATGTCAAAAAAACCTGTTGGGCTATTTTCATAGAGTTATCAAATACGGCCTATTAACGACCCGTTATTGTCCATGAATAGTATGGCCCATGATTGGCGAAATGATGATACGCCCCGTAGAAGGCCCATGGATCCTACGTCCCGTATGAGGCCCATGGATAGTACGGCCCGTAGAAGGCCCATTGATCCCTAAGGCCCGTATAGAAGGCTGATGGATCCTACGACCCGTATAGAAGCCCAATGGTCCTACGGCCGAACGAAGGCCCATGGATCATACGGCCTGCAGGAGTCCCATGGTTACAACAGTCCGTGTGTTGCCATGATTATTTTGGCCTAGTTACCAAAAATAGGCTATTGTGGCCACTAGGAAAACACAGAAAAAGAACTGCAGTGACTACAAGCAAACAACTAAACAAGACAATAAGGAAATAAATAAGCAAGCAATTAAGGCTAGCCTATTACCGCTATTACACATATTACATCCACTGGGCATCAAAGTTCGCCACCGGTGCAAATATAGGGAACAAAGCAGCATATTACATACACTTGGCCGTCAAAATTGGCCACCAATGCAAATAAACGCGGTAGCAAAACAAGAGCATAACTGAAACAACTTCAGAAGAGCTCTAGAAACGTTATCCTGGGTATCCACCATGCTGGCAATAAGCTTAGCAAGATTATTAGCTTTGTCCTGTTTGGCGCTAAAATCCTCCAACGCTTGCTGTTGCACCAGAAAGTATGCATCTGAATGCTCCAGGGACTTCTGCAGTCCTTCCGCTTCTTGTCACAGCACAACTGATCAATGTCTTTCAGCTTGTAGTTGAGACTCAAGAAACCGAACTGATTCAGACGGTGAGTTTGAATAGCTTGTGCATGCGGTAGTGGCCAGTAACTCGAACACTAAACCAAGACAAGACTTTGGGGTTGTCTCGCTATCTTCAAGATAGTCTTCCTTAGCTATTTTATCAGCTTTGTTGGAGACCAAAAAGGATGTGTCACTATCCTGAACCTTATCTGCATTACTTCCTTTACCATTGCTTAATAAGGCACTCTTCCCCAATATTCTGTCAGCATTCTAAAAGAAGAAACAAGCAGACACATAACAAGTTTAGCATGTACTAGTATATGAAACTCATTTCGGTGAACCAGTTCATTAGTAAGGTGGACATGATTAAACTACCAAGTCTTCTATTGCCAAGTACTAGTACATAATAAAAGCATCAAACAAACATATATCTATGTCCTATGGTCACTACATTGTCTTGCCAAATCAAAATAGAGACACGGTTAAAATCATATCAGTTCAAGACAAAGCAGCAGTGAAAGAATACAAAGCGTGGGAAACTACACGGCACAACAAGATTTTAGATGGGTACCAGGGGTCTACATGTACAACAACACTATTGGCTCCGTTGTGATGCTAGTAATGTGCATGATATGAAAGTCAACTATATACACAATTGAAATTGAAATCAAAAGAGCTATTGATAAGAGCAAACCTATTAAAGAAACATGCATGAACATACCTGCTGTGCCATTGGAGTTTCTATTGGATCCTTCAATTTAAAAATAAGTTTGTATCAGTAAATACAGTGATACAAGAGCAAAGCAATCATAGTTGAAAAAGGCGCGCCTAACCGAGCACTTAAGAGCGCCTAGGCTCTTGGTGTTGGCAAAATGCATTGGGCATAACTACACATAATCTATGCATAACTGCGCATAAGCATGCGCTTTGGTCAATAAAGCGCAAGGCGGTGGCAAAACGCACAATTAACGCCTAGCGCTTTTTTGAACTATGGTAGCAATGGAATCTTAAATTAGAACAGTTGTTCTTCAGGTTTAGGCACTTGTTCTACATGAACAGAGTACAGTAAGACGCAAGAATAAAATACTTAAAAATAGAAAATGAGCTCATAGACCTTACCACATTCTTGGTTCAGGACCAGTACAGAACAAGGCGTTCCCAGTCATCGTCCAGTAAATGTGTCTCAGGAGAACGTAAGGGAATTTGATGAGTTTCTTTGCCGGTGAAGTACGTTTTCTTCAGGTAATTCTGATACTGCCACCAAGCATTCTTGAAGATAGCAGAGGTATTAGCACAGGTTACCTCATCCTGAGTTTCCAAATCGGTCCTTCTCTATAGTGAAAAATGGGAAAATTTGCTGTATTATAACCATCATGGAGGTAGGATGTATGGGACGAAGCAAAGTAATTGCCATGAATAACATTACTTACACATAACTCCTGGACAAACACCTGCAACTGGCATTTTCCTTCATCTTCAGTATAATATTTCCAAGATGGGAAGATACGCACATACGATTTAACAACATCAAATGCGATAGATGCTAAACTACGACTGGCTGGTTGTGCTTCCTCCACAGGAATAGGCGTACTAACTGGTGGAGTTGGGGTTCGCCATGATAGTACTGGCCCTTTGGGCACTAGAGTTGCCTTACTAACTGTTGTTGTTTGGGAGCTCTGTGGTGGAGATGGTGCTGTGTCAACAGGAACTGGGTTACTATCGGCTGGGGTTGGGGTTAGATTGGGTGAAGCTGGTTCTCTGTCCGTCGTAGTAGGGGTACAATCTGCGAGAGTTTGGGTTATGTGTGGTAGGGCTGGTTCTTGTTCATGTACAACCGGGGTGCTATCTCCACCAAGAGGTAGCACTGTTTTATTTGAAGACCGTGTTTTTATTCCACTAGATACTGGCATCACCCGCTCCAATTCAAATGGCTGATAAACAGGAAACATAGTTGAATGTACAGACATTGTATGAGAGACAGATGCAATAGATAGTGTGGAAAAAAGAGGGCATGAAATAGTTGACATGTATATTTTTAACTAAAACGGATAGCATGACATAATTTCACATATATGATGTCTATCTAAACTGGATAGGATAGCATAACATAATTCAAAGATATGATGAATAACTAAACAGGATCGCATGACATAATTCACCTACATGTTATCTAAGTAATCAGGATCGCATCATTTAATTCACATATGTGATTTATATGCTAAACAGAGGGCATTCGATATGATGTCTGAACTAAGAACATGGTGTTGAATATTGTGTATATGATGGCTAAACTATGCAATGCAAGACACCGTATGCATGATACGAGCAGTATAACCGTGCCAAGTTAGAGCATACACCTCAGTGGGGGAATAGGACTGGTCATCTGTCTCTGAATCCATCTCTGAGGAGCTATCGGGACCCAACAAGAGATCTGCTTCGACAGGTAGCACTGTCTGCTCTGAAGGCCTTGTTTTCACTCTAGATTTTTCCATCTCCCACCCAAATGGCTGATTCACAGGAAGAGTAGTTTAATGTACAAACATTGTCGACAAATGGAAATGTAATGAAGAAGAGGATGGGCAAGATATCATTCAAATATATGATGCCTGGTTAAACAGGATGGCATTGCACATTTCACATATATTACGGCTGGCTAAAAGACATGAGACTGCATAATTCCCATGTATGATATAGAAACTAAACAGGTGGCATTATAGAACATGTCTAAACTAAGCAGGTGACATATATGATGTCAGAAGTAGGCACTGCAAGGCAACATATGCATGATATGACTAACATCATCATGCCAAGGTAGAGCAAACACCTTGGGGGGTAAATAGGAGTGGTCAGCGGCGTCTGAATACGCCTCAGAACAGATATCTTCCTCTGGATTACAATCTAGAGAGGGGTGGGGAGGGTTTGCCATTGAACCCACCATGGAGCGATGTCTGCATGACATTGTATTGCCGCGCAAAACTCTTCTCTTTTTCTCTACATGTTCAGCATGACTGTGTACAATATCTGACATGCATACGAAAAAAATATGGTGAGATTATGTAAGCAGAGCATGCAGAAATTTAGAGTGATGGTAACAACTAGTGGATCGACGTTTTTCTGTTGAACCTAAATAGCCCTAATGGATTGACGTGAATGTATAGTAATAAGTGATGCAACAAGTGTACAACCTCTTTGCCATAGCCGTGTTAACCTCAACATCATTGGGTTGGTCGCTGAAGCAGTTGACGCACAGGTGGATGTCGAAGGTGTGGAGGAATATCTGAGGAATCTGTAGACGGCATCCAGGGCACTGCTCTGTTGTGATGGATCGTTCTGTCATTGGAGCTGTCGGATTTCGGGTTCCGGCAGACCCTTGAGGTTCAAACTCTGGGGTGCGTGCGGAGATTCAACCCTCTGCCGGCTCGCTCCTTGCCGAATCGCTAGGACCTAAACTACCAAACTAAACAGCACAAGAGACACAAGATTTACACTGGTTCAGGCCACCATTGTGGTGTAATACCCTACTCAAGTGTGTGGTGTGGTGGATTGCCTCTTGGGCTTGATGATGAACAATACAAAGCAGAACAGCCTCGCGAGGGTCTGTTCTTGGCTGGTGCGATGAACTGCTAGGAGGGGTTCAATCGCTCTATCTACTGGTTTCTTGATGAGGATCCCGATTGCCTCTACCCTGGGGGTGGCTAGTCCTATTTATAGGCAAAGGCCATGGGCCTCTTCCCAAATATTGAGCGGGAAGGGCGCCAACAATTGGCCATTTTGAAGGGGAACAACGGGTACACTTATCCTGACTAAAGTTGGTCCTCGCCTGTCAAAGGCTCTGGTGATGACGCCGGCTTGGGCTCCACAATGACTTCCTTCTGGCCGTTGGGCTGGTCTTGGTCTTGTTGCACCGAAATGAATGCCTTTGCTTGATACTCTCGCCTGCGCTTGCTCCCTTTGCACCAAAGAGGAAAGGAGGACAGTGCGTGGGCTGGTGCCTGACTAGCGCCCTTGGTCGTCATGGCTTGCGTCATGGGCACCTCGCGAGGTACCCTGCCTTGAACTCTCTGCCTCCTCATGAGCCAGCCTGACGAGGCCGTGCCTGAGGAAGCTCCTTGTCGTCCGCCCCGCGAGGCTTGTCCCCTCGCGAGGGTCTTGAGCTTGCGTTGATGAAGATGGGCTGTGCTGGGCCTCCTTCGAGCCACGCCGCAGGCCGCAGGCAGGCAAGTCTCGGGACCCCCGTTCCCAGAACGCCGACAGTAGCCCCCGGGCCCATGGCGCGCCCGAACTTGGCTGGGCAGAGAGGCGAAAGGGCAAGCGCGAAGCGTCGCGGGCCCTAACAGCCTGTGGCATTGGGCGCCGCGTGGCGGTTGATTGGACGTGGGCGCCTCTGCAACCGCGTGAGTTGATAAAAGAGCGTCATATCCCTTGCCTCCTTTATTTCCTCCAGTTGCTCCTCAGATCCCCTTTCTTGCGCCTCTCCTCCCTGCTTCCAAAATCTTCAGATCTACTCCGCTTGCGTGCCCTAGCCAGTCATGGCGCCTCGCACAGCCCCGGCCGGAGCTTGGTACGCACCTGCCTTGGACCCACCAAATGTGTCAGGGGCGAGCCTTGCCCTGGTGCGCCGGATGGCGGAGGCGCAGGGCATCAACGGGATAGAGGTGTTCAAGGCTGGCTCTGCCGCCCATGAAGGTCGAAGCTGACTGGTGCGTCGCTGTTGAGGGAGTTCCTGGAGCATCAGCTGGCTCCGCTCCGTCAGTACTCGCTTCCG
Source organism: Triticum dicoccoides (assembly GCF_002162155.2). Taxonomy (NCBI): domain Eukaryota; kingdom Viridiplantae; phylum Streptophyta; class Magnoliopsida; order Poales; family Poaceae; genus Triticum; species Triticum dicoccoides. The sequence goes on along the minus strand of NC_041391.1, from coordinate 354,217,168 downwards.
ATGTGGAGGCCTCACTCGAGCCCCGTGGTCCTGGCCGACGAGGATCTGGCGGCGGTCCTCCAGTCCTTGGTTGGGGGCGACGTGGCGAGGCTGGAGGGCGCTCCTACGCCCCTGTTCCTTCGCGAGGATTGGGAGCAGGTAGTGGGGTCCATGCCTGTCTTCAACGGGGACGGGCCCGTGCCCGTGGAGGCTCCGGAGGACCTGGTGGACGTGTCCTCCGACGACTCCAGCGAAGAGAAGGAAGAAGGGGAGCAGGAAGAGGGGGTTGACTCGGAGGCGGAGTCAAGAGCTCCTCCCCTTCGGCGCAGGTCCCGCACTCTCCGCCTTCCCCAGAGTGAGGACGACGAGGATGAGGGTGAGCAGGGCGGCGGGAGCCTGCCTCCGATCCCAAGGAAGGACCGGACTGGGCTGGTCCCCCGCGGGTCTGCCCCGGCCCCGGGGCGATCCGCAGGCGCGCCTCCTACTCCCGAGCCCCTTGAAGCCGACCCTTGCAGCCGGCTCTCGGGCTTTAAGTTCGGCCGGAGGCTGCTCGAGTCCACCAGCGACGACCTGTAAGTGCCTGCTTACCGTCTTTATTATTGTTCTGTAGACAAGATCTGATGCCCATATCCTTCGACCAGGCTGGCGCCCGTGGCCAAGAAACCAAGGGGAGCTCCTGAGGTCCCGTCCATGGCAGTGCCTCTGCCCGAGAAAGAAGGTGATCGTGACGCGCAAGCCTCCCCTGCCCAGGCGTCCTCGCGAGGCCAGGCTGAGCCCGTTGGGGCAAGCTCAGCCCCCTTGACCCAGGCGACTCCCGAGGTGCCCTTGCTTGATGCTGCCTCCACTGTTGTCGTGGCGCCGCTGGTTCTGCCCCAAGGCACAGTGGTCACACAGCCGTCTTCTCCTCCTTCTCCACCGGCTGCTGCTTCTCCGAATACTGTTCTGGATCGCGCCATTGTCGGACTGGACCATCTGCGGCAGGATCTTCTGGGCGCCGACCCCCGTCTGGTGGTCGGGCGCTTGGAGCTGGCTTCAGGCTGGATTCGCTCCGATGCTTCGATACGGGCGGCGCTGGTCCAAGCCTCGACGGCTTGCGACGAGGAGAAACAGGCCGTCCGTGAGGCAAAGGTTGCCCGCGATGCTGCCCTGGGGGAGGCAGCTAGCGTCCAAGGTCGTTGTGAGACGCTGGAGAGCAAGCTGAAGGGCCTGCAGAGCCAGCTTGCCGAGGAGGCCCGCCTTCGCCAAGAGCAGGAGGAAAGCATGAAGGTTCGTGAGGCGGCCGTCAAGGACCTGGAGGCCAAGCTCAAGAGGCGTTGTGGCCGCCTAGGCGTGATGGAGCAAGAGCTGGAGGCGAGGAAGATTGAGTTGGACGGCAAGGCCCGGGTTCTCGCCGAAGATCGCGTGGCCTTCGCGGATATGGAAGAGAAGGCTCGCATTTCGCTGAAGATGCTTTATGACAGCGGCCTTGAGAGCCCGCTGGCCGGCGAGGAGGATGGCCCCACCAAGCTGCTTCCCTTCCTGGTTCGCGCCCTTAATGACGTAACCCTTGGCCCTGGCCCCACGGCTGAGGTCGAGGTACGCGTCTTGTCTTGTGCAGCGCTGACGCGGGTCTTCACCCACATCTATCTTCGCGACCCCAACATCAACTTCGACAGCCTGCTGGAGCCAGTGAGCGGTGACTGTGCCGCCGCCGCTGCTGAGGCCATGAAGGGTCGCACGGAGGCTCTACTGGGGAAGTTCCGGGCCTTCAGTACCAGGCCGAAGCGGAGCACTGCTAGCCTTGCGGCTCCACAAGGCGAACCTACTCCACGCGGCTCCCCCGCCGGCAAGTGACTCCGCCGTGGCTCCCGTCCTGTTTTAATTCCTGCGCATGTACCATGCCTCGGGGAGGCGTTAAAACTTATGTTTGATGCTGTGATAACAGCATGGACTGTAATATTTGCTTTCGAATTCCCTGACATTTGCATTATTCCTTCCTGCTTGCTTATGTTCTACGCCGGCAGAGCCCGGCCCCGCGCATACCTCAGCCGCCGTTGGCCCCGACAGGAAACTAGGACGGGACCAAGGAGTGAGGGGCTACGTGACAAGTTAGGCTCCTGAGTCGCGATGCTCAGGAGTCCCCCTTGACGCTCGAACAACAAGTAGGGAAGCGATGTGTGGGTGGATATGCCGTTCTACGTCTGCAGGGCCCGGCCCCGCGCATACCTCAACCGCCGTTAGCCTTTCGGAACTAAGGAGTGAGGGGCTACATGACCAGTTAGGCTCCTGAGTCGCGATGCTCAGGATTCCCCCTTGATGCTCAAACAACCTTCGTACCTTGGCTCCGCTCGGGGAGGGACGTGCGACGAACCAGGCCCGGGAGGCCTGGCCAGGTGGGGTGCATCTGGGCGAGACCCAGGCGTAGCCACCGTGCCCAGCCCCTTCGTGCGGCACTCCCGAGGGGAGGCGTTGCGACAAGGCCAGACACTGAGCTCCGGGCTCCCTGAGGTTGATGCGACCTGGAGGCCACCCTCAGTTGTTTATCACCAGCGCGGATCATAGCGCTTCCGTATGCGTACGGGCATAGCCGCTCCTCGGCAGTGTCGACAGGCAGCGCGGAGCATGGTGCTTCCACTGGTACGTGGGAGGGGGCTCCCCTCCGGGAGGAGCCCCCGGGGCGTATACAGCCCCACCCTGACACGTGGCTGGCACGGTAGGGCTGGACGAGGTGTATCTGGGCACCCGTGAGCCAGCGCGGGACTCACGGGGCCCTACCTCAAGGCGGGTTGCGCCTGGCTCTGGGCCTTATCTTGGAGTGTGTTCCTGCAAATTTGGCCAGATGCCGGTGCTCTACGTCTTCGGGTCCCGGCTCTCGGGCTAGTCTCAGCCGTCGCTGGCATGCCAGGTCGCGATGCCATGGACAAGACCAGAGGGTGAGGGCCGGAGAGCTAGTAGGAGCCCTAAGTCGCGATGCTCAGGCACCCCCCCTTTAACGCGCAAGCTGGGTTAGATGACGAAACTCTACATCCTCGGGTCCTGTCTCTCGGGCTGGTCTCAGCCGTCGCTGGCATGCCAGGTCGCGATGCCATGGACAAGACCAGAGGGTGAGGGACGGAGAGCCGGTAGGAGCCCTGAGTCGCGATGCTCAGGCACCCCCCCTTTAACGCGCAAGCTGGGTTAGATGACGAAACTCTACATCCTCGGGTCCTGGCTCTCGGGCTGGTCTCAGCCATCGCTGGCATGCCAAGTCGCGATGCCATGGACAAGACCAGAGGGTGAGGGCCGGAGAGCCGGTAGGAGCCCTGAGTCGCGATGCTCAGGCACCCCCCCTTTAACGTGCAAGATTCCGACACCCAGAAAAAAGCACCAAATAACAAGCATGGTGGATCAAAAGCATAGTCCTAAGATAAATGCAAGAAGGATACATGCCGCTGGGACAGGCCCGAGCGGCCTGGGGATGATGCAGCCCGAGGGGTGCCCCCAATTGGATGAGCTAAGGACATGAGATAAAAGGGATACATGCCACAGGGATGGACCCACGCGGCCTGGGAATAATGCGGCCTTGAAGGCGCTCCCAGCCAGAAACGAAACTTAAAAGATGACACTTGATGATGTTGGGGATGAAGGGGTGTTGGTGTAGCAGACTCGGTGGGCTGCGGGAGCCGATCCTCACGAGCCCCGAGGCCCAGGGGCCTCAGGAGGCTCCGGAGGCGCCGGCGGCTCCTCGCGGGCCATCTCCATATCCGCCAGGGCTGCGGCACGCCTGGCCTCTTGAGCCTCCAAGATGGCCCTCATGAGACGCTGGTGCGCAGCAGCCGCGTTCCGCAGGCTGTAAGGCATGCGCACATAGCTGTGGGGCGGACCCTCGCAACGTCTGACTCGCGAGGGCCAGAGGCGCTCTTGAGACGCGGCTCGGTTGAGCCCTGGTATGTCGATGCAGACGCGCAGCCCACCATCCTCGCCTGGATGGGGGGCCACAGCGGGTAGGCGGCGGCTGCCTCTCATGACCCTTGACTCCTGTAACTCCTGGATGGCCTTGCTGACGAACTCCTGAGGGTTTGGCCCTCCTTGCCTTGCTCCTTCTCGAGGGAAACGTGCTTCGAAGCACGCCTCCACATGGTGCCCAAGCGCCTCCCTCGTGACCTTGGCGAGGTCGGCGGCCCTCCAGGGGAGAGCCCCCAAGCCCTGCCTGAGGAGGGCGCCGGGCGTGCTTCCCTATGCGATGGAAGGAGGCTCCTCCTGGCCAGGCGCGGGCCCTGAGGGGCCTGCCTCCCGAGGAGCCGGGCCGGTTGATGTCTTCTTCTTCTTGGGTGCGGCCTCGGAAGGCCTCCTGCTGCTGCGGTCTGGGTCTTCCAATGATGTGGCCTGAAAGGCTCGCTCCAGGGAGCACACTGCGTCTCTCTCTTCGCAGGGCACCGTGATGACCCTGCCGCTTCCTGGCATCTTGAGGACGTTGTAGCCGTGGTGGGTTACGGCCATGAACTTGGCGAGTGCTAGGTACCCGAGGATGGCGTTGTACGGCACGCGAATGTGGGCGACGTCGAAGTCAATGAGCTCGGTGCGATAGTTGTCGCGAGCCCCGAAGGTGACAGGAAGGCGGACCTGCCCTATCGGGACCGTGGAGCCGTCGGTGACTCCGGAGAAGGGCTTGGTTGGCTGAAGCTGACTGTAAGGCACTTGAAGATTGTTGAATGTCTCCACGGACAGGACGTTGAGCCCTGCCCCGCCGTCGATGAGGGTCTTGGTGACAAGCACGTTGCTGATGAATGGGGAACAAAGCAACGGGAGGACTCCGGCTATGGCCGCGCACTTGAGATGATCCGCTGAACTGAACATGATGGCGCACGCCGACCACCTGAGAGGGCGCGTGGCCTTGAGCTTGGGGAGTACTGCATTCACTTCGCGGGAGAACTACATGAAGATGCGCTGAAAGGCTGGGGCTTGAGCTCAGCCCAGGATGCAGGCGATTGCACGCGGTTCCTGGAAGCCCCCAGCCCCCTCATCCTGATGACGGTCTTCATTTCTCCTTGGCTGCGGCGGCAATAGAGGGAGGCCTGAGTTCCCTTGCGGGCGATCCTCGCGAGGCTGATCCCTCCAGCCTCACTCGCGAGGCGGGTCCTGCTAGCGGTCCTCGCGAGGTTGGTCGCGCCACCCTTGGCGCGGGCCGCGGTCTTCCCAGCGTCCTGCATTCCTTCCTCCTCCTCGGCCGTAGCCCCGGTCGCTGCGGTCGAGGCGTCTGCCGACCCTCCCTTCGCGCATGGCCCAGAGCTCTTGGCATTCATTTGTGTTGTGGGTGTGGAGGTCGTGGTACACACAGTACCGGCTGCCCTTGGAGGACTCGGGCTGATCTCTGCCCCGCTTGGTGTCTGGCTCGGCCGCGAGCACGGCAGCCCCCTTGCACTTCACGTCCTTGGCCTTGGGCTTCTTCTCTTCGGGGTCCGCGGCACGTAGCTCGAGGAGGGAGAGGAGCCCCTCCTTAGCCCTGGCGCACTTGGTCGCCAAGTTGAATAGCTCCAAGGAGGTGCACAGGTCTTCATGCATCGCCAGCTCCTCCTTCATCTTGACGTCGCGCACATCGTCGGAGAAGGCAGAGATGATGGCCTTCTCCGTTACCCTGGGGATCTTGAGGCGCGCGTTGTTGAAGCGCTGGATGTACTTCTGGTTAGTTTCCCCTGGCTGCTACTTGATATGGCGCATGTCGCTCACGGCGGGTGGCCGGTCGCGAGTACCCTGGAAGTTGGCGATGAAGCGGGTGCGCATCTCATCCCAGGAAGAGATCGTGCCTGGGGCCAGATTCAGGAGCACGGTGCGAGCTCCGTCCTTGAGCGCCATGGGAAACCAGTTCACCATGACCTTTTCGTCTCCGTTGGCAGCTTCGATGCCCAACTCGTAGAGTTGGAGGAACTCCGCAGGGTCAGCTGTGCCGTCGTAGCGAGGGGGCAGGTCTGGCTTGAACTTGCCAGGCCACGCGATGCTGCGCAGCTCGGAGGTGAAGGCACGGCAGCCCGCCGTGGCCACGGGGGGCCTCGGGCGATGGAGGGCTTAGTCCTGCGGGTCCCCATGCGCCGCGGCTGGGGTCAGCGCAGGGTCTTGACGTGCTGGAGCAGGGAGCGCTCGGGCAGCTTCTCGTGGGCGAGGGATTTCTTGGCAGCTCTGCTCTTGCCGCGCTGGCGCCTGGCGGAGCGGGTTCCACCCAGGGGCCGCGCGCCTTGGGGCCAGGGCGCCTTCTTAAGGAGGAGGCGGCTGAGGCGCCCCGGGAACTTCATCGCCCGCGCGGGGCGGGGTGCGGTGCAGCGAGAAGGATGGTGCGGGGGCGCCTCCGGCGGCGCGGACGAGCTCATCGACTCGATCGAGCCATTCTTCGTAGACATCGTCGATGGGGCGGTAGGGCAGGAGCTCGTTTGCCGCGATGAGTGCAGCTCGGGCCTCCATGGCCGCGCGGGGCGCGCATGACGAAGAACCAGCGGGGGTGAGCGAGGGCGTGGCGGTGCGGCCGTCCCGCCTCATGGACGGGTGCTGGGACGATGCTTGCTGCTCGTTCCGCGCCGTGCCGGTGGCGGCGTTGATAGCAGGTGACGGGGAACGACGAGGGCGCCCATCGACGGGAGCCGTCTGGGCGACATGGGAGGCGAGGGCGGCTCGGTGCTCGGTGCGAGGCCGACGAGCGTCAGACATGGTTGCGGTGGTCGGGGAAGAACGAGACGACGGAAGGCAGATTCCGGCGCACCCCTACCTGGCGCGCCAAATGTCGGATTTCGGGTTCCGGCAGACCCTTGAGGTTCGAACTCTGGGGTGCGCGCAGAGATTCAACCCTCTGCGAGCTTACTCCTCGCCGAATCGCTAGGACCTAAACTACCAAACTAAACAGCACAAGAGACACAAGATTTATACTGGTTTAGGCCACCATTGTGGTGTAATACCCTACTCAAGTGTGTGGTGTGGTGGATTGCCTCTTGGGCTTGATGATGAACAATACAAAGCAGAACAGCCTCGCGAGGGTCTGTTCTTGGCTGGTGCGATGAACTGCTAGGAGGGGTTCAATCGCTCTATCTACTGGTTTCTTGATGAGGATCCCGATTGCCTCTACCCTGGGGGTGGCTAGTCCTATTTATAGGCAAAGGCCCTGGGCCTCTTCCCAAATATTGAGCGGGAAGGGCGCCAACAATTGGCCATTTTGAAGGGGAACAGCGGGTACACTTATCCTGACTAAAGTTGGTCCTCGCCTGTCAAAGGCTTTGGTGATGACGCCGGCTTGGGCTCCACAATGACTTCCTTCTGGCCGTTGGGCTGGTCTTGGTCTTGTTGCACCGAAATGAATGCCTTTGCTTGATACTCTCGCCTGCACTTGCTCCCTTTGCACCAAAGAGGAAAGGAGGACACTGCGTGGGCTGGCGCCCGACTAGCGCCCTTGGTCGTCATGGCTTGCGTCATGGGCACCTCGCGAGGTACCCTGCCTTGAACTCTCCGCCTCCTCATGAGCCAGCCTGACGAGGCCGTGCTTGAGGAAGCTCCTTGTCGTCCCCCCCGCGAGGCTTGGCCCCTCGCGAGGGTCTTGAGCTTGCGTTGATGAAGATGGGCTGTGCTGGGCCTCTTTCGAGCCATGCCGCAGGCCGCAGGCAGGCAAGTCTGGGGACCCCCGTTCCCAGAACGCCGACAGGAGCAGCTCCGGTGAGCCGTAAGACGTCAAGGCTGAAGCAGCACATGACATACATGGTCAATCTCAAGTGGGATTCTAATAGCATCTCCAATAGATGATGTAAAATGGATGTAAAATTAACATCACCAAAAACCACCTGACTACAACAGATGAGGTAAAAACTGTTGACTCTGAACTTAACTGTCGAAACTGAAATTAACTGTGGAATCTGAATGCTACTGTCGAAACTGAATGCAATGGTAGCAGAGAGGCACTTGACATGTAGTTTAGGGAGGGCCTGCAGTTCATCTTCAACCTGCACCCCCCTGAGCCGCCAGCCACCACCGGCCGAACCACCGGCCCCAGCGCCGCCTCGCCGCCCCGAAACAACTCGCCACCGCCGCCCCGGCCAGCCCTCTAGGCCCCTGCCCCCACCCTGAACCCTAAGATAGATAGTGGGGTACCTCTCCGGCGAGCCCCCGTCCCCGCTGCGGGTGGTTCTTCCTTAACTTCGGCGAGCCCCCCCCCAACCCCTGAAAATCGACTGACCCAAAAGTCGATTCAGTTAACTGAAGTGTGGCTTAATCGGAGCAGAGCAGCAGCACGAGCGAGGGGGAGAGCAGCAGCAGCAGCTGGGCAAGCGAGCAATTGAGCGAGAGCCGGAGCAGCAGCAGCAGCGCGAGCGAGCGAGCGAGAGCCGGAGCAGCAGCAGCAGATCCGGCTGGTATGGACGCTGCCGCCGAAGGGGCCTCACACTGGGGGAGAGCCGCCGTGGAGATGTCGCCCGCGGTGCCGGCTTCAAGGTAGCTGCTCCATGTTGGTGCGGGATGGAGCACCGTCGGCGCCGGGAGGTCGAGTTAAGGAGAATGTGCGATGTGATGAGTGTACAACCTATTTGGTGGCGCCGAGTAGGCCTCGGCTTCGTCCAAGGAGTCGGTGAGGATGCTGTGGTTCCCGTGGAGCAGGTTAAGGCGGTGCTGTGGGGATGGAGCAGCTGCGATAGACGAGGCGATCATCGGAGCAGCTCCTTGGAGGTGGAGGACAGGGCGGTTGAACCGGCGGGACAGCGAGATGGACGACGGATCCTCATCCGGGGAGGTGGACTAGGGACGTCGAGCTGTTGTGGTCGATGTCATCGTCGGGGAAAAGGCTCTGGCTGGGCAGCGGTGACGTGGCGGACGGAGGAGGGTGGGGTTTCGCGGCTGGAGCGGAGAAGTTATGGCGGCCTGGGATTTTGAATGGCGAAAAGGGGGCGATGGGAGGGGGTGAAGCATGACTTAGGGACGCGCTTGTCCAAAATGTAGGGTGTGTTACAAAAGTACCCCCCACCGATTTGAACTAGCGGCCCTTTTGGCTCAGGGTTAGAAGGGGGATTTCGCGTGTCGGGATTTGGCAGCTGGAGAGAGTTTTCGCGCGTGTTGTAATTTCGGGATAGCAAGGCGCGGGTTGTGAAGGCGCCAATTTTGGGAGCACGATATCTGAATTTTCGGGATATAACAAGATGGGGGTTGAATTTTAGGGACAAGCCTAACATGTAGTAATATTGTACTTGTATGTACCAAATCAATTCGCACTTCCCTCAACCAAAAAGAAAACGAAAAAAATAAAATTATTCACACCACACAAAGAGAGAGTCTTGCCCCGTTTTACTATACAAATGCTATTCATAGCTACTCCCTCCTTCCATCTATATAGGGCCTAATGCGTTTTTCGATGCTAACTTTGACCAAATATTAGATCAATGATATATGACATGCAACTTACACAAAGCACACCGTTAACTTCGTCTTTGAAAGGTTCTTTTAATGATATAATTTTCACATTGTGCATGTCATGTACTATTAATCTTGTCAATAGTCAAAGGCGGTCTTAAAAATCTCATTACGCCCTATATAGATGGAAGGAGGGAGTATGAATCCATGTTATGTCCGATTAATTTTTTTCGCTTTGTTGTATAATGCATGTAACCTACTCATACCAACATTTTAGTGCATTCCAAATGTCTATACTACCGCTGCAATTCGAACTAAATTTTAATTCATTTCTCTATTTCAATAAGAATCTACAATCATGATTGTTGCCAACTTCAACCATCATAGTTTCCTTGCTATCCGCCAGATATAAATCGGACGGCCTATAATGTAGGATGGCAGGCACACCATCATCAACAACTCCGTTTTTTATAAGAGTTGAGATAAAATATATTAAATGTAGTATAACATGTTCATAAACACACCATGTGTATCACCGTTATATATATTCACACATGGGTCGGATTAAAACACTATGATAAATTCTTCAAATATCCGAATTCGCTTTTTATAATGAAGCATATATGATCTCTATTCATCTTTTACACCCACACAACCCTCTTATCTTTGTAGCTAGCGCTAACTTTCTCTTGTGCGTGCACACGCCCGCATCCCTCTCACCCTCCCTCAGCATTCTCTAGCTCCATCGCGCAAATTCATCTTTTCACTTTAGGTCGTTCACCCATGGTGTCTGCAGGCCCCCCAGCTCCTTCTTTACGGCACACATTGGTCGATATGCCTGTGTAGCCAGGTGTGCCTAGCACAAACACAAGCTTCCCCTCTTCTCTTGTCACCGTCCATGCCTCACTCCCACCACTCTTTTCATTGTTCTCGTACTCGCACACTCCTCCCCGCTCGATATAGTATGCCTCTCATACCACCTCTTACATGCTTCCCTCTATCTCTATCCTTCTCCTCGTGCCTCGTTTGCTTCTAACACACACATGCATGTATACCGATCGATCTCCCAACATATACCTGGATCGACTTTAACTACCCCCCCATTGATCGACGTACCTCACAAGTTATGTCTCTCCTTTCTCTAACAAAGGGCGATTGATCTTCCTATGTAGTTATGTCTGCTTACCACATCCACATCGTCCCCCCTCATCATTCGTGCATGCCTCCTGACCTGTCTCTCACACGCACGTGCACAGACAACAAGCAGCCATCTCCTCTCTTATTGATATTGCGAGCGTGCCCTCCGTTTGTCTAGCAAGCCTATCCCACCATTTGTTAGAAGCAACTCCACTACCACCCCCTCCAACATTCTAGCTCTGTCTCTCTCCCAACCTTATTCCTCTCCTGCACATATGCATGGATGCCGACCGATCTCCCTTAATACATGAGGCAGATCGATCTCCTTAATACATGAGGTAGGCCTCTCTCCTCCTCCACACATATACCAGCCATTGTACCTCTATAGTTAATTGGGCCTCCCTCTTCCCCCACCACACACCGATAGTCGAGCGCTGCAGGTAGGTATCCATGCCATAGAGACAAACTGCACATGTCCCCTCTCACGTTCCAGTAGGCCAGCCACTCTATATCTTTGACGTGGGCACACACAATTTCGATGGCACTCTTTATCGATCGCGTGCGCGCACACACACACATCATCCCTCTTTTTGATTCTATGGACACCTCAAGCCGGTGATACCTCCACTCTCTTCTCGTGGATCGCCCCCTCTATATATATGTTATATCCAGGACTCTATTTCACACACATTGCATATGTTACATTTTCTGATTG
>NC_041391.1:354182034-354205840 GCF_002162155.2 Triticum dicoccoides | reverse complement strand
TCTCAAGAACCCACACACTATATCTCTCTAGGTTTGTATCTCTCTCACACAACCCCACATAGATGGTGTACGTATACAAAAAGAGAATAGGTGCACCGTGCATGTACTCACACTTCGTGCCCAGCCACACCCACGCGGGTACACGGTGGAGCTCATTTCTTTACGAATGGCAGCCCACGTGCTAATTTGAACGCCTGTAGAGGTTGTTTACCTAGGGAGGTCGTGTACCACGCCTGCATGAAACAAAGTTCGACTTGACGCATTGCCGCGTTATTTTTAAATAAAGTTATAGCGCTCAATGGCATGTACACAAAATATAAAACAATTTTTATGGAGAAAAAGGTAGTCTGCTCACTATATACAATGGAGCCTTGCGTGCCTGGTTTGTCGCTCTTCAGAGTATCTCACACAAGGCTGCGGTGGCCTCTCTCTCTCTCACCGTTGGCCACTGATCCGGCCACATCCCCTCCGCCGAGGGAAAGGGAGTGCGGTGGCCTCTCTCAACCGTTGGTCACTGATCCGGCCGCATCCCGTCCGCCGGGGAAAGGAAGGAAGTGCATCGTTTCTCTGTTCGACGGTGCCGAGGCAGCACGTCCCGATCTGCGGTACACGCCGTTCTCTCTGACCAAGCTCCGGCGCGGCAGGCCCTACGCCACCTGCTCGCAGATTTTGCCTGCCGCTGCTCACCTAGTTACATCCCGATGACCTCCAGGTATCCCCTTTGGCCTTGCTCCACTACCCGTCTTCCCACGTCGCTGCATGTGGATCTTCCATAGTTCTTTGCCCAAAATGTAGCTCGTCCAGCGTAATTTCCATACTGCATTCTCGTCCTCACACCGTTTTAGACAAACACAACTGTGTTGTTATCTTCCCTTAGGGCAAGGAATATGCTTCTTTTTTGTCGTCGCATGTGTCATCAACTGTTATTGGCCAGTAATTGTTTCCTTTCTACCTCTTTTTTGCAAATAGGGCTATCCATTTCACCCTGTTGCTATTGCGACCTGTTGGTGAACTGCACAAATCACTTTTTTCTTAAGAGTGTTTTGTGCAGTTGTACTAAAATGTCACATGGGCAACGTCTCTACATTTCAGTGCGACTGCACAAAGGGAGCTTGGTTTTGCTCTATCCTCCTCATCCAACTCCGAGACTAATCTTCTCCAACTAGTTAGTCTTAAGAGAGACTGCAAAGGTGACCGGCTCCTATTTATGTGTTTATTGTTTCATCAGCAGTCCTCTATTATCTTAATCACACTTAATATCTTTGGAACAGGGACGCTCAACTCTATTTTAGTGGAACTGCACAAAATGATCGGAATGTTGCATGCTCCAGACAACTACTTTTTTTCCCAACATGCCTTGTTGATTTAGGCAGAGCTGGGGGGCCATTGCTGCCAATGAAAGCATGGATCAATTTTAATTTAACACCTTCTCACAACTCTGTCTTCAGTTGTGATGTAATTATTAGCTCTGATCTGCTAATAATTGACATGCATTAGCAAGGAAGTTAGTTTTGTATTGTTTTCAAAAGAGCATCGATGGCAAGACACGCGAAACAGAAGCTGAAAGCTCACATCATTGTACAATTTCATGTCTCGCTGGAAAATTATTTGTATAGTACGTAAATTATGTAAACAAATGATGGAAGCTTGATAGCATTGCCAGAAGCCTGTTCATCATCCGGGTCCATGTGCCATGCACGAAATTATACTCCTTCGTTCCTAAATATTTGTCTTTTTACAAATTTCAAACGGGCATATTTTAGAGTGTAGATTCACTCATTTTGCTTTGTATTGTACTCCCTCCGTTCCTAAATATTCTATTCGTCTTTCTAGATATTTCAACAAGTGACTACATACGGAGCAAAATGAGAGAATCTACACTCTAAAATATGTATATACACCCATATGTGCCAGTCCATTTGAAATCTCTAAAAAGACAAATATTTGAGTAGTCACTCGTTGAAATCTCTAGAAAGACAGATATACTCCGGAGTATATTTAAGAACCGAGGGGGTAGTGCACAACCGCATGGGAGACTCAGCCCGGTCGTTGCGCCGCATTAATAGTGAGTAATGAGCAATCAAATCGTAAGCCCCACCTTTCCCACTGTAAGTTGCTCTGAAGAAGCAACCATTAATACGCTCTTCTTTGAATCCGCTCATACTACTCCATCTGTCACTGTTTATACAGTGCGCTTCAAAAAAAAAGAAAAAAGATTTGTGGGACCAACGCGAATAGCGATCGGCCTGAAAAATAGCATTGGTAGGTATAGCACGGCGTCTATTACTAGAGGGAATAATGCGTACACACATGCATGCAGTGCTTCCACCCCGGGTACACACATGCATGCACTTACTCCACTCTGTAGTTACATGGAGAGAAAATTGTGGACTTGATTGCGGTTACCGCGCCCTAATTAATTGAGCATTATACCAAACGCGTCTAAAGTCTCTCTGGTGGTGGAAATGCATTGAGAGAAATGCATCATAATGAAGCACGCCCTGTAAACTGTGATGGAGGGAGGAGTAGTATGAAGGTTCAAAACCAAGTACACGTATGGTCAGTCGATCAACGCACCTCCTCTTGGCATATCACTGACATGTGGGACAGGAGTGTGAGCAAACCGATCTCAATTGACGGCAAAGAGCCAACCCGCCGTTCCTTGAGAGATACGAGGAGCGAGAACACACAGAGGGGTTCGCATGGAGGCCAAGATATATTCAAGCATGGTTGGTTGATCCATATCATTCATTACATGTTGGGCTGCCGTTTTCCGCCCTTCTCCGGAATAAACATGTACTTTATTAGAGATAAAAAGAAATAAGAGTACAAATGCTCCACCATGCGGTTCTAGTAGTAGTACTACTCGTACTACTGCGTTTGGCTCTTCGCCTCTTCGTGAAGTCGAACAATGATGGTACTCCGCATGTTGGGTACTACAGTGTATGCCTCTAACAATTTGACACCAAATGGACTGATGCATGTCCACCGAGGGTAGGTTGCATTAGTCAAAAGGCGTAAGCGAGCTTCACCTTGTCCTGCAAGCTTCTCCTCGTTCTGCGAGTTGACGGGACACACCAAAAAGTAGTGCTAGTCCATACTCCCTCCTTTCTGGTTAATATGGCTTAAATCTTTTTGCGGGCAAATGAGAGAGCTTTATTCATATATAAGCATTCTTAGGATGATCAGCCAATACACTGGTCACTAGGAAGCGAGGTACCCCGCAAAAAAAGAAGTAGGAAGCGAGGTGTTTCATCAAGCCAGCTCTCGGCCACATTCAAAGTGCAGCAAGCACGGTTCGCATGAAGATGCGCTGCAAGTTTTGCTGACCTGTTTACACTGAATAACAAAAAAAGAGGAAATATTACCGAACACTACTATTTGTAACAGGATATGAGCCAGAATTAAGTGAGAAATGTGGCGAGTGTTCCATCCAATCAACTTCCATTATCACATGCGAGAACCCTCGAAGAGAACCAAATGTGTTGAAGATTGCTTTTATCACATTTTAAAATTATAATAAGAGTGCAGATGCTCCTCAGACCCTGCGCAAGCGGGAGCTGCATGCACTGGGGCTGCCCTTTTTTAGTGCAGATGCTCCTCCATCCGGTTCCTAGTACTCGTATAGTACGTACCTTTATAGACTATATTAGTAAACTTTGCGCTTGGCTGTTCGCCTATTCGGGAAGTCGAACAATAGTAGCACTAGTAGTATAGTGTATGCTTCTGGCAATCTGACACCGAATTAACTGTTGCACATCCACCGCTTGAGCGAGGGAGAGCTTGCATTAGTCAAAAGTTTCTCCTTGTCCTGCGAGCCACCGCGCGCAAGTAATGCTAGTCCATACTGCCTCCTCTCCGGTTAATATGGATTAATTTCAAACGATATAAATACACTGTATGTCACTGTATATTTGTAAAAATACGGTCAGTGGACTTCATAATACGCTCATTGCGCTCAATATAAATATTTTCCGGTGTTTATACAGTCACTTGCTCACCTTGACTGAGTATGTGTGTGCATGCACGTGTAGGTTGAGCACTTAGCGTGACAGTGTGTGTTCCGTCGTGTGCTCGGACATGCATGCATTAGGGCATCGCGCGCTTTTTTGCGTCCATGTGCACGTGTGACTGTTGCATACACGTAGGGGGAGTACGTGTAGGGGCCACTAAGGAGCAGTCAAATCACACAGTAAGTTAGTCGGAAGAAGCAACCATCATTTCACTCTTGAATGACACGTACGCAATATAAATGGTTGATATGGAGAGAAAAAGAAAACCACTATATATACACTAGCAGGAGCCTAAGCTACAAGCCTGCTTGCTAAGGTTGCTCTCTTCACAAGCATAGAACGATGGGCCTGATCCCGCAGCTAGGGGAAGGGAACAATGTTCTGCGTAGACGTGGTCGACATCGGCGAGGGAGAAAACCCACAGTCGGTGCATCCCAATCGGGGGTCACCGCGGTTTGGGCCGATGCCGCGTCCCAACCGCCCTTCTAGCTACAGCCCGACATCCCTGGTAGTCCGTCTTCCTTTTGGAGCCGGCTTGCTTCACTGCCGTAGCTCCATCTCCATGTCGATCTTTCTCTACTTCTACCGGCTTCTACTTGTGATGAGTTTATGTCTCATGAACTAGTGCCAATACTATTATTCTAATCACACTTCTTCAATATCTTTGACATCAGGGATGCTCAGGTCGATTTTAGTGGAACTGCACAAAAGCATCGTATGATCCGAGGGTGCCAGCCGTCTTTCCGTCGACAGGTTCTACCTGGCCAGGGAATTAAATCATGTTTAGGGTTTAGGGTTTAAGTCGTAGTGACCCCATCAACAGTTTTTCTTTCGTACACGCTCTCACAACTTTTTTATTTAGTTGTGAAGTAAATATTTGCTATGATCTGTGAATAATTGAGATGCATCAGCATGCGTGTTAGTTTTCCTTTGTATTTGATGGAATGTTGTAATGGGGCAACCTTGGAATAGGAATGAAAATGGAGTGGAAAGTTTCCGTTTTTTTGGAGAAAAAATGGAAACGGAGAGAAACCAACGTTTCGTTTCGTTGGATCGCGCCATCGAGCAAAACCAATGTTTAAATCACTTATGTTGTGTTCGTGTCTCATCCTCCTCCACGGCTCGACCCCACACGGTCGCTCGGCATGCCACTCACCGCAAACCGAGTATACGATAACTTTCCCGCCTGCTTGTCGATGGATCGCGCCATGGAGTACTACTAGCACTACTGGAAGAGATTGACAAGTTGTGGGAGGAAAACTAGCTGTAGCACGGACTCCCAAAAACTTTTTACATGCATGTTGTAGCTGGCTATTGCAACCTTTGAATGCGGAGCAGCTACGTGCACCCGGAAGCGGCGCGGGCGACGCTCTCTCGGCCGGCGCGTCGCTTCAATGCCGACGCCAGTGAGAGGTCGCGTCTGCTCTGGCCGGGCATGAATGCGGCACCGACCGTTTCGGGCGGGAAGCACGCGCGGGTGATAAAGAGGGTTCGGGTTGGTCAGGACCGGCCGTGGCAGCGGTCCGGACGTGCGCAAACAAGAGATGTTGTACGTTAATATTGCTGCGTATATAATTAACAACGTAAATAATGTGCCAGTTGGACAAATATGATTGGAGATGGAGATGGAAATGGAATTTTACGTAAACACGGATATGCATGTCTATGTCTATGTGTGTGCGCGCGATGACTCTCGCGACCTAGAAGCGGGGGCGTGTTTTTGATCGAGTTTTCTTTCTTGGTACGTTAGAAAATCAGTTTGTCTAATTCACATCTAGATGTTATTTAAGTATATCACATCTAAGCTCCCACAAGTATATAATGTAGCAATAAGAAACAAAAAAAACTAGACCACAAACAGAGTGGACATCAACTTAGATGTGACATAACTATGTCACATCTAGATGTGTCCTAGACAGACCCTTAAAAAATTGTTCGCTAGTTTTCGTTTCTTTTTTCCAGGAACGCGCGTATTCTATTTAAAACCAGTGCTATGGAGAGATTTTTTTACTCCATTATAGCCTCTTGTTTGATAGAGTTTCTCGCGTCTTGCTCTCTCACCCTCTCCATATCCAAACAAGATGACAGTGTCCAGTCTATCTCTCCACTCACCGGTGGTCACAGATCCGTCCGAATCTTGTCCGCTGCGGGAGGTGAGGAGGTTCGGTGTTGACGTTGTCGCCGTCGGCGACTGGGGGAGCCGATGCGCACCGTCCTCTCGGAGTCGGCGCTGGCGCGGACGAAGATCCTCCGCGCCCTTGTTCGCTGCCGTCGTGTGGGCAGATCCCGCCCGCCCGCCTAAACGACATCTCACCCACCTGAGGTATAACTTCTTGTACTGGTCCAGCTCCCCAGGTCGCTGTGTGCGGGTTTTCTTCTATGCGACTACTCCCCAGCTCCCCATGCATAGTATCTAGGGTTCGTCGGCTGGTCCAACATCACCTACTAGTACTATTATAGAGGAAATGCCACTCGAAAAGTTGTCCTGATTTATGCCTCAGTGGAGGTATACATGTTGTTTCGACAAAAAGTACATGGTGGTTATGCGGTCATTGTCCATATGGTGGTAGTACTATCACTGGTTAAATGAAGAAATGCTTTTTTTCTCGGGTATCCTGGTTTAGTTCCCATCAAGATATAATTATGATGCTTCTGTTTGTTGGTGTACTTTTCATTAACCCTTTTTTATATTTTTGGAAATAGCGATGTGTGTCTCCATACCCGGGCATGTCTTCCTCAATTTTAGTGGAACTGCGCAAAATTGGATGGCCATTGTTGTTCCGCCTCACTGTCCTCTGCCACGTGGTTCTTCCTTCCTCGAGCTTGATTACTGAGAAGAAACATACCACAGTGAGGATTTGTCGAACTTCATAGGTGCCTCACCCAAACTTGATGCCAAATGGATGATGCATCACCACGATGACCTATCGATGCTCATGGTCGCGCCTCATGGTTGCGTCGGCTAGTGAAGCTGATCGATTTTCAATGAAAAACAAGCTGTCTTCCATCAGTGCTCTTTGCTTGTTACACACAAAGATGATATCCTTCGTCAATTCACCTCGGTTGCGTTGGAGACGCAGTCGTCTTTCACGTTGGTGCAATTTTATCACACAATTGGCTATGAACCAAATGTTTCCTCGAAGAAGGATCGATGATGGTACTAAGAGCATAAGTTTTGTATTGATTTCTAAGCCTTCTCACAACTTTATCTCCAGCTCCCCTGTAATTTTATTTGTCCAGCTATTAACTTTGATTTAAAAAATGGTGTGGACTAAAAACCCGGATGGACGTAGTATCCCTCCATTTTTATTTACTCCGCATATTAGATTTGATTGAAGTCAAACTTTGTAAAACTCTCAAACCTTTCTGATAATTGAAATTAAAATTCTTTATTTGTACACACTCTCACACGTTTCCTATAATTTGGCGCATGTGTGGTTGTTCACTTAAGGTAGGGTAGTGTATCACACGTGAAGGATAGGAAGTACGACCAGGACGCGTGGGCGTGGATCGTTAGTTCATCGGAAGTAGTACTAGTTTTCTTCACTGTACATTAAATAAAGAGTTTCGTTTCGTACTTACACAATTTAAAACGATTGTTATGGAGAGAATAAGAAAACCACTCCACTATATATTAGTCGTATACACACGAGAGTACTATATGGATGCAGCTTCTGTCACACCCTAGCTAGTTCTTGCATTAGAGTGTTGCATCATGTTTATTCTTTTATCAGAAACTTGAAATGGGGATGACAGAACCCCCAGCCCCTCTGAAACAACTAGGGTTTACTAAAAATATTTTCAATGAACCTGAAATGCCCTTCTAAAATGTCCATCATTTTTGTCTTGGTTCAGAACCTCTGCCAAAAGTGATGCACAACTTTCTAGGTCATCCTAAGGTCTTTGAATTAAATCATAACTATTTGAATTTGGGCATTTAAAATTTATAAAACATTTCAAATGCTCAAATGTTCCCAAACTAAAATTTTCCTTGCTGGAAATATTCCAACTAAGGACCAGGTGCGGTTTGGCGATTTTAGGAGTTGTCTAAGTATTTTTAATAAGTCCACAAACTTACAGAATAAAACAGAAACAGGGAAATAGGGAAAGACTTACCTGGCGCCTACTAACCGGCCCACCTGCCGGCCCAGCCCAGCTGCCGCGCCAGCGAGCTGCTTGGCTCGGCCAGGCAGGCAGGCAGGTGCTCGGCGGTGAGCACCGCATGGGTGCCACGCACCTGGTCGCCGCCTCGCCGCTTCCCTCGTCCATCTGATGACGGGGATCGTTTCCTCTCTCTCCCCCGAACCCCTCAGACATCTCCTCTCCTCCCCAGCTCCTCTCTCTCGCTCTCCCACGCCATGGCCGACGCCACCGCCGCCGCACCTTCACCGTAGCCGCGCTCTCTGTCAACCTCACGCCGCGCCATCGTGTCCAGGAGCTCCGCCACCCTCCTCTCCTTCGAGCAAGCCGAGCCCCGAGCGCTCGCGTGCCCCGAAGCCACCGCACGGTCCTCGACCGAACCGCCATCGCCGGAGATCCCCTTCGCCGTCGCCGCCGCACCAGCTCGTCTCCGACCGCGTCGTGTGCTCCCACGAGATCACCGTGAGCCTAGCTACCTCTCCCCCCTTTCCTTGCTCACTCTCGTGCACCACCACGAGCACACGAAGATCAACCGCACGCACCGCCGCGGAGATCGTCGCCGACGTGCTCCCGGCCATCCTCCGGTCACCTCTCGGTGTCCATCGCACTCACCATGTCGCGTAGGGGCTAACCATGCACTCCTCGCACCTCACCGCACACCCTAGCCCCGAGTTCGCCTCCACCCGAACTCCGGCGGCCGCCTAGGTCATTGCCGGCGTTGATTCCGGCCACCCCGACCCCAACTAACTCCACCAAGAGCTACGGTTTGTCCCCAGCTCCACTTAGATGCCTTCCACGACCCATTTGGTGGCCGAAACGGCCAAAATCACTTCCGCCGCCGCGTCGGGCTCGCCGGCGGCTAGACGCCAGCGTGTTTGACTTTGACCTTGACCAGGGTGGGCCCAGTTTGACCCCCCTGAGCCTATGACAAGTGGGGCCCCTTCTGCTAATTAACCCAGATTAGTTTAAACTAAATTAAGTTAGTTTAATTAACTACTGACATGCGGGACCCACTGGACAGTTTGACCTGGACCGGTCTGTTGACTTGCTGAGGTCAGCATGACCTCATGCTGATGCAGTAATCCTTTTCTGAAATTAAAATAAATCCAGAATGATTTATAAATTTCAGAAAATAGCCCAAACTCAAAAATTCATAGTAATTCAACCATAGCTCCAAATGCAAAGTTTTATATATGAAAAATGATCAGAAAAATCCAATCTATCCATCTGTACTAGTTTCATGCATGTTTAAACAAGCTAACCTACTATTTATTGCAGAACTAGTTAAAGCACCTTAAATGACCATATATGAGTTTGGAAATTGAATCCTTGGTTCAAAATGGTTCAAACCCATCTGGTCTTAGTTGCATTAGCCCAACACACTCATATTGCCATGTTTCATGCATGCATCATATTGTTTCATATTGTTTGGTGATGTTTGTGTATCGTGCTCTTTGCGGCAGGTTCTGCCTCCGAGGAGTACCACGATTACCCTAACGAAGAACAATATCAGTGCAATGACCCATCAGGCAAGCAACCAACCATTTGATCATATCGATACAATCCCATGTTCTCGCTCCTGCTCTCTTTTACTGCATTAAGACAACGCGTTTCAAACTGCTGTGTGCTACGGTAGTTGAACCCATTTCCTCTGCATGACCTATCATTGCCACAGTAACTAGATGAAACCCAGTAGCATGTGTAGGAGTTGTTTGAGCCATATGTATGTGTTGTTCCTACCTTGCTATGCCTGCTATGCTTAGAGTCGTGTCAGGTCTGGTTCATCTGGGTGATGGGCTAGAGTGAAATGATCATGCCGGTAATGAGAGTGATGTGGTGAACACGATTTGGTAAAGGTATCGATGAAAGGCCATGTAGTAGTACATGGTGGGTTGTTTCATTGTAGCCGTCCTTAAGCACTGAGATCTGTATGTGTGATTTAAGAATCAGCTACTACCATGCATTGGGCCCGAAACCAATGGACCCTCTCGGCTTCTTATTCACCCTAGTCCTCTGTCCAGGAGTTGCAAGTAGTTTCTGGTGTTTGTAGCCTACTGGAGGCCATGGACAGCGCTGACCGTAGGGGTGGGCTGTGATGCGGTAGGTACGTGGCCGGGTGTACCGAATACCCGTTAGGTATCTCGGGAACCCTGTACACATCGTTCGGGGCCGTATGGGAAACCTCGGCCGGACTCCCTGCGGATGGAACCTGGATAGGCGATAAACCTGGACTAGAGACTTAGGTGTTTAGGTAGGTCGTGGCCGACACCCACGTTGGGCTTCCGCTTGAAGGTTGCCGAGTACATGTCGTGTAAACGGCGGTAAGTGGTGAGAGCGTGTGTGAAGAAGTACACCCCTGCAGGGTTAACATAATCTATTCGAATAGCCGCATCCGCGGTAAAGGACTACTTGGTTGCCTATACAGTTCATAGACAAGCAAATGGATACTACTAAAAATCTCAAGATAAGCATGAGTGCCGAGGATGGCCCTTCCGTAGGATGACGGAGGTGGATCCTCGGTGGTGTATTGAAGTGGTGAATAGTGGACTCGTGTACGCAAAAACATTTCAAGTTGGTGTATCGTAGGATAGCTTAGCCAAGAGTCAAAGCTGGCTTGCTGCAATACCCCCACCAACCCTTCTTGATAATGTGCATGTATGTAGGATCTGATGTAAGACTTGCTGAGTACCTTTGTACTCATGTTGCTTTAATTTACATTTTCAGAAGACGCTGCAACCCCTTCTGATGGGTTCTTCGTAGACGTTGACATCGATGAGTAGACTGAGGCCCAGGTGGTGACCCTGAGCTTGTGAAGGACCACGTAGTATAGCCAGGCTTTCCCAAGCCTCTTTTATTTTACTAGTTGTCTGTACTCAGACAAGTTACTTCCGCTGTTGGCTTGTATGTCTGTATGACTTGAATGCTGGGTCGTGTGACCCGTACTTGTGTGTATGATATGTATGGCTCTCTGAGCCTTAAATAAAGTACTTGTGTTGTAGAGTCATGTTGTGATGCCTTGTTGTATTTACACATATCGAGCATATTGTGTGTATGATTGAAATGCTTGGTATGTGTGGGATCTGACTATCTGGTTGTTTATTCTTAGTAGCCTCTCTTACCAGGAAATGTCTCCTAGTGTCTCCACTGAGCCTTGGTAGCTTGCTACTGCTCCGGAACACTTAGGCTGGCCGGCATGTGTCCTTCTTCGTTCCTGTGTCTGTCCCTTCGGGGAAATGTCACGCGATGGATACTGGAGTCCTGTTAGCCCGCTACAGCCTGGTTTACCGGAGTCCTGCTAGCCCAGTGCTACAGCCCGGATTCACTTGCTGCTGACCGACACGTTCGATGCTGGGTCATGGATGCCTGTCCCTGTAAGTCTGTGCCACTTTGGGTTTACGACTAGCCATGTCAGCCCGGGCTCCTTACCATATGGATGCTAGCGACACTATCATATACGTGTGCCAAAAAGCGCAAACGGTCCCGGGCAAAGGTAAGACAACACCCGTGGGAATACCGTGCGTGAGGCCGCAAAGTGATATGAGGTGTTACATGCTAGATCGATGTGGCATCGAGTCGGGGTCCTGACGGCGTTGGCATCAGAGCCGGACTGCCTGTAGGTTCTCCAAGCCAAACTGGTCGATGTTGAGTCTAGAAATGCTTTAGTTATATATAGGGGAATTGTTTGTGGGATGGATCGTAAGGCTCTTTTTACTCCTTTATCTCATAACATTCTGATCTGAGTCAGTCTATTCTTCTACCGGGGGTTAAGGACTAGGATCTCTCCTCTCTATCAGGTTCATGTGTTACTAATCAGTAGTACCTTATAGGTTTGATGGTTACAAGCCTAGTTCAGTGCTACTACCCCATTATGTTGATAAGATGGACCCAGAACCTTGATATGATGTTGTTGAGTGTCTATGCAATTCTTTGTCAAATGCCTCAAATCCTTTTGAGCATTTACAGCCGTTATGCTGTCCAATTTCTGCTAGGAATCTTAATGTCTTGTGTTATCTTGTTCCAGATGGCGACCCGTCCTCAGAATCAAGTGGTTCGTTTGACTCGATGTCTAGATGTACCCGGCCATACTGCCATGTTGGTCAGGGTAATGACTGAGGCAGGGTACCGTTGGTATCCTGAGTACACGGTCGAAGAGCAATTCCGAGACTTTAATC
The DNA here is from genome assembly GCF_002162155.2 of Triticum dicoccoides. Taxonomy (NCBI): domain Eukaryota; kingdom Viridiplantae; phylum Streptophyta; class Magnoliopsida; order Poales; family Poaceae; genus Triticum; species Triticum dicoccoides. The sequence continues at coordinate 354,193,515 of NC_041391.1, read as the reverse complement.
AAAGTCAATATCTTTGCACTGTCAGAATATTTCCATCTTATCCTGGATCTACCGAGCCCCTTCACTGCTCCTATGGACTCGGGGTTACTCTTGAGATGGCTGTGCAGGATGCTGCCTACTCTATGATGACCATCATGCGAGTCAGGACTGGCCTATTTCGGGACTCTGATTTCCGGTATATGCCAGCATCACTTCCAGGAGCACAAGGTTATCTCCAGGCTATCTATGCTGACTCCACTCAGGAGGATTCACGGACCCGCACCACTGCATAGTTGCTTGAAGACAAGGACCGTGAAAATCGGGCCTTGAGACTAGAGCTTTTCAATACCCGTGCTGATCATTGGGCCACTTTGACTCGGTTTGCACCGGCTGTGCAAGCTGGATATATGGATGCGCGAGATCTCTATCCTATGAGATCTGCTCTACCAGACGTGATGGATTGGCGTGATGTAGGAGGCATCACCCCACCTCGTGGTCCCCGCAGGCCACCGTTTATTGGTCCAAGACCTCATCCTAGCCCCTATGGTCCACAAGCTCCACGGGACCGACTGTTTCCGGATGATCACGTTGAGCTTCCAGGCTATGGAGGTGACTTCTATGAAGACTACTACGGAGCTGTCTGAGTTAGTAGTAGTATCACTAGTAACGTATTAGCTATATCGTCCACCGTCCTGCGTGACTCGTGGGATATGACTTAGCTTGTACCGCCTTCCGGAGGTGTAGAAAAATAATGTATAGGAGCTCAGAATGCCTCCGATGAGATGTAATCCTCTTTTCACCGTAGTAGTACTTTGTTTGGTTCTGTACTAAACCTTGTATGGTGTGTATGACGATGGAATAAAAGAAGCAGTTTCTGTATCTACCATGTCATACGGATGATCATCTTACATAACAAGTTATCCATTACATTCTACATTTCTATGTCAAAATCCTATCATCCTGGACTAAACTATTGTCTTGTTTTCCTAGGATGGTTAACACCCGCACCAACCCTGCTCCCCCAGAGCAGGCCGAAGGCAGCAGAGTTGGGGAAACAAACCTGCCTCACCCTCCCTCTCTGGCCGAAGTTATGCTGGAAGCCGAGAGAAACAAGCGGGAGACTAACCGTTTGTTGGAGCGCATCGAGCAAAACACAGCACACCATCAGAGGAATAACTTGGTGTCACTCAGTGATTTCATCAAGTTACATCCACCCACTTTCCACCACTCCATCGAGCCTCTCGACGCCGATGACTGGCTTCACAGTATTACTCACAAACTGCGTTCTGCGCTAGTAGCTGAGGCTGATAAGGTCACCTTTGCTGCATATCATCTTGAAGGCCCCGCCAGTCTATGGTGGGAGAACTATGGAGCTATGCGGCCAGCGGGCCATGTCACTACTTGGGCTGAATTCAGCGAGGCTTTCCGTGAACATCACATTCCGGAGGGTCTCATGGACCGTAAACGTGAGGAGTTCTGCAGTTTCACTCAAGGCCGACTCTCTGTGGATGCTTACAGCAGGGAGTTCGGTAACCTTGCACGATATGCAACTGAGGAAGTTTCCACTGATGCCAAGAAGCAAGCAAGGTTCCGTAAGGGACTTAGTCCTGAGCTTCGCCGCGACCTCCGTCTGCATGAGTGCACATCTTTCCAGAAGCTTGTTAACAAAGCCATCAGTGCTGAGTCTGGTCAGACTGATTATGAAGCAACACGCAAGCATGGCCGTGACATGGGTTCCTCATCCGGTGCTGGTCCACAGAAGCGCCGTGTGTGGGTGCCTAACACTGCCCTGCCACCCAGGTTCACACCGAGGCCATCTTTCCAGGCGCCTCACCCCGCTCAACAGTTTGCACCAGCCAAGCTCTATGGTGGTCCAACCAACAGTGCTCCTCCACATACCAGCTCTGTGACTTGCTTTAAGTGTGGGGAATCAGGCCACTATCTGCGCGAGTGCCCCCAGACCAACCCCAACCAATCTGCAAAAGCTGTTGGCCATGGCAAGCCGACAGGGAAAGCATTCTACGCCAAGCCGGCCACCGCTACACGTGGCCATGTCAATTGTATCTCTGCTGAAGAAGCTCAAGAGGATCCCAACATCGTTCTCGGTACGCTCCTTGTTAATTGCCACCCGGCATCTGTTCTTTTCGATACTAGAGCATCTCATTCCTTCATATCCGAAAATTATGCTCGTTTGCATAACACCGCATTCTGTGACATGCCGTCCACTATGGAAATTTCTACTCCTGGTTCTAGATGGCAAACCTCTAGAGTAAGCCATGGAAATGAACAAGTCGACAGACTCGTTTTTCTCGCATCCTTGATAGCCCTCAAATCTTCGGATATTAATATCATTTTGGGCATGGACTGGATGTCAGCCCATCATGCCAAAATTGATTGTTTCTCTAGGACTGTTCAACTCACACATCCTTCGGGAAAAATAGTCAATGTCTTGACCCGAGTGGCCAAGCGACAGCTATATTCTCTTAACGCCAGTCCTTTGCCAGATCTTGAGGATGTTCCGGTAGTCCGTGACTTTCCGGATGTCTTCCCAGAAGAATTGCCAGGTGTCCCACATGACAGGGATGTTGAGTTCGTAATAGACCTCATTCCAGGAACTGTCCCGATTGCTAGAAGACCCTATAAGATGGCACCACTAGAACTAGCCGAACTTAAGAACCAACTCGACGAGTCCTTGAAGAAGGGTTTCATCCGACCTAGTTCATCTCCGTGGGCTTGCCCCGTCCTCTTCATCAAGAAGAAGGATGGTACGGACCGGATGGTTGTAGATTATCGACCTGTCAATTTGGTCACAATCAAGAACAAGTATCCGCTCCCCAGGATCAACGACCTGTATGATCAGCTCGCTGGATCCTTAGTCTTCTCTAAAATGGATTTGAGGTTGGGCTACCATCAAATCAAAATCCGGAACAGGGACATTCCTAAAACGGCTTTTGTTACTCGTTATGGCCAATACGCGTACACCGTCATGTCCTTCGGTTTAACCAACGCCCCAGCCACCTTCTCTCGGTTAACGAACTCAATCTTCATGGAGTATTTGGATAAATTCGTCGTGGTTTACCTCGATGATATACTCATCTACTCAAAGAACGAGGAAGAACATGCCGAACACCTAAGGCTAGTGTTGGAGAAACTTCGAGAGCATCGCCTTTATGCCAAATTTTCTAAATGCGAATTCTGGTTACCAGAAGTGACTTATCTAGGACATGTAATTTCTGGTAAAGGTATTGCTATTAACCCCGAGCGAGTTCAAGCCGTCCTTAATTGGACTCCACCTGAATCGGTCAAGCAAGTTCGGAGTTTCCTTGGCTTAGCGAGCTATTGTCGCCGCTTTGTCAAGAACTTCTCCAAAGTTGCCAAACCTCTAACTGAACTCCTCAAGAAAGATAAAAAGTTCGAGTGGACTCCACAATGTGAGCACAGCTTTCAGGAACTGAAAAGACGCCTGACATCTGGTCCCGTATTCGTACCACCAGATTTCTCTAAGGACTTTGTTATTTATTGCGACGCCTCGCGGCAAGGACTAGGTTGCATTCTCATGCAAGATCGTCACGTAATTGCTTACGCTTCACGGCAATTGCACCCACATGAGGAGAATTATCCTACTCATGATCTAGAGCTTGCAGCTGTAGTCTATGCACTTAAAACCTGGCGACATTACCTCCTCGGTAATCATTGCGAAATTTTCACCGATCATCAAAGTCTGAAGTACATCTTCACCCAACCGGATTTGAATCTCAGGCAAAGACGTTGAGTTGAGTTGATCACAGATTTCGACTTAGGAATAACTTATACCCCAGGAAAGGCCAACATCATGGATGATGCACTAAGTCGTAAATCTTATTGTAACAATCTGATGTTACAACAAAGTCAACCACTTCTCCATGAGGAATTTCGGAAGCTTAACCTTCACATTGTTCCTCAAGGATTCCTTTCCACCTTGGTGGCGAAACCTACCCTTACGGATCAGATCATCAAAGCACAGAAGGTAGATCCGGGAATTTCCCGCATCAAGAGAAACATCAAGAAGGGAGTTGCGAATTGTTTCTCCATTGATGATCAAGGAGTCGTATACTTCGGAAATCGTCTAGTGGTTCCCAAGGTGCAAAACCTGAGACGATTGATCCTTAAGGAAGCTCATGAATCCCCTCTCACCATTCATCCCGGTAGCACTAAGATGTATCAGGACCTACGCCAAAGGTTCTGGTGGACTAGGATGAAGAGGGAAATTGCTCAGTATATTGCTAGTTGCGACGTCTGTCGTCGTGTAAAAGCAGAGCATCAACGGCCTGCTGGCACCCTTCAACCCTTAGCTATTCCTGAATGGAAATGGGATAAAATTGGTATGGACTTCATCACCGGTTTTCCCAGGACCAAGAGAGGGAATAATGCTATCTTCGTCGTTGTCGATCGTCTCTCCAAAGTAGCCCATTTCTTACCTGTTCGCGAGAGTATAACCGCTAGTCAATTGGCAGAATTGTACATCTCCCGAATAGTGTCTCTCCATGGTGTTCCACTAGAAATTAACTCGGATCGAGGAAGTCTCTTTACCTCTCGATTTTGGGAAAGTTTCCAAAATGCTATGGGAACCTGCCTTTCCTTTAGCACTGCTTTTCACCCTCAATCAAGTGGTCAAGTAGAACGTGTCAACCAGATTCTAGAAGACATGCTTCGAGCTTCTGTTATCTCATTCGGAATGGATTGGGAGAAATGCCTTCCATTTGCTGAGTTTGCTTATAACAATAGCTATCAATCTAGCTTGGGTAAAGCCCCTTTTGAAGTTCTTTATGGACGAAGGTGTCGAACGCCTCTTAACTAGTCAGAAACCGGGAAAGACAATTCTTTGGCCCGAACATGATCCAGGAAGCAGAAGAGCAAGTCCGCATTGTTCGTGAAAAGTTGAAAACAGCCCAATCTCGTCAAAAGAGTCAATACGACCGAAAACATAAGGCTATGACCTTTGAGGTTGACGAGAAGGCTTACCTTCGGGTTACTCCTCTGAAGGGCACCCATCGTTTCGGTATCAAAGGCAAATTGGCTCCTCGTTACATTGGACCCTTTCGCATTCTCGCTAAGCGAGGAGAAGTTGCCTACCAATTGGAACTACCTCCGCATCTCTCCAGAGTCCATGATGTCTTCCACGTTTCTCAACTCAGGCGTTGCTTCTCGGATCCTATCCGTGGAGTGGACCACGAAACGCTTGATCTTCAAGATAACCTCACGTATCGAGAGTACCCCGTTCGTATCCTCGATCAAGCCGAGCGTACCACTCGACGTCATAATATCAAGTTTCTCAAGGTTCAATGGTCGCACCATTCTGAGAAGGAAGCAACCTGGGAAAGGGAGGATCGTCTTCGACTTGAGTACCCTGCCTTCTTCCCGGAGGAACCTAAATCTCGGGACGAGATTCTTTTGAGTGGGGGTGAGTTGTCACACCCTAGCTAGTTCTTGCATTAGAGTGTTGCATCATGTTTATTCTTTTATCAGAAACTTGAAATGGGGATGACAGAACCCCCAGCCCCTCTGAAACAACTAGGGTTTACTAAAAATATTTTCAATGAACCTGAAATGCCCTTCTAAAATGTCCATCATTTTTGTCTTGGTTTAGAACCTCTGCCAAAAGTGATGCACAACTTTCTAGGTCATCATAAGGTCTTTGAATTAAATCATAACTATTTGAATTTGGGCATTTAAAATTTATAAAACATTTCAAATGCTCAAATGTTCCCAAACTAAAATGTTCCTTGCTGGAAATATTCCAACTAAGGACCAGGTGCAGTTTGGCGATTTTAGGAGTTGTCTAAGTATTTTTAATAAGTCCACAAACTTACAGAATAAAACAGTAACAGGGAAATAGGAAAGACTTACCTGGCGCCTACTAACCGGCCCACCTGCCGGTCCAGCCCAGCTGCCGCGCCAGCGAGCTGCTTGGCTCGGCCAGGCAGGCAGGCAGGTGCTTGGCAGCGAGCACCGCATGGGTGCCACGCACCTGGTCGCCGCCTCGCCGCTTCCCTCGTCCAGCTGATGACTGGGATCGTTTCCTCTCCCTCCCTCGAACCCCTCAGACATCTCCTCTCCTCCCCAGCTCCTCTCCCTCGCTCTCCCACGCCATGGCCGACGCCACCGCCACCGCACCTTCGCCGTAGCCGCGCTCTCCGTCAACCTCATGCCGCGCCATCGTGTCCAGGAGCTCCGCCACCCTCCTCTCCTTCGAGCAAGCCGAGCCCCGAGCGCTCGCGTGCCCCGAAGCCACCGCACGGACCTCGACCGAACCGCCATCGCCGGAGATCCCCTTCGCCGTCGCCGCCGCACCAGCTCATCTCCGACCGCGTCGTGTGCTCCCACGAGATCACCGTGAGCCTAGCTACCTCTCCCCCCTTTCCTTGCTCACTCTCGTGCACCACCACGAGCACACGAAGATCAACCGCACGCACCGCCGCGGAGATCGTCGCCGACGTGCTCCCGGCCATCCTCCGGTCACCTCTCGGTGTCCATCGCACTCACCACGTCGCGTAGGGGCTAACCATGCACTCCCCGCACCTCACCGCACACCCTAGCCCCGAGTTCGCCTCCACCCGAACTCCGGCCGCCGCCTAGGTCGTCGCCGGCGCCGATTCCGGCCACCTCGACCCCAACTAAGTCCACCAAGAGCTGCGGTTTGTCCCCAGCTCCACTTAGATGGCTTTCGCGACCCATTTGGTGGCCGAAACGGCCAAAATCACTTCCGCTGCCGCGTCGGGCTCGCCGGCGGCTAGACGCCGGCGTGTTTGAATTTGACCTTGACTAGGGTGGGCCCAGTTTGACCCCCCTGAGCCTATGACAAGTGGGGCCCCTTCTGCTAATTAACCCAGATTAGTTTAAACTAAATTAAGTTAGTTTAATTAACTACTGACATGCGGGACCCACTGGACAGTTTGACCTGGACCGGTCTGTTGACTTGCTGAGGTCAGCATGACCTCATGCTGACGCAGTAATCCTTTTCTGAAATTAAAATAAATCCAGAATGATTTATAAATTTTAGAAAATAGCCCAAACTTCAAAAATTCATAGTAATTCAATCATAGCTCCAAATGCAAAGTTTTATATATGAAAAATGATCAGAAAAATCCAATCTATCCATCCGTACTGGTTTCATGCATGTTTAAACAAGCTAACCTACTGTTTATTGCAGAACTAGTTAAAGCACCTTAAATGACCATATATGAGTTTGGAAATTGAATCATTGGTTCAAAATGGTTCAAACCCATCTGGTCTTAGTTGCATTAGCCCAACACACTCATATTGCATGTTTCATGCATGCATCATATTGTTGCATATTGTTTGGTGATGTTTGTGTATCGTGCTCTTTGCGGCAGGTTCTGCCTCCGAGGAGTACCACGATTACCCTAACGAAGAACAATATCAGTGCAACGACCCATCAGGCAAGCAACCAACCATTTGATCATATCGATACAATCCCATGTTCTCACTCCTGCTCTCTTTTACTGCATTAAGACAACGCGTTTCAAACTGCTGTGTGCTACGGTAGTTGAACCCATTTGCTCTGCTTGACCTGTCATTGCCACAGTAACTAGATGAAACCCACTAGCATGTGTAGGAGTTGTTTGAGCCATATGTATGTGTTGTTCCTACCTTGCTATACCTGCTATGCTTAGAGTCGTGTCAGGTCTGGTTCATCTTGGTGATGGGCTAGAGTGAAATGATCATGCCGGTAATGAGAGTGATATGGTGAACACGATTTGGTAAAGGTATCGATGAAAGGCCATGTAGGAGTACATGGTGGGTTGTTTCATTGTAGCCGTCCTTAAGCACTGAGATCTGTATGTGTGATTTAAGAATCAACTACTACCATGCATTGGGCCCGAAACCAATGGACCCTCTCGGCTTCTTATTCACCCTAGTCCTCTGTCCAAGTTGCAAGTAGTTTCTGGTGTTTGTAGCCTACTGGAGGCCGTGGACAGCGCTGACCGTAGGGGTGGGCTGTGATGCGGTAGGTACGTGGCCGGGTGTACCGAATACCCGTTAGGTATCTCGGGAACCCTGTACACATCGTTCGGGGCCGTATGGGAAACCTCGGCCGGACTCCCTGCGGATGGAACCTGGATAGGCGATAAACCTGGACTAGAGACTTAGGTGTTTAGGTAGGTCGTGGCCGACACCCACGTTGGGCTTCTGCTTGAAGGTTGCCAAGTACATGTCGTGTAAACGGCGGTAAGTGGTGAGAGCATGTGTGAAGAAGTACACCCCTGCATGGTTAACATAATCTATTCGAATAGCCGCGTCTGCGGTAAAGGACTACTTGGTTGCCTATACAGTTCATAGACAAGCAAATGGATACTACTAAAAATCTCAAGATAAGCGTGAGTGCCGAGGATGGCCCTTCCGTAGGATGACGGAGGTGGATCCTCGGTGGTGTATTGAAGTGGTGAGTAGTGGACTCATGTACGCAAAACCATTTCAAGTTGGTGTATCGTAGGATAGCTTAGCCAAGAGTCAAAGCTGGCTAGCTGCAATAACCCCACCAACCCTTCTTGATAATGTGCATGTATGTAGGTGTGACGCCCGGGAAATTAAGCTACAGTGATCCTCTGCTAGTGATGCCACGTCACCTCAATTATAGTTGCTAATCTTGAGTTAGTTCAAAACCGGTCCAAAATTCAAAATTCAAATTAATGATAACGATAAAAGTTTTCAAAAATTAAAACTAAAAAGTTTGGTGGTTGTCAAATATTACATCGGTAATTATGGTGGAGTGCACACATTTTTATAAAGTGTCTGAATATTTTAAAATGAATTAAAACAGAAAGGGAAAAATAAGAAAAGAAAATAAAAACAAACCGAATAAATAAAGGGAGGGGAGAAAACCCCACTGGCCCAACTGGGCCAAGCCCCCACCTGGCCCAGCCGGCCACCCCCTGGCCCGGCCCAACCCCCTCACTCCCTTATCCCCCCCGGTCGGCAGGAAACCCTAGCCGCACCCATTCGCCCCCCGATCCCCTCCTCCTCCCTCCCCGCGCCGATCTGGATCGGCTTGTCAGGACCCCGACTCAATGCCACATAGATCTAGCATGTAATACTTCATATCACTTTGCGGCCTCACGCACGGTATTCCCACGGGTGTCGCCTTACCTTTACCCGGGACCGTTTGCGCCTTTTGGCACACGTATATGACAGTGTCGCTAGCATCCATATGATAAGGAGCCCGGGCTGACATGGCTAGTCGTAAACCCAAAGTGGCACTAACTTACAGGGACAGGCATCCATGACCCAGCATCGAACGTGTCGGTCATCAACGAGTGAATCCAGGCTGTAGCACTGGGCTAACAGGACTCCGGTGAACCGGGCTGTAGCGGGCTAGCAGGACTCCGGTATTCATCGCGTGACATTTCCCCGAAGGGACAGACACAGGAACAAAGAAGGACACATGCCGGCCAGCCTAAGTGTTCCGGAGCAGTAGCAAGCTAACACTAGGAGACATTTCCCGGTAAGAGAGGCTACTAAAGATAAACAACTAGATAGTCAGATCCCACACATACCAAGCATTTCAATAACATACACACAATATGCTCGATATGTGCAATACAACATGGCATCACAAAATGACTCTACGACTCAAGTAATTTATTCAATAGGCTCCGAGGAGCGAGATATTACAAACATGGGTCTCATGACCCAACACTCAGAGCATACAAGTCAAGCACAAGCGGAAGCTATCATGTCTGGGTACAGACATCTATAAATGAAAAAGGCTGAGAAGCCTGACTACCTATCAGATCCTGCCGAGGGCACAAGATCGTAGCTGAGGTATCAAGCTAAACGTCGAAGTCCAAGCGGAACTACTAGTGAGACTGAAGTCTCTCTGCAAAAACATAAAATAGGCAAACGTGAGTACAAATGTACCCAGCAAGACTTACATCAGATCTATCTACACATGCATCATTATCAACAAAGGGGGTGGTGGAGTTTAACTGCAGCAAGCCAGCTTTGACTCGGTGGCTAACCTGAACTACGACTGCAAGTAACTCTTTTGAGGTGGCGCACACGAGTCCACATATTCACCATATCAATACACCACTATGGATCCGCTCCCGTCTCCCTACGAGAACGCCATCCATAGCACTCACGCTTATCTTGCGTATTTTAGAGTATCCACTTTCACTTGTCTATGAACTGATATAAGGGGTCCACGTTTCCATATCCGAGGAATCCGGCTATTCGAATAGATGATGTTAACCCTGCAGGGGTGTACTTCTTCACACACGCTCTCGCCACTTACCGCCCTGTACATGTCATGTACCTCGGCAACCTTCAAGCGGAAGCCGGGCGAGGGAGTCGGCCACGACCTGACTAACCGAACAAGTCTCTAGTCCAGGTTTATCGCCTATTCAGGTTTCATCCGCAAGGAGATCCGGCCGGGGTGTCGCTTACGGCCGCAAACGATGTGTGCAGGGTTCCCAAGCCCACCAACCGGGTGCCACTTGGTACACCGGGCCACTGTGCCTAGTCTGTCCCAAGCCCACCTGTACCGGGTGCCACTTGGTAGACTACTAACACTGCCTACAAACACCAGAAACTAGTTGCAACTCCTGGACAGAGATCAAGTTGATTAATAAGTCGAGAGAGCTTGGAGCGCCCGGAGCCCAATGTGTGGTAGTAACTGATCATGGATCACAAACATAGAACTCAGTTCCTGAGGACGGCTGCAATGAGACAACCCACCATGTACTCCTACATGGCCTCTCACCGCTACCTTTACCAAATCGTGTTCACACACTTAGTTCACCCATAGTAGGACATGTTCACACGCCTCTGATTCATCCCCGATGAATCAGACCTGACTCAACTCTAAGCAATAGCAGGCATGACAACAAACATGAATGAGTAGGCACAACAGGGCTCAAACATCTCCTACTCATGCTAGTGGGTTTCATCTATTTACTGTGGCAATGACAGGTCATGCAAAGGATAAATGGTTCAGCTACCGCAGCAAGTATCAAATATGTCGTTGTTGTCCTAATGCAGTAAAAGAGAGCAGGAGCAAGAGAGTAGGATTGTATCGGAATGAACAAGGGGGTTTTGCTTGCCTGGCACTTCTGAAGATAACATTGAGTCTTCATCAGTGTCAACGATCACATCATCGGTATCACGTCTATCGAGAGGGGACAAATACCGGCAACACAGAAAGGAACACAATCAATGCAATGCACAATATGATGCATGATCATGACATGGCAAAATGAATGTGTTTTGAGCTAATGCAACTAGCAACAGATTAAATGAAGTTGGTTTGAATACAAGATTCAAATTCAAACTCCATATGTGATTATTCAAATGCCATTTAATTGATTTGTGCTAAACAGCAGCTATAAGTTGTTCTAACATGCATGAAAATGGTACAGATGGATTCCTTGAATTTTTCTGATAATTTTTCATATATAATTTATTTAATTTGGAGTTACGGTTAATTTTCTATGATTTATTGAA
>NC_041391.1:354174806-354180667 GCF_002162155.2 Triticum dicoccoides | reverse complement strand
GAGGCGGCGGAGGCCTTCGGGTTTCGTGCTCCGGCGACCAAACGGACGGAGGAGGGGCTCTACGCGTAGCTGGGAGTCGCCCGCATCCATCTGTGCAAACGGCAGGGGCTGAGGTGGCCCGAGCTCACCAGAACGGGGCCCGCGGCGGCGAACGGAGTTCGGGCCAGCACGGGCACGGGGCTACGCTTGGCGAGCGAGCGAGCTGAGAGGCTGGGCAGCACCTGCTAGTCATGGGGAGCACTAAGAGCAGCTCAGTGGGGCCAGGGGAGCACGGAGGCTATGCGTGCAGCAGCAATGGCGGACGGTGGCTTCGGTGCTCGTGGGGAACGGCGCTACGGCACGGAGGGGAGCATGCTGAGTTAGGGGAGAGGGTCAGTGACTCACGGCGATGACGAGGGGACGCTCGGCGAGGTCGGGGACGGTCCGGAGCTGGCGAATTTGACGAAGATGGCTGGCGGGTCCGAGGTAGAAGACGACGGCGATGGCGGCGATGCAGGGCTTCCGGAGGGCTGTGGATCGGTGGGGAGGAAGAGGGAGTCGAGGCGGAGCTCCTGGGTGCATCGGCGAGGCTAGGGGTGGCCGGTGGCCATGGGTACGGCGACGATGACGGCGAGCTCCGCTCGGTGGTGTGCGCGGGAGGGAAGCAGAGGAGGGAACGGGGTCCAGGGGAAGAGAGGGGAGGTGCAGGGGGCGAGGGGAAGTGCGTGGCTCCCTCGGGTGCCTCCAGCGGCGAGCATGTAAGCAGGAGGTGGCCGGAGCGTGCGCGCGCGCGTCGGGCACACGCCCTCCTGCCTACTGGCAGGAGGTTGAAGACGGTGGCGACCACGGTGGGCTCGGCCGCACAGTGCTGGACCAGCACAAGAGCTGGGCCGGCTCTGGTGGGCTGCACGGGTGAGGCCAGGTAAGTCCAGGTAAGTTCTGTTTTATATTTTTCTGTTCTGTTTTGTTTTATTTAATTTATTTTGCCACTGTTTTGAATTTAAAATAATTCAAACAATGCCAAAAACTCCTCTGAATATTTTATATTGCTAGATGGACTTTTCCAAAAGCTTATAAAATATTTCAGGGGTATTTGAAATTATATTCTAATTATATGAATATAACTCAAATTCAAATAGCTAATGAATTAAATCCAAAGTCCCAAAAATAAATCCTTAAAAATGTTCAATATTTTGGTTGGGACCAGAACCCTTACCAAAAATTATCAAACATTTAAGAGGAGCACTTTGGAGCAATGAATGAGATTTCTAGGGTTTTTGCCCCTCTTTTATTTAGGGTTTTGAGGCTTCCAATATTCCTCAATTCAAGTTTCAAAAATATAGACATGATGCACACATGAAGCTAGCCTAGAGCAATGCCAGAAGCTAGGGATGTGACAACTCACCCCCACTAAACAAGAATCTCGTCTCGAGATTCAAGCGTAGGGTAGGATGAAGGGGAAACGCAAACTAGTACAATCTTCACGATCCAGGTTGCACTTCATAGGAACGTTGATTCGATCACCATCTTTGTCCCACCGTCTTGCTCTGAGAACTCCAGCTAGCATGACAGCAAGAGGAAAAGGACAACTCCGGAAGAATCGATCTTCTCGAAGGTCGAACAACTCAAGATTAACTCTCGGAATGTGACATAGCAACATCTCTTGAGCTGAGAGACGAAGCACACCTCTAGAGGGATGGAGTGGAGCAGATGACGAGGTTCACTAGGTAGACAACAATTCCAGACTTAAGAATGTGGTGATCGGTTGTCAACATAGCGAGGAGTTGAATTGCCATGACACCACGACGAAACATTCTGGAGAAGGGTGATTCGTAGATTATTATCTTAAGTGGCAAAAAGAATTACCTTTGATATAGAGATCACTAAGACTCTCTATATCAGCCGAAGGCAAAACACAGCAATCGATTGGCGGGGTCGGTAGAATGGCATACTCGGACTTGGATGATGTGGATTACCTTGTTGAAGACAACGTAATGGATGATTTTGCTTATCACCGGAAATGGAAGAGACCCATGGTAGAAGGGCACATTGGCGGTGCAAGCTGGGAACAAAATGCAAATGCTGGGAATGATTCTGGTAACTGGGGAAGAACCCAACAATAGAGGGTGAATTCACTGTTTGAAAGGGTCATAGCATTGCCGAGGAAACTGAGAGCAAACCCAGTTAGTGCCGATGATAACACCTAGCGCTTGTGCGTGCTCTCAAGAACTTGAGCATTTCCATATTCATCAAGGTTTTACCAACATCTGTGTCAAGGATCCTGGCAACACAACATACCACCATGATGAACAACGATGGACGATGCAGATGCATAGAAAGATAACATCAACTCAGATTTCACCCTAGCGAGGCCAAGGAAACAAAATCTGGATGATCGACCGAGAGACATTTAGCACTCCGCTTCTAATGTTCTCCTTGACGTGCTAGTGTAACCCATTCATAGATATGGTTTGATAACTAGAACATCAAGTAAGGTCGGACTTCGGGAGCAATAGAATCCATAAGGAACAGTTACGGAGGTAAATCCTACGAAATCCTTATGGGGAGGTGGCCAACTTCCTCAAACAAGATACTACAATAATAGGTCTTCCGGCTGGGTGTGTTGGCCATGACATCCACTTTACCGGTTATCGAGGGACCAATATTATAGTTCTTGGGAAATGTTCCAACCATCATATCTGCCTGAGATTCAGATCTGGTTGGTGTCAGGATATTCCAGACTCATCGAGTCTAGGAAGAAAATGAAAGTTTGCAACACAAATCGACGAGATGACGTTGCGAGATTCTTGGGAAATGAACTACGATAGCAAGCTCCAAAACATGAGCTGGTTCTGCTACACATGTGTGAACGCGCTGCCTCAGACAAACATGATCACATGGTAGTCTTACAATAAAACACTACCGAGTTCTGGTTGGGAACCAACAGCGAGGATGTCGAAGTTCTTTCATAAGTCCGGATTAGCTCTTATGAAGATACTCCTTCTCCTTGAACAAATCAGTCAGTGGCTTGGTGTGCTAGGATATACATATGGAATGAAGATGATCAGTCTAACAGACCATAGAATTCTTCGCACGTGCATGACCGACTTGGGATGATTCCAAAGGAGCAAAAACAAACTTTCTCGAATTCACGACGGCAACTTACAACAAATGCACGTGAATCAAAGGAAGTCACTTCTTTCATCCAAACATATGCTTCATGAACTAGCATGAAGAAATGCTTTCAAAAGTTTCCAACACTAGCTTAATGTTCAACAAAATCATGGAGGAGATAAGGATGTTGTCAATGGGCTCAACAACAATTCATCTGGGTTTTCCTTTTAAAAGGAATTCCATAGTTAAGTGAACAAGTGATAGCATGGGTCAGACCCAAAAGATATAATGGTGTATGCTTGAGGGATCAACCACGAGTAAGACAACATTACGAGCATCGTTGGTACTGATTTGATTTGACGATAGCCCACACTCAAATCAAAGGATTGATAAGACAATAGGTCCAGCAACTGATCACAGGGACCAATCAATGAAGATACCATCTTTCTTCAACACACACTACACAAGAATATCCCTTTGGAACGAACTAAGTCAGGCAAGCTTTTATCTTCCAACTCTCCAAGTTGTTGTCTAGCTTAACCAACTAGCTCAGGGGTATCCCACACAGATTCTTGGGGAGAGGGTGGTTCACAAGAAACCAACTTGATCACGAGCTCAACATAACAGTCAGGTGACAACCTGGTGATACTTTCGAGAAAATATTCGGAAAATCACGATCCACCGATATGTTACTAAGCTCGAGAACAATCTCGCCTTTGAGGGCAAGATGACATGATCAAATGAGTGAGGACTTGACAAGATCCTAACTCATCAATCGAAGGGTGCACCGAAATAAGGACTAGGTAGCACGATCAGTCTTAGAGGGATGATTCAAAAACCAACATGCTAAGATTGAAATTATTATCCTTTAACTACCAAGCAACGAGGTTGCTGGGAGTATTGATTTCACACATCACAATTCATTTGTCGGTATTCCGGTTGCATCAACACGATGGCCGAGGAATGACTAATGATGGTGAGAAGTATTACTACGTCAAAATTCATGAGAGTTGGTGCAGTTCTCATGACAATTCTGACATAAAGGGGTTAATACTCCAAGGTAGAACAGAACCAAAAGCTGGATTGGCATTTGATCTGCGGAATACAACTACTTTGACCCCATCCTAGATATGGAAGAGGTACTGGAGTTTGTTTCTCGTAGTCATTCTGCGATAGAATGGCTTGACGGACCACAAGAGTAATAGGCATTGATAAACGAACGCACGCATACTTTTGACTATCAATTGATAGATGAGGGTCAGAATGCAACTAAAGAGAACATCTCAAAGGAACATATAATATTTCTGAGTTGTGGATGCATAGATTGGTATGTCGGACCAAGTTCAACATATTTCTTCCGGATAACCCATGCAGAAAAGTAGAACTGGCAGAGTCACGATTTATGAATGGAGAACTCCTCAAGAGTACTCTAATTGTGATTTTTTTTTGATCCAACAAACATCTGCCATAAGTAGTTCATGGTATTTGGAAGAAGAAGATACCACGGACTTCAAGGACTATCGCAAAGGTTACTAATATCCTAAAGGCACTAGCAATTACTATCAACATGAAGTAGGTAGAGTGAATCTTGGGTCCAGAACCCAGGAGTAGAATACCTACTACTAAGTAGCATCACGGGATGCTTTCGAGAATGATGGCCAGAATCATCACACTGGGAACACAAATCATGGCTAAATTACTAGATGATCCCCTAAGACACCTAGGGTCATAATAATATCTCCAACATATATGTCAAGGTAACAGAGTACCTCAACTCACTGATTAGTGTGGTTAATCTGGCCCATGGGAACATTGAAACGGAAAGAAAGGATTTGCAATTGCATCAGACTACTTAGAAACCTGGGATGACTCGGACAGCATAACGGCTGTAAATGCTCAGAAAGATTTGAGACATTCACAAAAATGGTGGCATAACCACTCAGAAGCACAATATCAAGGTTTCGAGATCAACAATTAACATACGGAAGTAGTAGGAACTGAACTGAGACTTGAATCAACAATCTTATAGGTCTACGGATTAGTAACACGTGATCCTGATAGCAAGAAGAGATAGCCTAGTTCTTAATCCCCGTAGAAGAGAAGATGATGACTGACTCAGATCAGAAGGCATAAGGTGTAAGGAGTAAAAAGAGCCTTACGTTCCATCCCACAATCAATTCCCTTATATAACTAAAGAATTTCTAGACTCAACTTCGACCAGTTTGGCTTGGAGAACCTACAGGCAGTCAAGCTCTGATACCAACGCTGTCAGGACCCCGACTCAATGCCACATAGATCTAGCATGTAATACTTCATATCACTTTGCGGCCTCACGCATGGTATTCCCACGGGTGTCGCCTTACCTTTACCCGGGACCGTTTGCGCCTTTTGGCACACGTATATGACAGTGTCGCTAGCATCCATATGATAAGGAGCCCGGGCTGACATGGCTAGTCGTAAACCCAAAGTGGCACTAACTTACAGGGACAGGCATCCATGACCCAGCATCGAACGTGTCGGTCATCAACGAGTGAATCCAGGCTGTAGCACTGGGCTAACAGGACTCCGGTGAACCGGGCTGTAGCGGGCTAGCAGGACTCCGGTATTCATCGCGTGACATTTCCCCGAAGGGACAGACACAGGAACGAAGAAGGACACATGCCGGCCAGCCTAAGTGTTCCGGAGCAGTAGCAAGCTACCATGGCTCGGTGGAAACACTAGGAGACATTTCCCGGTAAGAGAGGCTACTAAAGATAAACAACTAGATA
>NC_041391.1:354161014-354168882 GCF_002162155.2 Triticum dicoccoides | reverse complement strand
GGCCGCCCCCCTTCCCCCGCCACCGAGCACGGGGACATGCTCCCCGTCCTCCTCCCCAAAGGCTCCATCAAGCCTCGCCGACCCTCGTCTCTGCAACGTCGGTGAGGCACCGTCCTCTCCTCCTCCCGCCCGCGTGCTCGAACCACGGTGCCGCGCACCGCGTGCCCCGGTCTTGCTGCTCTTCCTCCTGCCGCACGCGCTCACCACGCACTTCGGATGACCCCCATACCACGCGCTCACGGCCGCGACCTTCTCCCCGCGCCGCGACTGGACCGGTGCCCCCCCTGCACGCGCCCGTGCGCGCCCACCCGCGCCCACGGCCATCGCTGCCGGACGCCCGCGCCCGAGACGGTGCTCTGCCCGCTCCTGCTCATGGCCTCCTCGCCCCGCTCCCTCGACCATCCCACGCCCCGTGCCCCTGCTCCACGGCTGCTGCTGCCTCCTCTACCCACCGCACCCGCCGTGCCGCTACCTCCCCAGGTCGCCGTGGCCTCGCCTGTGCTGCTTCCTTGCCGCCCCGGCCGCCTGGCCGGCGCCGTGGCCACCGGCCTCCCCCTGCACCGCCCCCCCTGCCGGGTCCGCCCGCACTGGCGTGCACTCGAACGAACGGGTGCTGGACACCCATTGCGCCCATCTCCACCCAGCACCCGTTAGCCCGAACCGCTGTGGCCTAGGGGCCCTATGACAACAGGGGCCCACACCCCAGAACGGTTAAAAAAAGAGAGAATTAAAAATGAAATTATAAAATAAAAATAATTAATAAAATTAATTATTAATTAATTAATTAACTAATGAATTAATTAAGTTAATTAATCCGGTTTAATTAATTTAATTAACTAGTTAAGTTTAATTAAACTGTAATTAGATTAACCTAAACCCTAATTAACCTAATTAAAGGATGACAGGTGGGTCCCCCCTGGACCCACATGTCAGGTTGACCGCTGACGTCAGCATGACATCATGCTGACGTCATAAATCCATTTTTTCGAATTAATTAATTAATTAATTAAATTCCAGAAATTAATAAAATCTTTAGAAAATCATATCTTTTAATCCGTAACTCGGATTAAAATATTTTCAACATGAAAGTTGCGCAGAACAACGAGACGAATCCGGATACGCAGCCCGTTCGTCCGCCACGCGTCTCTAGCATAGAGAACCTGCAACATTTCACCTCCGGTTCATCTGTCCGAAAACACGAAACACCGGGGGTACTTTCCCGGATGTTTCCCCCCTTCACCGGTATCACCTCATACCGCGTTAGAACACGTCTAGCTTTGCTTGTTGACCTGTTATGCACTTGCTTGCTATGTATTTACTGTTTCTTCCCCCTCTTCTCTCCGGTAGCCCCCGTGACGATGCTGATGCCCCTGTGGACGACTACGTCACCGACGACCCCTCCTTGTCTGAGCAACCAGGCAAGCCCCCCCTTGATCACCAGATATCGCCTATTCTCCTCTATACTGCTTGCATTAGTGTAGTGTAGCATGTTACTGCTTTCGTTAATCCTATTCTGATGCATAGCCTGACATTGTCGCTACATCTGTTGATACCTTACCTGCAATCCTAAATACTTAGTATAGGTTGCTAGTTTATCATCATTGGCCCTACGTTCTTGTCCGTCTGCCTTGCTATACTATCGGGCCGTGATCACTTGGGAGGTGATCACGGGTATATACTATACTATACATACATACTATACAGATGGTGACTAAAGTCGGGTCAGCTCATTGAGTACCCGCAAGTGATTCTGACGAGGGGGCTGAAAGGACAGGTGGCTCCATCCCGGTAGAGGTGGGCCTGGGTTCCCGACGGCCCTCGACTGTTACTTTGTGGCGGAGCGACAGGGCAGGTTGAGACCACCTAGGAGACAGGTGGGCCTGGCCCTGTTCGGCGTTCGCGGATACTTAACACGCTTAACGAGATCTTGGTATTTGATCTGAGTCGGCTACGAGCCTATACGCACTAACCATCTATGCGGGAGTAGTTATGGGTATCCCGACGTCGTGGTATCAGCCGAAGCACTTCAGACGTCAGCGACGGAGCGGCGCGCGCCGAATTGGACTGGAACGCCACTAGGCTAGGTCTGCTTTCGGCCGCGTACGCAACGTGCAGGTGTGCTATGGGCGATGGGCCCAGACCCCTGTGCGCTTAGGTTTAGACCGGCGTGCTGGCCTCTCTGTTGAGCCTAGGTGGGGCTGCGACGTGTTGATCTTCCGCGGCCGGGCATGACCCAGGAAAGTGTGTCCGGCCAAATGGGATCAAGCGTGTTGGGTTATGTGGTGCACCCCTGCAGGGAAGTTAATCTATTCGAATAGCCGTGATCTTCGGTAACAGGACGACTTGGAGTTGTACCTTGACCTTATGACAACTAGAACCGGATACTTAATAAAACACACCCTTCCAAGTTCCACAGACAACCCGGTGATCGCTTTTCTATAGGGCGACGAGGAGAGGATCGCCGGGTAGGTTTATGCTATGCGATGCTACTTGGAGATGCTACTTGGAGATGCTACTTGGAGGACGTCAATCTACTCTCTTCTACATGCTGCAAGACGGAGGCTGCCATAAGCGTAGTCTTCGACAGGATTAGCTATCCCCCTCTTATTCTGGCATTCTACAGTTCAGTCCACTTATATGGCCTCCTTACACATATACCCATGCATATGTAGTGTAGTTCCTTGCTTGCGAGTACTTTGGATGAGTACTCACGGTTGCTTTCTCCCCCCTTTTTCCCCTTTTCCTTCCTTTCTGGTTGTCGCAACCAGATGCTGGAGTCCAGGAGCCAGACGCCACCGTCGATGACGACCCCTACTACACCGGAGGTGCCTACTACTACGTGCAGCCCGCTGACGACGACCTGGAGTAGTTAGGAGGATCCCAGGCAGGAGGCCTGCGCCTCTTTCGATCTGTATCCCAGTTTGTGCTAGCCTTCTTAAGGCAAACTTGTTTAACTTATGTCTGTACTCAGATATTGTTGCTTCCGCTGACTCGTCTATGATTGAGCACTTGTATTCGAGCCCTCGAGGCCCCTGGCTTGTATTATGATGCTTGTATGACTTATTTTATTTGTAGAGTTGTGTTGTGATATCTTCCCGTGAGTCCCTGATCTTGATCGTACACATTTGCGTGCATGATTAGTGTACGATTGAATCGGGGGCGTCACAAGTTGGTATCAGAGCCGACTGCCTGTAGGAATCCCCCATCCACACTCCTTGGCCGAAGTCGAGTCTAGACATTGCAAAAACTTTTACTAACTTGGCTATGTGCTTTACGGGCCCACGTCGCCATTTGGTGGTATTAGGATCTTTTACTCCTCGACCTTTACTCTGGGACTCTGAGCTCTCTTCTATTCGGGTTAAAGGATTTCGCTAAAAACAAAACTAACTTTAGGTTCTCGCAAGTACTTTCTCCTGGAGAGCCACTTGTTACCGATGACCGCCTGCTGCACCAGAAGATTCCGAAGATACTCTACGATGTGCTCTCGAGACTATGTGCCATCGCTTTTGCAATTCACTTCCATCGATAAATCCCTCTGGATAACTACTTACACCTATCGTTCATATTGTCATCCCCAGTTGCTCTTGTTATTACAAGATGTCCTGAAATACTCTTCGATATTCCGAGAATTCTTTACGCTTACTGCCCTGCAGTTCCTTGCTGCATGAATACCCCTACGGATAATTACTCGCGCTTGCCGAGTATCCGCTCATCCCCAGTTGTTCTTGTGTTTCACAAAAGTCTTCAAAATAATATTCGATCTTCCGAAAACCCTCTGGAGCCTTTGGCTCTTGAAATTCTTGCTTGCTTGTATTATGGTTAATCCCATAAGTCTCGTAGTCTTAATGGCATTCATTGTCATTATCATTTTGAGTCTGTTGACTCAATATGTTTGCGAATACACGCAATCATCATTGATCCTTATAAATTACCTTTCCGGCTGAGCTTCCATTCTTTTAACTGGAGTTGGTTCTCGACCAATCCAATTGTCGTTGGTTGTACCCTAAGGCTATTCAACTTATCCATCCCTAATCAGAGCATTGCTTTTGATCCCTTGATTTGGAAATCATAATTCCTTTGCATTTGACAATTGCGTTAGTCAGTTGTTTCTATAATCTGATCTCCTTGCATTCTTCTTCCTCTAGTTGAGTACCGATACTCGTATCAGATCCCTTGTGGACCATCAAGTCCTTTGTTGGATTTATCTGACAATGCCCTTCATATTCAATAACCTTGTGAGCCTTTCCTCGGATACATAATGCCTTTGGTAAATTGTATCCTCTGCTTTTCTCAACCATGCTCTGCCATCGAGTTTGTGTTATTTACTCTTGAAACTTGTGGTATATGTTTCTAAGAAGCCCCTATGGGTTGAACATATGCCTTCTCTAAACCGTGTGAACCCGAAAGTTTTCACGAGTCATACCCCTCTGGTGCTTCACCAGACAAAATTTCAACACTACAACTTCATCGAACGTGGGAAGTGAATGAAAGGTTATGCATTGGAGAAGTGGGAGTCGACCTTGAACTTGTGTTCATGCCCATGGACGCGATATATATCCTATCATGAAAGCTTCTTGTAACAATAACTATTTCCTTGATAACTAACCTATGGTATCTGTGAATTGATCCCTCGCAACCGTGGTTCCGACCATGATTGTTCTTCTTTGATCTCATTTCTCGGACAAGTTAAAACAATTGTCTTCTATGGATCAATACACCAGTCCAACCTTTACTTTGATCTTGTGTCGAGTATTACCCCCCTGGTATCTCGAGATTATCATGGAACTGCATAACTTTTTATGAGTTCTTCATCAAGTGCTACCTTCCCATCGATTCCAATTTTTTGCGGGCTCTGAGTTATTGAACACTCAAAGACACCGATAACTGAACCGAGTCCGCTCTACGGTTCAACAACTCTTCAGCAAGCTTCTATAAGTACGAGTTTGTTACCCGATCATGCCATTCCTAGCCTGTTTGGCTATATCGTTGTCGTGACGAATTCTAACGGGGCTACCTGGTCCTTATTTTCGGAGCACCAATTTTCGACGATGAACTAACCTTATGTCGATTGTCCTCGTCATACCCTTTCACCTTAAACAACAAGCTTGAGTTCGAGTTTGTGTCGTAACGGTGGTTCCAATAACCTCTTGCTTCATCATTCCTTTGACTTGATGTCGTCGCTGATTGACTACATCTGCATGAAATCTCTCGACAATTGTGTCGTGATCATCATCAACCTTATGAGCTCTTCCAGGAATTCAATTGAATTCATGATGGGTAATACCATCCTTGCCCCTCGATGATTCCTGTTCTCATCGACCACTTTATTGCCTTCCGTTCAACACAACTTGTTCGAGTTTGGTGTAAACCTTGAGATCACTGCTACCCAGCAGTCGATCTTCCTTACCTCGGTAGTATTACCATCTCTTTTTGTCAAGAATGTGGTGAGAACTTCACCACCTCTTAATAATTCTTCATAACATAATACTTCTTGCCATCTTCATTCATTCCTTGGTCCCCGTATTGTTTTCAACCGGAATACCGACAATGGAGCTATGACATGTGAATTCAAAAATTCTAACAACCCTATTGCTTTGAAGTGAATGGGCAATAGTTCATTCTAAGTCCTTCGCTAATTGAATCACCATTCTGACATTGGTCGTGCAACCCAACCCATATTTCGGGCGCACCTTTCAACCAATGTTTAATTGTGTATGTTTGCCTCGAGCATACTTCCGTATATCATTTGATCTGACAAATGTTATCTCCTTGTTCACTTAATGGTGGAAATCCATCTTTTGGGAATCTCGGTGAATTGCCATTGAGTTCACCAGGCACCTCCTTGTCCTCTCCTTGGGTTAATGATGGACTCTTGTTAACGGAAATCACTTCGTAGTTCATTTCCCCGAGAATCTTACAATGCCATCTCGTCAATTTGCGTTGCACCTTTTCTTCTCAGGTATCCTAAGTCTGAGGTATCCTGACACCAATCGGATCTGAATCTCGGTCAGATATGATGGTTGGGACAATTTTCCAAGAGTCATGAAGTTGATTCTTTGATGACCCGGTAACCCGATGTCATGCCTAGCACCCCCCCCCCAGCTGGAGGACCTATCATTATAGATTTCTTTTCAGCAAGGTTATTCATTCATCCATGAGGAAATTGTAAGACTTATTCTACAAGTTATTCCTGATGGATCCTTCATGTTTCCAAAGTCTGATCTTCACCTGAAGACCTTGTCAATGCTATCTCGAAGCATGTCAATGGTACTCCGATTTTCAACAGGAGCATTCGAAGCACGATGCTATATTTTATTTATCATTTATCCTAACACCGTGGTATGGGTAATATCATGAGATTCCTCCCCCCTTACCTAAATGGTTTTCTACTTTATATCCTGCCATGGATATCTTGCTCTGCTTGTCCTTGGGAAGGACATACCCTTGAAATATGTGTTTAAACATATTTTCCTTTCCATTGTTCTGTTTAATCTGATGATCATATTTTCCTTCCATTGGTTTGTTTAAACCTTTTCTATGATCTATATGATATAAGCAGTAATAATCCACTGCTTGTGCAAACACCTCGATGTACAACTCTGTCAGTAAGACCCTGTTTCTATTGTTGATGACATTCCGGTAACCATTGATGGATGAGAACTTTGCCTATTGGTCCGCCTCGTTCAACGAGCAGGAAAATGGTTCTCTTCGTCCCTCGCCCTTGGTACCGACATTGTTGCCGACATAACTGACATGCTACTCTCTGACATGCCTTGCTATCGTGATCGTACAAGATGTCAGCCCCCCTTTCTACTTTTAACCCACATGGTGGGCCCATAACCCACAGGTCCCAGGAACGAAACCTGACTCTCCTGTACAACCTGTTGTCAAGGTTATTCCTCGTGCTTGGCTTTGTATGTAATTCCCGGGCCACTTGCCTGTTGATCTATTCTGGTATCAGACACAAAACTTATTACCATTGCTCTGGACCCCTTTTACACTTTGTTTCAGGCATCGGATGATTGCCTGCCCGCTTGAAACTTCTCATGGTACCTTCTTACTTGCTCTCGATATTTTCTTGAGTTCCAGTTCGAGAGTTACTTTCCGCCACCTTCCCCTATGTTAGCTACCAGATAGTCAACCTTGCATAGGTTCGTTCTGCCGGAATACCCCCTTACCTATTCGTAAGTACGTTGGAGTTCCCGAGAAAAGGGCGGCATCACCATGATGACCTGTAGTAGAGAAATGATGATGTCAAGGTAATGGATCGACCTCTTCATGAAGAACAACCAAGACTGAGAAGATTCGTTAGGATTTCGTAACCAGAACTTTCCCCCTTACTCCCCTCTTAAATCTCGGGACGAGATTTCTTGTAGTGGAGGAGAATTGTGACGCCCGGGAAATTAAGCTACAGTGATCCTCTGCTAGTGATGCCACGTCACCTCAATTATAGTTGCTAATCTTGAGTTAGTTCAAAACCGGTCCAAAATTCAAAATTCAAATTAATGATAACGATAAAAGTTTTCAAAAATTAAAACTAAAAAGTTCGGTGGTTGTCAAATATTACATCGGTAATTATGGTGGAGTGCACACATTTTTATAAAGTGTCTGAATATTTTAAAATGAATTAAAACAGAAAGGGAAAAATAAGAAAATAAAATAAAAACAAACCGAATAAATAAAGGGAGGGGAGAAAACCCCACTGGCCCAACTGGGCCAAGCCCCCACCTGGCCCAGCCGGCCACCCCCTGGCCCGGCCCAACCCCCTCACTCCCTTATCCCCCCCGGTCGGCAGGAAACCCTAGTCGCACCCATTCGCCCCCCCGATCCCCTCCTCGTCCCTCCCCGCGCCGATCTGGATCGGCTCC
>NC_041391.1:354149325-354160417 GCF_002162155.2 Triticum dicoccoides | reverse complement strand
GGATGACCCCCATACCGCGCGCTCACGGCCGCGACCTTCTCCCCGCACCGCGACTGGACGGGCACCCCCCCTGCACGCGCCCGTGCGCGCCCACCCGCGCCCACGGCCATCGCTGCCGGACGCCCGCGCCCGAGACGGTGCTCTGCCCGCTCCTGCTCACGGCCTCCTCGCCCCGCTCCCTCGACCATCCCACGCCCCGTGCCCCTGCTCCACGGCTGCTGCTGCCTCCTCTACCCACCGCACCCGCCGTGCCGCTACCTCCCCAGGTTGCCGTGGCCTCGCCTGTGCTGCTTCCTTGCCGCCCCGGCCGCCTGGCCGGCGCCGTGGCCACCGGCCTCCCCCTGCACCGCCCCCCCTGCCGGGTCCGCCCGCACTGGCGTGCACTCGAACGAACGGGTGCTGGACATCCATTGCGCCCATCTCCACCCAGCACCCGTTAGCCCGAACCGCTGTGGCCTAGGGGCCCTATGACAACAGGGGCCCACACCCCAGAACGGTTAAAAAAAAGAGAGAATTAAAAATGAAATTATAAAATAAAAATAATTAATAAAATTAATTATAAATTAATTAATTAACTAATGAATTAATTAAGTTAATTAATCCGGTTTAATTAATTTAATTAACTAGTTAAGTTTAATTAAACTGTAATTAGATTAACCTAAACCCTAATTAACCTAATTAGAGGATGACAGGTGGGTCCCCCCCCTGGACCCACATGTCAGGTTGACCGCTGACGTCAGCATGACATCATGCTGACGTCATAAATCCATTTTTTCGAATTAATTAATTAATTAATTAAATTCCAGAAATTAATAAAATCTTTAGAAAATCATATCTTTTAATCCGTAACTCGGATTAAAATATTTTCAACATGAAAGTTGCGCAGAACAATGAGACGAATCCGGATACGCAGCCCGTTCGTCCGCCACGCGTCCCTAGCATAGAGAACCTGCAACATTTCACCTCCGGTTCATCTGTCCGAAAACACGAAACACCGGGGGTACTTTCCCGGATGTTTCCCCCCTTCACCGGTATCACCTCATACCGCGTTAGAACACGTCTAGCTCTGCTTGTTGACCTGTTATGCACTTGCTTGCTATGTATTTACTGTTTCTTCCCCCTCTTCTCTCCGGTAGCCCCCGTGATGATGCTGATGCCCCTGTGGACGACTACGTCACCTACGACCCCTCCTTGTCTGAGCAACCAGGCAAGCCCCCCCCCCCTTGATCACCAGATATCGCCTATTCTCCTCTATACTGCTTGCATTAGAGTAGTGTAGCATGTTACTGCTTTCGTTAATCCTATTCTGATGCATAGCCTGACATTGTCGCTACATCTGTTGATACCTTACCTGCAATCCTAAATACTTAGTATAGGTTGCTAGTTTATCATCATTGGCCCTACGTTCTTGTCCGTCTGCCTTGCTATACTATCGGGCCGTGATCACTTGGGAGGTGATCACGGGTATATACTATACATACATACATACATACTATACAGATGGTGACTAAAGTCGGGTCAGCTCATTGAGTACCCGCAAGTGATTCTGACGAGGGGGCTGAAAGGACAGGTGGCTCCATCCCGGTAGAGGTGGGCCTGGGTTCCCGACGGCCCTCGACTGTTACTTTGTGGCGGAGCGACAGGGCAGGTTGAGACCACCTAGGAGACAGGTGGGCCTGGCCCTGTTCGGCGTTCGCGGATACTTAACACGCTTAACGAGATCTTGGTATTTGATCTGAGTCGGCTACGAGCCTATACGCACTAACCATCTATGCGGGAGTAGTTATGGGTATCCCGACGTCGTGGTATCAGCCGAAGCACTTCAGACGTCAGCGACGGAGCGGCGCGCGCCGAATTGGACTGGAACGCCACTAGGCTAGGTCTGCTTTCGGCCGCGTACGCAACGTGCAGGTGTGCTATGGGCGATGGGCCCAGACCCCTGTGCGCTTAGGTTTAGACCGGCGTGCTGGCCTCTCTGTTGAGCCTAGGTGGGGCTGCAACGTGTTGATCTTCCGCGGCCGGGCATGACCCAGGAAAGTGTGTCCGGCCAAATGGGATCAAGCGTGTTGGGTTATGTGGTGCACCCCTGCAGGGAAGTTAATCTATTCGAATAGCCGTGATCTTCGGTAACAGGACGACTTGGAGTTGTACCTTGACCTTATGACAACTAGAACCGGATACTTAATAAAACACACCCTTCCAAGTTCCACAGACAACCCGGTGATCGCTTTTCTACAGGGCGACGAGGAGAGGATCGCCGGGTAGGTTTATGCTATGCGATGCTACTTGGAGATGCTACTTGGAGATGCTACTTGGAGGACGTCAATCTACTCTCTTCTACATGCTGCAAGACGGAGGCTGCCAGAAGCGTAGTCTTCGACAGGATTAGCTATCCCCCTCTTATTCTGGCATTCTGCAGTTCAGTCCACTGATATGGCCTCCTTACACATATACCCATGCATATGTAGTGTAGTTCCTTGCTTGCGAGTACTTTGGATGAGTACTCACGGTTGCTTTCTCCCCCCTTTTTCCCCTTTTCCTTCCTTTCTGGTTGTCGCAACCAGATGCTGGAGTCCAGGAGCCAGACGCCACCGTCGACGATGACCCCTACTACACCGGAGGTGCCTACTACTACGTGCAGCCCGCTGACGACGACCTGGAGTAGTTAGGAGGATCCCAGGCAGGAGGCCTGCGCCTCTTTCGATCTGTATCCCAGTTTGTGCTAGCCTTCTTAAGGCAAACTTGTTTAACTTATGTCTGTACTTAGATATTGTTGCTTCCGCTGACTCGTCTATGATCGAGCACTTGTATTCGAGCCCTCGAGGCCCCTGGCTTGTATTATGATGCTTGTATGACTTATTTTATTTGTAGAGTTGTGTTGTGATATCTTCCCGTGAGTCCCTGATCTTGATCGTACACATTTGCGTGCATGATTAGTGTACGATTGAATCGGGGGCGTCACAGTAGGATCTGATGTAAGACTTGCTGAGTACCTTTGTACTCATGTTGCTTTAATTTACATTTTCAGAAGACACTGCAACCCCTTCTGATGGGTTCTTCGTAGACGTTGACATCGATGAGTAGACTGAGGCCCAGGTGGTGACCCTGAGCTTGTGAAGGACCACGTAGTATAGCCAGGCTTTCCCAAGCCTCTTTTATTTTACTAGTTGTCTGTACTCAGACAAGTTACTTCCGCTATTGGCTTGTATGTCTGTATGACTTGAATGCTGGGTCGTGTGACCCGTACTTGTGTGTATGATATGTATGGCTCTCTGAGCCTTAAATAAAGTACTTGTGTTGTAGAGTCATGTTGTGATGCCTTGTTGTATTTACACATATCGAGCATATTGTGTGTATGATTGAAATGCTTGGTATGTGTGGGATCTGACTGTCTAGTTGTTTATTCTTAGTAGCCTCTCTTACCGGGAAATGTCTCCTAGTGTCTCCACTGAGCCTTGGTAGCTTGCTACTGCTCCGGAACACTTAGGCTGGCCGGCATGTGTCCTTCTTCGTTCCTGTGTCTGTCCCTTCGGGGAAATGTCACGCGATGGATACCGGAGTCCTGTTAGCCCGCTACAGCCCGGTTTACCGGAGTCCTGCTAGCCTAGTGCTACAGCCCGGATTCACTTGCTGCTGACCGACACGTTCGATGCTGGGTCATGGATGCCTGTCCCTGTAAGTCTGTGCCACTTTGGGTTTACGACTAGCCATGTCAGCCCGGGCTCCTTACCATATGGATGCTAGCGACACTATCATATACGTGTGCCAAAAGGCGCAAACGGTCCCGACAAAGGTAAGACGACACCCGTGGGAATACCGTGCGTGAGGCCGCAAAGTGACATGAGGTGTTACATGCTAGATCGATGTGGCATCGAGTCGGGGTCCTAACAGCTTCATTGACTTAGTGCACCTGCCTTTGGGTTTATGACAGGTGGGCCCAAAATGTGGCTGGCTCACCTATCATACAGCCAAAAGCAGATGAAGTGAAGGCACCGGAGCTCAGTTCGTACTAGATTAGTATATATATATAAGCGGGAGCCTCATCGCTTGTTCGCTAGGGTTTGCACTCTCCACACACTCGCCGCAATACATATATGTTACACGCTGGAGGCTCGGCGTTCATTTGCTAGGGTTTGCTATATTCACAGTCTCTCACCCTCACTTCACCAAATCTAAACAAGATTACATTGGCCTCTTGTCTCTCTCTCCCCCCTCACAGCTAGTGAAGGAGGCGTCCGTATCCCGTCGCACCGGGAAGGGGAGGAGGTGCAACGTTAACTCTATCGCCTTTGGCGAGGGAGGCAATCCACTGCCGGCTGCGCTGTTCTCTTTCACCCAACGCCTGTGCGGGAGGGCCACCGACCCCTTCTTCCTCGCTGCCGTACATAGTGTGGGAAGATCCGGCCTCCCGCCGCACGCCTTGCCACATCGCGACGACCCTAAGGTATAAGTTTCTTTGAAACCATCGTTGCTCTAGCTGCATGTGGATCTTTTTCAATCTGTAGTCGAATCTAGGTCTTGGTTCAAAGAGGAAAGAAAGGTGCGGTGGGGTGGAACATGAATCTAGGACGTGGTTCAATGAGGAAAGGAGGAAGGAAAAGTAGTATAGACTGGCTATCCAGCCGCCTTGTTGGTCGAAAAGGGAAAAAGGGGGTAACCCAGTACACACATCTGTAAGGAACCGATCTCTTTGTTGAAAAGGGAAAGAAACTGGGGGGGGGTCGGGTAGTTTGTGCAGGACTAGATTTGCTGCCCTCACATAGGAAAAAAGTTCAAAGAGAACAAATATGGGACCAACACAGATATGCTGCTTGGCTACATACTCTGCATCACCCATTTATACGTGTGGACGCACAGGGTTCTAGCATGTCCCATACAGCTATTTCGCTGTTGTTAATCTAAGAATGCTGCCGGAAAATTGAAGCAATGCCACTGTTAAAAGTAAATTACATTTTTTAACGAATGTTGTTTCAAGAGAGTGTCTCTATTAATATGAATCAATGCAACCGTTTTAGAAATGCTACTATCCTACTTTGTTTTCCATCCAAGATAAGTTAGATGCTTCTTTCTGTCACCGTTTGTTTCATCCTCCTTTATCGGCAAGTAATTGTTTCCTTTTTTGCCTCTGTTAAAACAGGCGTATCGATTCAACTTGTTGCTATTGCGACATTTTGCTTTCCTACTCGAAACACTTATGTTTTAAGAGTGTTTTGTGCAGTTCAACTTGAATGTCACACCGATGACTTTGCTTAATTTTGGTGGAACTGCACAAAAGGAGATCGAGATTTGTTTCCAGTGTTCCTGTCGAGTTGTTTCAAATCTTGGTCTCAACCACATGATATCTATTCAACTTGTTGCTATTGCGACATTTTGCTTCGCTACGCAAAACACTTTGCTTGATTTAAGTGCAACTGCACAAAATGAGATTGGATTTCCTATTCGTGTTAGCAGATTCATATTTTATCCTGGTGTTCTCATGAAAGGTCAGTACAGGCCTTCATCCACATGATTGTGCAGTGTGCTTTGAGATGTTGTGCTACTTGTATTGGTACTATTTTAAATAAATGTTGAATTGAAGCTATTGTATTGCTGTCTTTTCCCATTAAGTAGTGAACAAAAAGGGACCAACCCAGACATGATGCTTGTTGCTTTGTTACAACAAACTCTGCATCACCCCCTTTATAAGTAGATGGAAGCACATATCGTTGTTGCGCCCACTCTCCCCTGGAACTGTTTATGCTTTTCGTTAATCTAATGCCGCTGGTAAAATTAAGAAATGCCACTCTCAGAATTAATTAACAACTAAATCTTAGTTCAAAACTGCAACACTTGTTAGGAATGGTACTATCCTGCTTTGTAGTTCTTTCTACATGTTTAACCAAGGTATTGTTAAGATAATGTCTCTTTAAAAATGAATTAGTTTCACTGTTTTAGGAATGGTACTTTTCTGCTTTGTCGTTCTTTATACATGTTGAACCAAGGCATTGTTAAGATAATGTCTCAGTCAATATGAATGAATCACACTGATGGAGAATTGCTCCTCTCCTGCTTTATCAACCGTTATATCTCAGTAATTGTTTCCCTTATACCTATTGTTGCTTACAAGGATTTCAAAATTAAAGCTCGGTTTGATTCCGACTTCGATTTTAGTTGAACTACACAAAAGGAGCCAATGTGTCCAAGGCAAACTGCTGCGTTACTAGGTCCAGTTGGTCATTCCACTTTGCAGAAAGAAGTAGTCACTGGATGCGGTACATTACAGAAGGAATGACCGAGAAGCTTTACAGAGTATTATTAGACACCGGTGACATGACTAGTCTGCAGAGACCATTGGCAATTTAACAACACATGGAGTGCATTGGGCAAAAAGTGCCCAAACAAGTACAAGAAGCTAAGACAGGACACGATCATAGGCATTACATATTTTGAATAGGAAAAGTTTGTCAAAGTTTAATCATTGATGTTAGCAAGAAGACGTTAGTTTAATATATTGGAATTGGAAAACCTTGTCAAAATTTGCTCATTGATGTTAGCAAGAAGACGTTAGTTTAATATACTGGAATTGGGAAACCTTATCAAAATTTGCTCATTGATGTTAGCCAGAAGACATGCATTTGATATTTTTTTTGTGGGACACCCTTGCTGTGAGCAGCGTTGAGTGTTTTTTTCCTATTCCTGTGTTCAGTTTAGAAGTAAATAGTTACTCTGCTGAGATATTCCTGTGTTAAGAGTTTGTTCTAAATATTGTCTATGTAATGTCAGGCCTTGTGTTTGATTGCAAAGTTGAGCTTGGAATGTTGTGGCATGCGGCATCACGAGCTGTTGACCGTGCCTCCTGAGAATAATGCTTCGTATTGTTTTACATGTCGATCTAATGCCAGTGATTTGCTTGTTAAGAAGATCATCCTCTTCTATTGTTTCCGTGTGTAAGAAGTTCATCGTCTGATGTTTCATTCATAGCCTATACGACATGTCGGGTAGGTTAGACGTGAAACCATATGATCTTCCGACCAACTCATGATATTAGGCCGTGATTGGATCATCGTTTTCCAACCAAAACCGCTTGTAAAACTTACGCTTGTAAATTAAAGCAGATGGTCTCGGGCGAAGGCGCTTGGTTGGTCGATTTCGACTAATAAAATATCGGAAGTACTTCACACACGATAAAAACGCTGCATGACACTCGGACAATTGCTAATCCAGCCGTTAGCTGTTGTTTCAGCCTTGCCCATGGATGGCATGATACGCACGTCGTGCATGTATCGTCTGGTAATGTCGTCCATATAGCAATGCTCATAAAATATACACTAGTCTCTCAAATTACACACGTAACCCGCCGGTTTTACTTACAGACCTCGGCCTTCCGATGACGAGTAAATTACACTTGTATGTTAATACAGGTTTGAAATAAAACAGAGCTCCCAAGCGCGGCCTTACCGTTTCATGCCCTCTTAGTTTCTTGAAGGTGCTCATAGGTGTCCGATGATCCTGGCTTCCTGAATGAGCAGCGGGCGCTGTATCAGACTTCCGTAGGGCCCGCGAGGCCCTCTCCGTTGTCCTTCGAGTTGTTGCGCTCGCCGTGGTGCTGAGTATTGTTAACATGGTCAACGAACATGAGGATTCAGGAGATGACTTTATTTTGACTGGATGACACTAGGGACCCACTAGGGCCATAGCCGTACGTACGCAAGTGCCTCCTTATTATGCACAACTATATTTTTTTTTGCTTTCTCCTGGTTTCCTGAAATCACGGTCCCACACCATTGTCAACCTATGTAGTCAATATAAACGAGAGAATTGCACAAGGTGCGGCCGACAGCTGGGACCAAGCAGCTCGAGCAGTATTTGTGTTTTTGAGGCATGAGCACTGCAGAGTTTTTCTTGGTGATGATTTCGTTGTTGTTCAGAGGAGGGCAGGGTATTAACTGGGCGGGCTGTGGCCTGTCTAGCGCAGGCCAGATATCCAGCCCAGATACTACTTTTTTCAAGATGAAAATGGCTAGCCCAGCTATACGTCTTTTTGAGGAATACCCAGGCAAGGTCAACTTGTTATTCTCCGCCCCGCTGGGCTGTAAATCTTTCCTAGGAGGGATGCATTAGGCTTATCAGGAAAATGGGCTTTAAAAATAATAAATGGGATGTAATTATAAAAACTGGGCAGTAACTATAAAAAATGCACCAAACACGAAATCAGTTTATAAAATATTATTTATGGATTTTGAAAATCTTAAATTTTCATTGTTGCACGCGCAATGTTTTATTGGATTTTTACGTAATACAAATTTATATTTAATCTGACTAGAAATTTCGGGATAAAAATATTTTGGATCCCATCAAAATGTCGGAAATTTTATTGAATCCTGTCTTCAACGGTTGGTTGAAATTATTAATCGTTGTACTAGCTAGAAAATGGGCTGTACTTTTAACAAACTGTAAATGGGCTATTGTAAATTCCATTAGAATTAAAAAATGGGCTGTACATTCTTACAAAACGCAAATGCTCTATAAGTTCTCTGCCACACACTTGTGGGCCTACTAAGTGACGCGTCCCCTAAAAAAAATAAGTTGACGCGTATGCAAGGCTTTGTCAACTTATTATAGTCAACACACGGTTCTAGCAGCAGTGGCCGTTGGATGTCTATCCAACGAATGTCGTGCTTCTTCTTCAATCTCGGATATTCTTAGCTTCGGCCGCCCAAAAAATGATTCCTCCCCCTGACATCTGGGGCCCACCGTTTCGGAGGCTGACCTGTGGGCCTACTAAGTTGGAGCGTACCAAGGGCTTTGTCAACTTAGTCAATATAAACGATTCTAGCTTCAGTGACCGTATGATGTCCATCCAACGACCGTAGTGCTTCTTCAACCTCTGGTCTTCTTGGTCCAGCCGCCCAAAGCAGCGCCGATCGTGCCGCCTGCTCCTGCCTCCCATGGTCGGCTGTGCTGCCGCGGAGGCCTCACCGCCCCATTCTACTCCCACCACTGGCCAGGCCATCCCACCACTCACCCATACCCCCTGTTATTCTGCTGTGACGACAGCCTCACACCGCAGCCGAACCAGTGAACCCTCGCATTCCTCTCCGCGCGGGCTTCCACTTCTGCGTCTTCCCTGGCTCCGCGTCGTCCCCTTCCAAGGCGTCGCCGTCGTCCACCGCCCTGGTGCTCTCGGCGCGGCGTGGTCAACGAGGTCAATGACCGACTTCCATTGGAAGAGTACTATATGTGGAGAGGCTGACAGCTGGGTCCACTGCGGCCGCAAGGAAGTGCCTCCTTATTACGCGCAAAATAATTATTCCTCCACATGACAGCAGGGACACACCGGACGGGCCACCTTATTTCGCGAAAAAACGTTTCCCCCCTGACTACTGGTACCCACCGGACGGGCCACCGTATTTCGTGAAAAAAACGTTCCCCCCGCTGTCAGCTCGGACCCACCGGAAGTGCCTCTTTATTACGCACAAAAAAATGAATACTCCCCGTGCTAGCTGGGACTCACCTTGGTGGGAAGCTGACTTGTGGGCCTACTAAGTTGACGGGGACGGTGGGCTTTGTCAACTTAGTCAATATGAATGATTCTAGCTCCAGTGACCGTACGATGTCCATCCAACGGCCGTAGTGCTTCTTCAACCTCTGGTCTTCTTACTACAGCCGCCCAAAGCAGCGCCGGTCGTGCCGCCTGCTCCTGCCTCACGTGGCCGGCTGTGCTACCGCGGAGGCCTCACCACCTCCATACTACTCCCACCACTGGCCAGGCCATCCCTCCACTCCACTCACCCACACCCCCTATTATTTTGTGGCGACTGCAGCGCAGCCGAACCAGTGAACCCTCGTACACCTCTTCGCGTGGGCATCCACTGCTGCGTCTTCCCCGGCTCCGCGTCATACCCTTCCTAGGCCTCGCCGTCGTCCACCGCCGTGGTGCTCTCGGCGCGGCGTGGTCAATGTGGTCAACGACCGAATTCCATCGGAAGAATAATGTACGTGAAGAGGCTGACAGCTGGGTCCATGGCAGCCGCAAGGAAGTGCCTCCTTATTACGCGGAAAATAATTATTCCTCCACCTGACAGCAGGGACCCATCGGACGGGCCACCAGTATTTCGCGAAAAAACGTTTGCCCCTGACTGCTAGGACCCACCCGACGGGCCACCGTATTTCGTGAAAAAAACGTTCCCCCTGCTGTCTGCTCGGAACCACCGGAAGTGCCTCCTTATTTCGCACAAAAAAATGAATACCCCCCTGCTAGCTGGGACCCACCTTGGTGGGAGGCTTACTTGTGGGCCTACTAAGTTGACGGGGACGGAGGGCTTTGTCAACTTAGTCAATATAAACGATTCTAGCTCCAGTGACCGTACTGTAACACCCCGAGTTCGATGCGCCAGGTGTCTGCCAGTTATTCGCCGTCGTTGCCATGTCATTTGCTTGCGTGTTGCTTTTTGTCATTTCATCATGTGCATTTCATTTTGCATTCGTGTTCGTCTCATGCATCCGAGCCTTTTCCCCGTTGTCCGTTTCGCAATCTGACGCTCCTATGCTCTCCAGCGTTCCCCTTTTCGTCTCTCGTTGTGAGCGGGTGTTAAACTTTCTTGGAATGGCCCGAGGCTTGCCAAGTGGCCTTGGTATACCACGCGTAGACCGCCTGTCAAGTTTCGTGCCATTTGGAGGTCGTTTGGTACTCCAACGGTTAACCGGGTAACCGCAAAGGCCTCTTTTATGTTGCAGCCCAACACCCCTTCCAAACTGGCCCAAAACCCATCTAACTCCCCTCCATGCTCTCGGTCGTTCGATCACGACCGCGTGGCCAAAAACCGCTCCTCATTTGGACTCTCCTAGCTCCCTCTACCTATAAATAAGTCTCCTCCCCCGAAATTCGCGGATGAAACCCTCCAAACCCTAGCAGTTTTCCTCCTCGCGCCACCGGACGCGTCCGCCCGCACCGGACACGTCCGCCGGCCACGTCGCCTGGACCAACCACAGGCCGCCACGTCGCCTGCCGCCGCCAGCCACTCCCACGCCGCCACCTCACCCGGCCCGCGCCTCTCTCTCTCCTCCCCGCCGCCGCGGCCCGCGGAGCCCATCCGGGGCCCGCGCGGGCCCT
>NC_041391.1:354141734-354148725 GCF_002162155.2 Triticum dicoccoides | reverse complement strand
CCCGCCGCCTGGCCGGAGCACCGACCGCCGCCCGTCACCGGTTGCCATCGCCGCCATGGCGCCCATGCCCCGCCCGGCGTCCTCCGCCGCTGCCGCGCCGGATCCGGCCGGACCAGCCGTCCCTGCCCCGACCCCGGCCACCGGAGTTCCTCCCTGGCCGCCTCCTTCTTCCTCCAGCGCAAGTCCAGCGAGATCCGCCTCGCCTCGAAGTCCGTGCCCAAACCCTAAGGTTGACCTCGAATCTGCTAAGTCCCTGTATTTTGCAAAAATCATGCCATGTTTGACCTGCCGTAACTCTGCATCCGTAGCTCCTTTTGCGCGTGTAATATGTCAAATTGTTCGTCTCAACGAGTACATCATTTCATTCCATTGCATCATATTCATTTGAGGTCATCTAGATGCCCGAATCATCGTTGTAAGAGTGCTTCATAATGTTTTCTGCTGTCTGTTAATAGAACGAGCTCTTTTGTCTTTTTTGCCATGATTGATGTGTGCATCCTATGAGGTTGATGTCTTCATGTGTTTTGAATTATGCCATGCCATCTTTACAGGGGTGTATGCCATGTATTTTTGTGATCAATGTGGTGACTAGCACAAGCATGCAAACTAGGCATCGTGATGTTGCTGATTTTAGTCCCTGTTCTACTGTAATTTTGATGCCATGTAAACTTGATGCTACAGAGAGATCCATGCATATTTTGAGATACTTCAGTAAGGATGTTTTGAACAATAGGGTATTGTCTATCCATTCATGCCCTTTGTTACAATTATGGAGTAGTCTAGCATGTCATTTGAGTGCTCTACTTTTGCTTCAAAATGTTTCCTGGCAGATTGTTTACATGTTATTCAATTTGGCCAAGCTTGCTATAGTTGATCCTTGCATGCTATGGACTTGTTCTTGACTTGGTTTGTTTCACAAACATGCCTTCTTGATGATGCTATGCTTATCTTGTCATGCAATGACTTGTGGTGAGTGTATCGAGCTTGTTAAGTAGTGTTCTCGCTGTTGCTGTTTTGCTAGGCTGAATCTGTTATTTCGTGATGCTATATAAACATGTTGCTACTAATCATTCTATGCATAATCTGGAGATGTTCTATAAGCATGTTTTGATCTACATGTCATCCTATATACATCCATGCCCCTGTAGCATTTATAGGTTGCTGTAGCTTGTTGTTTTCTTGCTCAAAAGTTGCTTGAAAATGTTGTTGTCAGCCTGTTTACATTAAGTTCAATTGTTTACATGTGTTTTGCTAGTGATCCATGCACCCTATGACCTTGCTATTGCCATGCTTAGCTTCACAAACATGCCTTCTTACTGTTGGGTGACTTGCCATGCCATGTATTGCTCTGTAGTGAGTTGCACAAGCTCATCTACATGCCTTCATAATTATGTTCCTGCCATGTATGAATCTGTAATAATAACTTGCTATGTTTACGTGGGTGCCATCATATTTTCTGGTCCTTTTTGGCTCATGGTCAGTAAGGGACTCTTGATCTATGATATTAGTAGATTCATGGCATGCCTTTGTTTTTCCATTATAAGTTCCTGTAACATGTTGTTTGATAGCTCTGAACATTGCATCGTGATGTTATTTTCTGCAAAGTCTGAAATTGTTATAACTTGCAATCTTACCATGTGTGTTTGAGCATGTTCTAGTGATTTCTGGAGTTAGCTCAGTGTTCATGTTTTGTTGTGCTTTACCTGTACATCATGTCCATGCCTTTTGTTATTATGTTGGGGTGCTGTAGCATGTTGTTTTGATGCTTGCAATATGCCTAGTTGCTGTTTTGGACAGCTTGTCCTTATAACTTGTATAGTGTGCATGTGTTGAACCGTTGCTCCGTTTTGAGTGTGCTCTATATGAAACTTGCTTAGTTTTGCATGTAGCTTCATATTATCATGTTGCATCCATGTTTTGAGGTGTTTGCTTGGTGTTTGTATGCATTTTGCATCAATGCCATGTTTAACTTGTTTTGCTCATATCTTCTAAGCTGTAACTCCGAACTAAATGAACTTTATATATAACTTGACTAGAATCTCGTGTAGATCTTCTTTGTGAATCTTAACTTGATGTTTAACTACTTGAACATAAGGTTTATTCAGATCTGGACCAATTTCGAAATATGCATATGAGGACTTACCGGAATTGTTATATGTTGTTCCCGGCCTCATTTAAACTTGTCTTGATGTGTTGCTCTTGTTTGCATCATCTCTTGCCATGAGTAGCTTAATGTAGCTTTGTCATGCATCATGCTTGTTGTGCATCATGCCTTGTTCATGTGTGGTGTGTTTACCTATGTTGTGTGCTTCTTCTTGTTAGTCCCTGTTTTGTTGCGATCATGAGGATTCGTTCGTCTTCGCTTGGTTCGGCTTCATCCGTTCGTCTTCTTCATGTAATCGTTCTTCTTCCTAGCGGGATTTCAGGCAAGATGACCGCTACCCTGAATCTCACTACTATCATTGCTATGCTAGTTGTTTCGTTCTATCGCTATGCTGCGCTACCTATCACCTGTTTATCAAGCCATCCCAAATTGCCATGAACCTCTAACTTTTGACACCTTTCCTATGCAAACCGTTGTTTGGCTATGTTACCGCTTTTGCTCAGCCCTTCTTATAGTGTTGCTAGTTGCAGGTGAAGTTGAAGATTTCTCCATGGTGGATAGGATTTTGGTTGGGATATCACAATATCTCTTATATTATTAATGCATCTATATACTTGGTAAAGGGTGGAAGACTCGGCCTTTTGCCTAGTGTTTTGTTCCACTCTTGCCGCCCTAGTTTCCGTCATACCGGTGTTATGTTCCCGGATTTTGCGTTCCTTACGCGGTCGGGTGATTTATGGGACCCCCTCGACAGTTCGCTTTGAATAAAACTCCTCCAGCAAGGCCCAACCTTGGTTTTACCATTTGCCTCACCACCACCTATCCCTTTCCCTTGGGTCGGCCAACCCGAGGGTCATCTTTATTTTAGCCCCCCCGGGCCAGTGCTTGTCTAAGTGTTGGTCCGAACCGAGCGATGTCCGGCGCCCCCTGGGCAACCAGGGTCTATGCCAACCCGACGTCTTGCTAATCCGGTGTGCCCTGAGAACGAGATATGTGGAGCTCCTATCGGGATTTGTCGGTGCATCGGGCGGCTTTGCTGGTCTTGTTTTACCATTATCGAAATGTCTTGTAAACCGGGATTCCGAGTCTGATCGGGTCTTCCTGGGAGAAGGTCTATTCCTTCATTGATCGTGAGAGCTTGTCATGGGCTAAGTTGGGACACCCCTGCAGGGTATAATCTTTAGAAAGCCGTGCCTGCGGTTATAGGCAGATGGGAATTTGTTAATGTCCGGTTGTAGATAACTTGACACCAGATCCAAATTAAAATGCATCAACCGCGTGTGTAGCCGTGATGGTCTCTTCTCGGCGGAGTCCGGGAAGTGAACACGGTTTCTGTGTTATGTTTGACGTAAGTAGGAGTTCAGGATCACTTCTTGATCATTGCTAGTTGACGACCGTTCCTTTGCTCTCTTCTCGCTCTTATTTGCGTATGTTAGCCACCATATATGCTTAGTCGCTGCTGCAGCCTCTCCACTTTATCCCTTCCTTTCCCTTTAAGCTTTGTTAGTCTTGATACCCATGGTAATGGGATTGCTGAGTCCTCGTGGGTCACAGATTACTACAACAACAGTTGCAGGTACAGGTTCATGCGATGATCATGATGCGAGAGCGATGCTTGCTTGCTTTGAGTTCTTCTTCTGCTTCTTCTTCGATCAGGGGATAGGTTCCAGGTCGGTAGCCTGGGCTAGCAGGGTGGATGTCGTTTGAGTTTCTGTTTGTGATTCATCCGTAGTCGGATGATGCTCTTATGTATTGTGATGTTGTATTCGTGTTGCATTGTATGCCTTATGTATGTATCCCCATCTATTATGTAATGTTGATGTAATGATATCCACCTTGCAAAAGCATTTCAATATGCGGGTCTATCCTTGGTGGGACCTTCGAGTTCCTTTTGGATAGGGTCGCATATTAGGCGTGAAAAGTTGGTATCAGAGCCTCGACCGACCCTAGGAGCCCCTTGATTGATCGTGTAGTCTGGCCGATGTTGAGTCTAGAATAAACTGTTTTTGGAGTCTAGTTATATCGGAGAGT
Organism: Triticum dicoccoides; assembly: GCF_002162155.2. Taxonomy (NCBI): domain Eukaryota; kingdom Viridiplantae; phylum Streptophyta; class Magnoliopsida; order Poales; family Poaceae; genus Triticum; species Triticum dicoccoides. Next base: position 354,144,590 of record NC_041391.1, on the reverse strand, counting down.
AGGAATTCTTTTTACTCCTCAGCCCCTTCATCGCTCTAGTAAGGAATCATGACGTAGGTGTTTTGAATTAGTCCTCTTCCCCTTCAAATTTTTCTTTAGGATCACAAAGTTGGTTTTTCTGATCGTTGGTTCTCAGCTCTTTGCATCCGGTGCATTTCTCGTCAAGCTGACTCGACCCTCTTCATCTTTGAGTTCAATCCTCAGTTGTTTTCTTTTCCCACCCGCCCACCCCTTCTCATCTTGGAACTGGAGTCCGTAATCGAGTATCCATCCTACTCGTGTGAAGTCTTTGCTTTCTTTCCTCAATGATTTCAACCGGTGTTTTCTCTTCAAGATATTCGTCGATTTCCCCTTCCAAGTTGCCTTTGTTTTCCCGCCCTCCCACCCTCTTCTTCCCGGAGCCTGAGTCTGTTTCGACCATGTATTTCATTTGTGTGGAGCTTCTTCAATCTTCCCTCAATCATTTCAACCGGTGAATTCTCATCTCGTTCGTCATTCTTCATCCCTTTCTTTTTCCGGTGGACTCAACTCAAGTTTTTTGGGTTGATCATATTCTTTTCCTCGAAGTGTTCTCCTTGCTCGTTCGTCTCTCGCCAATTTATCCTTCCGGAGTGTTCAAGACATCTCAGGAGATTTCGTCTGTGTTCGAATTAATTCGAGGTTGTCACCTCAGTTTAATATTTCAATTGTTCTGGTGCTTCATTTATCTGTTCAACAATCCTTTTCAACGGTGTTTTCTCTTCAGTGGGCCCTAACCCACAGGTCTTTTCCAGGATCTTACCTGACTCTTCTAATTCCCCCGGAGTTATTCTCAATTCTTTTCAAGTGTGACGTAAGAATGGATTCCATCAGTCGCATGCCTTTTCAAGATCGATTTCAAATCATTTCATTGTTGGCTCAACCTCTTCGCTTGTCATTCTCCCGGAGTATCTCAGTAATTTTGGTGGTGTTTCTCGTCGTCTTTTGAAGATTGAAGAAGAGTTTTCCTCTAAATCTTGCCCGTTCTCTCGAAGATTCGTGGTTCTAGTTTCATGCTATCGTCTCGATTATTCCAATTGTCAGATATTCTTTTCTTATCCATCCGGAGTATGTCAGAAGTTGTTTTTTTCCGTTTCTTTCACCAGAGGTCATCGTTCCAGAAGAATTCTTTGCCCTCATTATTCCAGCTTTCATCCTCTAATTATCCCGGTGATTCATTCTCTTTCATCAGGCATTTTCGAATTCTTACGGTGGTTCGTTCAAGATTCTTTTTCTTTGATTATCATTTCAATCCATTCGTTCTTCCAATCCTATCGGTGGTTCATGAAGATCTTCTCAAGTTGCGATATGTCACTTCTCAATCCTTTTCAAGAAGAATAAGTAGTATGCAAAATCCATTGCTTGTCATCAATTTAATTTGATGAGGATAAGCATACAATAAATCTTATTCTTATTTCATCAGAGTGATTAATCCTTTTCTTCAGAGTTTGTTCTTGATGAATAAATTCTAGTTTAAATTGTTTTCATCTTTGTTTTTCCGGAGTTTAATTTCCCCGGCCATTTCGTTGGAACCTCCATCTAAATCATCGCAAGGCTCATCTTATTCTTTCATCCGTTCATTCTATCTCATCATCCTTTTTGTCAACGGAGTTCTTCATGGTGGTTCTTCATGATTTAATTCTTTCTTCAAGAGTTCATCAATATTTTGGTGGAATTCAAATATCTTTTCTTCTTGCATCTCTAAGTGCAATTAATTCTCCGTATTCTTTAGAATTGGAGTTTTGCATTTCTTTGTTCTTCTCAGATATTCAAATCCATTCAATCCTTCCTTCTAAATTCTTTTCATTCCACTATTTCAATTCCTTCCGGAGGTTTTGTGTCATATCTTCATCAAGTACCGTTCCATCCTCTCAACTTCGTGTTCTATTCTTTCCATGTTCTACCGGAGTGCTTCCTAAATCCTTTCAGTCTTATTCGTTTCTTTTCTCATTCTAACCACTCCGGTTAGAACGAGTGCTTTCATAGTCTATCTGATTCCGTGAGCTTTTGATTCTCATCATTCTCGTCGTTCCTCTCTTCTTCTTGAGTGCTCTCGATTCTTTGCATCTTCTCTTCAGTTCTTGTTTCACCTCATCCCTATTTCTCTTCCGTCTCGGTCCTAAGATCTCGGGACGAGATCTCTTGTTAGTGGAGGAGTGTTGTAACGCCCCGAGTTTGATGCGCCAGGTGTCCGCCAGTTATTCGCCGTCGTTGCCATGTCATTTGCTTGCGTTTTGCTTTTTGTCATGTCATCATGTGCATTTCATTTTGCATTCGTGTTCGTCTCATGCGTCCGAGCCTTTTCCCCGTTGTCCGTTTCGCAATCCGATGCTCCTATGCTCTCAGGCGTTCCCCTTTTCGTCTCTCGTTGTGAGCGGGTGTTAAACTTTCTCGGAATGGCCCGAGGCTTGCCAAGTGGCCTTGGTATACCACGGGTAGACCGCCTGTCAAGTTTCGTGCCATTTGGAGGTTGTTTGGTACTCCAACGGTTAACCGGGTAACCGCAAAGGCCTCTTTTATGTTGCAGCCCAACACCCCTTCCAAACTGGCCCAAAACCCATCTAACTCCCCTCCATGCTCTCAGTCGTTCGATCACGATCGCGTGGCCGAAAACCGCTCCTCATTTGGACTCTCCTAGCTCCCTCTACCTATAAATAAGTCTCCTCCCCCGAAATTCGCGGGTGAAACCCTCCAAACCCTAGCAGTTTTCCTCCTCGCGCCGACGGACGCGTCCGCCCGCGCCGGACACGTCCGCCGGCCACGTCGCCCGGACCAACCACATGCCGCCACCTCACCCGGCCCGCGCCTCTCTCTCTCCTCCCCGCCGCCGCGGCCCGC
>NC_041391.1:354131490-354141172 GCF_002162155.2 Triticum dicoccoides | reverse complement strand
GGTCGCCGCCCGTCGCCGGTTGCCATCGCCGCCATGGCGCCCGTGCCCCGCCCGGAGCCCTCCGCCGCTGCCGCGCCGGATCCGGCCGGACCAGCCGTCCCTGCCCCGACCCCGGCCACCGGAGTTCCTCCCTGGCCGCCTCCTTCTTCCTCCGGCGCAAGTCCGGCGAGATCCGCCTCGCCTCGAAGTCCGTGCCCAAACCCTAAGGTTGACCCGAATCTGCTAAGTCCCTGTATTTTGCAAAAATCATGCCATGTTTGACCTGCCGTAACTCTGCATCCCTAGCTCCTTTTGCGCGTGTAATATGTCAAATTGTCCGTCTCGACGAGTACATCATTTCATTCCATTGCATCATATTCATTTGAGGTCATCTAGATGCCCGAATCATCGTTGTAAGAGTGCTTCATAATGTTTTCTGCTGTCTGTTAATAGAACGAGCTCTTTTGTCTTTTTTGCCATGATTGATGTGTGCGTCCTATGAGGTTGATGTCTTCATGTGTTTTGAATTATGCCATGCCATCTTTACAGGGGTGTATGCCATGTATTTTTGTGATCAATGTGGTGACTAGCACAAGCATGCAAACTAGGCATCGTGATGTTGCTGATTTTAGTCCCTGTTCTACTGTAATTTTGATGCCATGTAAACTTGATGCTACAGAGAGATCCATTCATATTTTGAGATACTTCAGTAAGGGTGTTTTGAACAATAGGTTATTGTCTATCCATTCATGCCCTTTGTTGCAATTATGGAGTAGTCTAGCATGTCATTTGAGTGCTCTACTTTTGCCTCAAAATGTTTCCTGGCAGATTGTTTACATGTTATTCAATTTGGCCAAGCTTGCTATAGTTGATCCTTGCATGCTATGGACTTGTTCTTGACTTGGTTTGTTTCACAAACATGCCTTCTTGACGATGCTATGCTTATCTTGTCATGCAATGACTTGTGGTGAGTATATCGAGCTTGTTAAGTAGTGTTCCCGCTGTTGCTGTTTTGCTAGGCTGAATCTGTTATTTCTTGATGCTATATAAACATGTTGCTACTAATCATTCTATGCATAATCTGGAGATGTTCTATAAGCATGTTTTGATCTACATGTCATCCTCTATCCATCCATGCCCCTGTAGCATTTATAGGTTGCTGTAGCTTGTTGTTTTCTTGCTCCAAAGTTGCTTGAAAATGTTGTTGTCAGCCTGTTTACATTAAGTTCAATTGTTTACATGTGTTTTGCTAGTGATCCATGCACCCTATGACCTTGCTATTGCCATGCTTAGCTTCACAAACATGCCTTCTTACTGTTGGGTGCCTTGCCATGCCATGTATTGCTCTATAGTGAGTTGCACAAGCTCATCTACATGTCTTCATAATTATGTTCCTGCCATGTATGAATCTGTAATAATAACTTGCTATGTTTACGTGGGTGCCATCATATTTTCTGGTCCTTTTTGGCTCATGGTCAGTAAGGGACTTTTGATCTATGATATTAGTAGATTCATGCCATGCCTTTGTTTGCCATTATAAGTTCCTTTAACATGTTGTTCGATAGCTCTGAACATTACATCGTGATGTTATTTTCTGCAAAGTCTGAAATTGTTATAACTTGCAATCTTACCATGTGTGTTTGAGCATGTTCTAGTGATTTCTGGAGTTAACTCAGTGTTCATGTTTTGTTGTGCTTTACCTGTACATCATGTCCATGCCTTTTGTTATTATGTTGGGGTGCTGTAGCATGTTGTTTTGATGCTTGCAATATGCCTAGTTGCTGTTTTGAACAGCTTGTCCTTATAACTTGTATAGTGTGCATGTGTTGAACCGTTGCTCTGTTTTGAGTGTGCTCTATATGAAACTTGCTTAGTTTTGCATGTAGCTTCATATTATCATGTTGCATCCATGTTTTGAGGTGTTTGCTTGGTGTTTGTATGCATTTTGCATCAATGCCATGTTTAACTTGTTTTGCTCATATCTTCTAGGCCGTAACTCCGAACTAAATGAACTTTATATGTAACTTGACTAGAATCTCGTGTAGATCTTCTTGGTGCATCTTAACTTGATGTTTAACTACTTGAACATAAGGTTTATTCAGATCTGGACCAATTTCGAAATATGCATATGAGGACTTACCGGAATTGTTATATGTTGTTCCCGGCCTCATTTAAACTTGTCTTGATGTGTTGCTCTTGTTTGCATCATCTCTTGCCATGAGTAGCTTAATGTAGCTTTGTCATGCATCATGCTTGTTGTGCATCATGCCTTGTTCATCTGTGGTGTGTTGACCTATGTTGTGTGCTTCTTCTTGTTAGTTCCTGTTTCGTTGCGATCGTGAGGATTCGTTCGTCTTCGCTTGGTTCGGCTTCATCCGTTCGTCTTCTTCATGGACTCATTCTTCTTCCTAGCGGGATTTCAGGCAAGATGACCGCTACCCTGGATCTCACTACTATCATTGCTATGCTAGTTGTTTCGTTCTATTGCTATGCTGCGCTACCTATCACCTGTTTATCAAGCCATCCCAAATTGCCATGAACCTCTAACTTTTGACACCTTTCCTGTGCAAACCGTGGTTTGGCTATGTTACCGCTTTTGCTCAGCCCTTCTTATAGCGTTGCTAGTTGCAGGTGAAGTTGAAGATTTCTCCATGGTGGACAGGATTTTGGTTGGGATATCACAATATCTCTTATATTATTAATGCATCTATATACTTGGTAAAGGGTGGAAGACTCGGCCTTTTGCCTAGTGTTTTGTTCCACTCTTGCCGCCCTAGTTTCCGTCATACCGGTGTTATGTTCCCGGATTTTGCGTTCCTTACGCGGTCGGGTGATTTATGGGACCCCCTCGACAGTTCGCTTTGAATAAAACTCCTCCAGCAAGGCCCAACCTTGGTTTTACCATTTGCCTCACCACCACCTATCCCTTTCCCTTGGGTCGGCCAACCCGAGGGTCATCTTTATTTTAGCCCCCCCGGGCCAGTGCTTGTCTAAGTGTTGGTCCGAACCGAGCGATGTCCGGCGCCCCCTGGGCAACCAGGGTCTATGCCAACCCGACGTCTTGCTCATCCGGTGTGCCCTGAGAACGAGATATGTGCAGCTCCTATCGGGATTTGTCGGCGCATCGGGCGGCTTTGCTGGTCTTGTTTTACCATTGTCGAAATGTCTTGTAAACCGGGATTCCGAGTCTGATCGGGTCTTCCTGGGAGAGGGTCTATTCCTTCGTTGATCGCGAGAGCTTGTCATGGGCTAAGTTGGGACACCCCTGCAGGGTATAATCTTTTGAAAGCCGTGCCTGCGGTTATAGGCAGATGGGAATTTGTTAATGTCCGGTTGTAGATAACTTGACACCAGATCCGAATTAAAACGCATCAACCGCGTGTGCAGCCGTGATGGTCTCTTCTCGGCGGAGTCTGGGAAGTGAACACGGTTTCTATGTTATGTTTGACGTAAGTAGGAGTTCAGGATCACTTCTTGATCATTGCTAGTTGACGACCGTTCCTTTGCTCTCTTCTTGCTCTTATTTGCATATGTTAGCCACCATATATGCTTAGTCGCTGCTGCAGCCTCTCCACTTTACCCCTTCCTTTCCCTTTAAGCTTTGCTAGTCTTGATACCCATGGTAATGGGATTGCTGAGTCCTCGTGGCTCATAGATTACTACAACAACAGTTGTAGGTACAGGTTCATGCGATGATCATGATGCGAGAGTGATGCTTGCTTGCTTTGAGTTCTTCTTCTGCTTCTTCTTCGATCAGGGGATAGGTTCCAGGTCGGCAGCCTGGGCTAGCAGGGTGGATGTCGTTTGAGTTTCTGTTTGTGATTCATCCGTAGTCGGATGATGCTCTTATGTATTGTGATGTTGTATTCGTGTTGCATTGTATGCCTTATGTATGTATCCCCGTCTATTATGTAATGTTGATGTAATGATATCCACCTTGCAAAAGCGTTTCAATATGCGGGTCTATCCTTGGTGGGACCTTCGAGTTCCTTTTGGATAGGGTCGCATATTAGGCGTGACACGTACGATGTCCATCCAACGGCCGTAGTGCTTCTTCAACCTCTGGTCTTCTTGCTCCAGCCGCCCAAAGCAGTGCCGGTCGTGCCGCATGCTCCTGCCTCCCATGGCCGGATGTGCTGCCGCAGAGGCCTCACCGCCCCTACTATTCCCATCGCTAGCCAAGCTCTGCAGCGACGGCAGCCTCACACCGCAGTCGAACCAGTGAACCCTCGTACTCCTCTCGGCGCGGGCTTCCACTGTCGCGTCTTCCCCGGCTGCCTGTCGTCCCCTTCCTAGGCCTCGCCGTCGTCCACCGCCCTGGTGCTCTCGGCACGGCGTGGTCAACATGGTCAAGGACTGATTTCCATCGGACGTGGACTGTATGTGGAGAGGCTGACAGCCGGGTCCACGATCGCAGCAAGGAAGTGCCTCCTTATTACACGGAAAATAATTATTCCTCCACCTGATAGTGGGGACCCACCGGACGGGCCACCGTATTTCGCAAAAAAAAACGTTTCCCCCCTGACTGCTGGGACCCACCAGCTACACCTTCGCACGCAAGGAAGTGCGTCCGGGAAAAAAAACGATTCGCCCCTCTGACTGCTGGGACCCACCAGCTACATTTTCGCACGCAAGGAAGTGCCTGACAGCCGGGACCCACCTGGTCGAAGCGTACGTAGTGTTGTCATTTTGATCGCGAACGTGTACGTACATACTAGTCGTTGTAGAGGAGCGCACGTGTCGTAGTAGAGGCGCACACGTAGCATGTACACGTACGTACAGCGGCCAGGGTGCAAGAAAGAAAATACGGCCACGTATGTGTACATACGGGCGGGGTCTCGAACGCCTACTCGCGCATACGTACATGGCTGGGTCAGAACGGAGAAACAACGTCGTCGTCGTGTTCATGGGGAGCCAACTGGCTGGGTCGGAACTGAATGCATGGTCGTGTTCATCGGGAGGGCCTGGATGGAATAGGCGATGGAAACGAGGCCTGGCGTACCGCATAACGGAGGAAACAGACCTCCTACATTCGGAACGGGGTCCTGTTGATCGGGAGGGGTGTGGCGTACCACAAAACGGACGAAATGACCTCCTACGGTCGAAACAGGGGTCCTGTTGACCGGGAGGGGTGTGGCTTACTACAAAACGGACGAAACGGACCTCATACGGTCGAAACGGGGGTCCTGTTGATCGGGAGGGGTGTGGCGTACCACAAAACGGACGAAACGGACTTGTGTTGGAGCGCTACGGTCGAAACAGGGGTCCTGTTCTTTGGGAGGGGTGTGGTATACCACAAAACGGGACTCCACGGGATACTGTTCATCTCCACCGTCGACCTCCTCCAGCCTCCACGGGCTACCGTCGACCTCCTCCAGCCTCCATGGGCTCCTGTTCATCCAGCCTCCACCGTGCGCTACTCCACCAGCTACTGTTCAACCACCCCTCCACCGTCTACTGTTCATCCAGCCCTCCACCGTCTACTATTCACCCAGCCCTGCACACCACTGGGTCCTGTTCAACCACCCCTCCACGGCCACCCCTCCACCGTCTACTGTTCATCCAGCCCTCCACACCACGGGTTCCTGTTCATCTAGAGGCAACACCACCGCTCACTGTTCATCCACCCCCCCGGCAATGCTCATTGTTCATCCAATCGATCGGCTTCAGTTAGCAGCAGTAGCGAAGGAATCGCTCCATCGGGTTGAGTTAACAGCCATCGATCGATCGCTCGGGTTCAGTAACGCGTAGCCTGCAGTGCAATCGCTCGGGTTCAGTTAGAGCCCAACGCCTCGCTCGGGTTCAGTTAGAGCCAACGCCTCGCACACACGCGCGTACCTGTACGAGAGAAACGTGCATCGCTCACCCACCGTAACCGGCAACTCCCCGAAATTTTCCTCCCCTCGCTTCTACCACGGTTCTTTCTGTCATGGACGGCCCAAAGAATGTCATGCAGCTGCGTCTCCGGCCTGCCCAGAACAAAAAGCCCATTTTCTGTCATGATTTTTTGTCATAGAAGTAGGAGCCCACCACATCTATGATGATACCGGGTTTTGTCACAATTATCGTCATAGAAGTGTCATATGTATGACAGAAAAAAAATTCGTTCGGCCCAAAATGTCATGGATGTGTCTTTTTTTTGTAGTGTACATTGTCAATACAAAATCTAATGCAAGAAATAACTTATGAGTAACATGCATGAATTGATGATGTGGTGCTTGCATGCATAGAGTACAAAAACAATGTGATTTATGGCTTTCATGCATGATGTGTTCTTGTGCCATAGTTGCATGTCCAGGAAAAAAGCTACTACTAGTGGGTTGCACTAGCTATTTAGGAATAGAAGATGTATACATGAAAGTTTTAGGGATAGAGATGACATGTATCTCAATTCCTATGAGTAGGGATTGGAAAAGAGATGACATTTGTTTCACATCATAGGACTTTTCTATTGAACCTAGAGATGACATATATCTCAATTCCTATGAGGAGAGATTATAAAAGAGATGTCCATTGGTTCACATCATAGGAACTTCTCTACTGAATATACGCTAATCTTTATTTTACTATGGAATTGTGGGAGTATAGGAATCCATTCATATGAACCAAGTGGCTCTAAAGCTATAAAAATTATATCATGTTTATTTTCCTTTGAAATGTGGAGTATATGAATCTATTCCTATGAACCAATTGGCTCCGAAGGAAAAAATCCTATAAAAATCATATCATATAGAGTTCCTATGATATTCCTCCACACCAAAGGATGGTTGAAATTGCTGCAGGTGATACGGCGGTCTTTCTTAGTACACCCCCCATCTTTATAGTTGCCTCTCCAAGAAGAATGAAATGACATATACTGGGTATTCTATATGTGCATTGGTATACGAAAACTCGGTAAGAGTTTGCGAGGTTCGAATTTTCAATAAAGCTATATGCACTATATTTTGGAACGGAGGGAGGAGCATACTGCAGTTGCTAACACTCACATGGAAGATTTGTGTGTCGGAGGAGTGGCTGTTCTGTTAATGACATGGCAAAACTAACACTGTCAGATGCCGATCTAACGGTTCTTACGGTGTTCGTCAGGAAAGGGCTGTTGGCGAACGTTTGTCAGATATGATTTACGGACACATGCATTGCATTGGTACATGCCCCCTCTCTCTCATGCACACACGCACCCTCACGGGTCATGACTCTCTCGAGTCCTCTCACACCCACCATCTATCTGTAGGTAAACGTCACACACATATGTTCTTCACACCCTACCCTTAGAACTTCTAAAAAATAAAAGACGTCCCGCACCTTTTATTTCAACTCAGACGTCACACACTTATACTATTACTCTAGTGGCGAACGTTCTTTGGGCGTAGTATATTGTACTCTCACGAAGAGAAGCGGTGCACGCATGCACTAGTTCTCTCACACACACTCGCGGGTACACGTAGGAGCACATTTTTTGAAGCTAGGAGCGCATTTGTTTACAAAGAGGCATCCCAATTGACATTTTGACTAGTCTAGTTTTCAACTTGATGGAGGGTCGAGGACCGCACGTGAATGATGCCGTATTCTGCGTCCTGGATGCGGTGGCATGTCATTGATCGAGTTTTATTATTACTGACTTTAAATGAAAATAGTGGTTCATGCGTATTACATTTAATGATGGCTGGTACAACAAAATCACTCCACTATATAAATAAGCAGGAGCCTCAACGCTTGCTTTACTAGGGTTCCTCTCTTTCACTCTTTCATGCTCTCCAGATCTAAGCAAGACATAGGCCACACTCTCGCTGCTCACGGTTGGTCACAAATCCGACCAGACCACCTCGGCGCGCGAAGAGGTGTAGGTGCATCGTTCACGCGGTCGTCAGCGGTGAGGGAGGAGACCAACAGCTGCCTGCGCGCCGTGATCGGCGGTCGTGCCGTTCTCTATGAGACAACGCCGGCTCAGGAGGGCCTCAGACCCCTTCTTCCTCCCTGTGGTATTGTGGCCAAGATGCGGCCTCCCGACGCCGTCTTTGCCACATGTCGATGACCCTCAGGTATATATTCCTTCGAAACCTGCCTTGCTCTACTACCCCAGCTCCCCACGTGGCTGTGTGTGGATCTTTTTCTACTTCCATCGGCTGTTCGAAAGCCACCTAGACTTTTACTATTATTAGAGGTAAAGCTTGTTCATACAGTCGAATCTAAGAGTCGGTTCAAACAAGGAAGAAAGTGGGAAAACTATAGCATTAATCTAGGACTTGGTTCTAAGAGGAAACGAGGGAAAGTAGTAGATATTGGCTGACCAACCGGTCTCTTGGTTTAAAAGGCGAAGAAACGTGGTGGATGGCGAAGGGTGGGGGAAGTGGACCTGTCTCTTGGTCAAAAAAGGAAAGAAAGTGAGGGGTGTTTGGGGAAAACACAAATGAGAAAGAACAGGTCTAGATTTCTTGTGCTCACATAGGAAAAATGTCGCCAAGGAGATAAAAAATGGGACAAATGCAGACATGTTGCCTGAGTGTTTGCCTCTCTCGGCAACCACATCTGCCTCACCACTTTATGCCCTGCCGTCCCTACGCCCATATCGCTACCGTTAATGTAGAATCACATGAAGCATTAAGCAATGCCACCTAATGTCACTATTAAGTAATGGTTGTCGGAATATGGGATCCGCAAACCCTTGAGAGGTTCGAACTCTGGGGTGCGTGCGGAGATCTCAACCTACCTATCCTGCCTACTCGCGACCCTCCTAAGCCTAGCGCGTCGAGCTCAAAGGAACAAAGGGACACATCAATTTATCCTGGTTCGGGCCACCCTTGTGGTGTAATACCCTATTCCAGCGTTGTGGTGGATTGCCTCGAAGGGCTGAGGATGAGCTAGTATAGTGTGTTGTGAGGTGTTCTTGAGCTGGTGTGGTGTATGCTAGTTCTACTTGTTCTCCTCTCCCCTTCTATGGTGGTGGCTAGTCCTATTTATGGTGGCCTTGGTCTTCTTCCCAAATATGAGGCGGAAGGGATCCCACAATGGCCAGATTTGAAAGGGGACAAGTAGTACAGTCTATCCTAACAAAAGTAGTCTTCACCTGCGAAAAGCCTCTGGTCATGACGTTGCGGTGGGCTTGTCGATGACCTTCGTCCTACCGTCCTAGAGGTCTTGGTCTCGTTGCACCAAAATGGAAACCTTTGGCTGATTCCTCAGGACTCCACGCCGGTGGCTTGCCTCCTTTGCACCGAAGAGGAAACCTGCGCTCCGTGCCCGCCTGGTGCCCACCTGGCCTTGGTTGTCATGGCTCACGTCATCTGAGCCTTGTGAGGTAACATTGCATAGAACTCTCTGCCCCTCAGGAGCCAGCCTGAGGAGGCCGATTCCTTCGGGGGTCTTGGTGTTGCCCGCCTCATGAGGCTTGGCCCCTCACGAGGGTCTTGTGTCATTGGTGTTGAAGCTGGGCTGTACCAGGCTATTGATGGAGCCACGCGGTGGGCCGCAGACAGGCAGGGCTGGATACCCCCAAATCCAGGACGCTGAAAGTAGCCCCCGAGGCCATGGCGTGCTCGGACTTGGCTTCCAGGCGAAGCCAAAGGGCAAGTGCGAAGCGTCGCGGGCCCTAACCGCCTACGGCTTTGATGACGCGTGGTGATTGATGGGACGTGGGCGACTCCGCTTCCCCGTGCTGCCTCGGCAACTGTCCGACTTGACAACTGCATGCTGCATGCAGAGAGAA
>NC_041391.1:354040251-354131212 GCF_002162155.2 Triticum dicoccoides | reverse complement strand
GGGGGGGGCGACGATTTACCTTCTCTTGGCTATAAATCTGCGGGCCGGTGGAGCCCTTGCCAATCTTTCTTTCGTCTTGCTCCCGTCTGCTTCTCTTCTCCGTCTTGCTCTCATGGCGTCGCAGAGGAGGTTTCCGATGGCCGAGAAGGGGAAAGCCTCTAAGGAGGGGCCAGGCTCTCCACCTCCTAAGATGGGCCGCGGCCGTCCCCGCAAGTACCCTACGGCTCCTCCGATGGCTTCTAGGGGGCGTGGGCGCGCACCCCCCAAAGACGGTGTTGCTCTTGGCGCCTGCGGTGGCACTGAGGGAGTCCTAGATTAGGGGGTCCTCGAACAGCCGGACTATATGCTTACGCCGGACTGTTGGACTATGAAGATACAAGATTGAAGACTTCGTCCCGTATCCGGGTGGGACTCTCCTTTGCATGGAAGGAAAGCTTGACAATTCAGATATGTAGATTTCCTTGTCTGTAACCGACTGTGTGTAACCCTAGCCCCCTCCGGTGTCTATATAAACCGGAGGGTTTAGTCCATAGGAAAACAATAATCATAATCATAGGCTAGCTTCTAGGGTTTAGCCTCTACGATCTCGTGGTAGATCAACTCTTGTCATACTCATATCATCAAGATCAATAAAGCAGGAAGTAGGGTATTACCTCCATAGAGAGGGCCCGAACCTGGGTAAACATTGTGTCCCCCGCCGCCTGTTACCATTAGCCTTAGACGCACAGTTAGAGACCCCCTACCCGAGATCCGCCGGTTTTGACACCGACATTGGTGCTTCCATTGAGAGTTCCACTGTGTTGTCACCATACGGCTTGATGGCCCCTTCAATCGTCCACAACGATGATGTCCAGGGTGAGGTTTTCCTCCTCGGGCAGATCTTTGTATTCGACGGCTTCACACTGCGGGCCAATTCGCTTGGCCATCTAGTGCAGATCGATAGCTATGCCCCTGGCTATCAGGTCAGGTTTGGAAGCCTGAACTACACTGCTGACATCCGAGGAGACTTGATCTTTGACGGATTCGAGCCCATGATAGGTGCGCCCTACAGTCACGATGAGCATGACTTAGATCTGTCATCGGACGGTGTTCAGGAGATCACACCTGCAGCTACCCCAGCTTTAAATCCAGAGCAGATCGTGCCATCCGAGGACGGGTGGATGGACCCCGCCACAGAGGCCGCACACTCAGCAGCGATAGAGCCGAACATAGATCTCACTTCCAACGAGGTCTATGTCATCGGACCCCCGGACTCGTCTCTCGCCATAGGCTCCGAACCACGCACATCCGTGCCAATCGGACCTAACTGGGCACCGATCTTGGAGTTTAGGTCCGCGTATATCTCTCAGCACTCGCCCTTGGGTGACGTGCTAAACTCCCTAAAATCTCTCTCCCTGTTAGGAGATTCTTGGCCGAGCTATGTCCGGCTTGAGTGGGAAGCGGACGACGAAGGAATTCGGAACCCACCCACCACCCACTTAATGGCCACTGTCGACGATTTAATCGACATGCTTGATTTCGACTCTGAAGACATCGAAGGTATGGACGACGATGCCGGAGAAGAATAGGAACCACCGCCCACAGGGCGCTGGACTGCTACCTCATCATACGACATATATATGGTAGAAACACCCAAAGAAAACAATGGCGAAGATCAAAAGGATGCAACGGAGGATGATCCCCTTGAGAAGCAACACAAACACCGACGTCAGCGGCGCTGCTCCAAATCCCGCCATAGCAAAAACAGCGATACCGACACAAGAGACAATAGCACTCCAGATGATGCCGAGGACGAAAACAATCCCGACCAGCCAAGCTTCGAGCAGGCCGGACGGGAGGATGGGCAAGCTAGCCCTTTTGAACAGGCAATGGATGAAGACTCGGAGGATGACAATTACATGCCCCTCTCCGAAGACAACGTGAGCCTCGACGATGAAGAATTCATCGTGCTTGAGGACCCCGTCGAGCAGGAGCGCTTCAAGCGCCGACTTATAGCCACTGCAAAGAGCCTGAAGAAAAAACAGCAGCAGCTTCAAGCTGATCAAGATTTTCTCACTAACAGATGGACCGAGGTCCTGACGGCCGAAGAATACGGACTCGAGCGCCCAAATAAAAGTTACCCGAGGCGCAGGTTGTTACCTCAATTCGAGGACGAGGCACTAGAGCCTATACTACCAGCGCAGGACGCGGCTGACCGGCCACCTCGTGGTCGAGACAAAGCGGCGTACCAGCCCAAACACCAGCCCGCACCCCGTCGCCAAACAAATAAAAACACGAAGGCCCGGGGCTACACGCAGGACCTGCGAGATGAATTGGAAAACAAAGCAGGACAGTGAAGATCGATCTACGGATCACGGGGGCGTGCCCCAACGCGTGACGATGACCGCCATGCCGGATATACTAAATACAAATCCGGCCGGGCCGAATACAGCAGACCAGACTCATCTGAACTGCGTCGTGATGTAGCCCGGCACAGAGGCGCTGCACACCCCCTATGCTTCACTGACGAAGTAATGGAGCATGAATTCCCATAAGGGTTTAAGCCTGTGAACATCGAACCATATGATGGGACAACAGACCCCGCGGTATGGATCCAAGATTTCCTTCTCCACATTCACATGGCCCGCGGCGATGATCTACATGCCATCAAGTACCTCCCACTAAAACTCAAGGGACTGGCCCGGCATTGGCTGAATAGTCAGCCAGCAAACTCCATTGGCAGTTGGGAGAACCTGGAAGACGCATTCCTTGACAACTTCTAGGGCACTTATGTGCGACCACCGAATGCTGATGACTTAAGTCACATAACCCAGCAGCCCGGAGAGTCAGCCAGGAAATTCTGGACTCGGTTCTTAACTAAAAAGAATCAAATCATTGATTGTCCGGATGTCGAAGCCCTAGCGGCCTTTAAGCATAACATCCGTGACGAGTGGCTTGCTCGACACCTTGGCCAAGAGAAGTCGAAATCCATGATAGCCCTTACGACACTCATGACCCGCTTTTGTGCGGGCGAGGACAGCTGGTTGGCTCGCAGCAATAGCAAATCAAGAAATCATGGCACTTCTGAACCAAGAGATAACAATGGCAAGTCCCAACGCAACGACCATAAGCATCGAAATAATGACGATAACGCCAAAGACACGACCGTCAACATCAGATTCAGCGGCTCTAATACCGGTCAAAGGAAGAAACTATTCAAAAGAAACAGTCCGGGCACGTCCAGTTTGGACCGTATACTCGACCGTCCATGCCAAATTCACGGCACCCCAGGAACACCAGCCAATCATACCAATAGAGAATGGTGGGTCTTCAAACAAGCCGGCAAGTTAGGTGCCGAAAACAAGGAGAAGGGGTCGCAAAGCAATGACGACGACGAGGTGCCCCGACCACCGAACACAGGAGGGCAAAAGAAGTTTCCCCCACAAGTTAAAATGGTGAATATGATTAACGCTACCCATATTCCCAAGCAGGAGCGGAGGCGCACGCTAAGGGACGTCTACGCGATGGAGCCAGTCGCCCCAAAATTCAACTCATGGTCATCCGGACCGATCACCTTTGACTGCAAGGATCGTTCGGCCAATACCCTTTAGGGCGGCTCAACTGCACTATTCCTTGACCCAATAATTGACGGATTCCACCTCACACGAGTTCTTATGGACGGAGGCAGCAGTCTGAACCTGCTGTATCAAGACACAGTGCGCAAGCTGGGTATCGATTCTTCAATGATCAAACCCACTAAAACCACCTTCAAAGGTGCCATACCAGGTGTGGAGGCCCGTTGTACAGGCTCCATCACTCTGGAGGTAGTCTTCGGACCCCCAGATAATTACTGCAATGAAGAGTTAATCTTTGACATTGTCCCTTTTCGCAACAGCTATCATGCATTGCTCGGACAAACCGCGTTTGCTCGATTCAACGCGGTGCCACATTATGCCTACCTTAAGCTCAAGATGCCTGGTCCGCACGGCGTCATCACAGTTAATGGCAAAGACGAATGCTCCTTCCATGCCGAAGAGTACACCGCCGCCTTAATAGTAGAAGCACAAACTGGCATCTTTCAATCGAACCTTCAGTCGACAGCCAAGCTTCCGGACACCGTCAAAGGAGTCTGAACTACTCCACGGCAGGATAGCCCAGCTCAATCAACCACTCCGGCGGTAGGCCGAGGCAAAGCTAGGTTAGGCCCCAAAATGCGGCTCAACCGCTCCCTGGCACACAAACATATTTTCGCATTTTCTTTGCAGGTCCACTTTTGTGTAAGCCACCACTAGCGACATGGTGACCAGACCCTTGAGGGGACAAACATACCAAGGAGGGAAACAACTCAAATGCGTAAGGGAATCCTTAGATATTCCCCTTGATGACAATCCGATTATTACCCGGATCCGCACACAACCTCCCTCCCCTGGTCTCAGCAGGTTCTGAAGTCATATTTGTTTTTATCACATTACTTGTACTCGTACGCATCGACATATTATTCAATTACAACATGTGGCTTTATATGACGCTTACCTGCTGTTGTTTCTTATTGATACTGTTTGTCAAATGGCATCCATACACTATGATATGCCTTAATATGCCAAGGGCTTCGTTGTACCAATAATACGGCAATAAAGTCTGAATACTTTCACGGACATTCAGCACCCCAAACTTATAGCATTATATGCTTCGGCTCCGAATCATGTCTTGGGTCAATAGTTGGGTTGCCCGGCTCCTGTGCTTGCTACCCTACGTTGCACTATATCGGCTAGGGTAGTAAAGGGAGAACTACTGCGATTGCGTCCCGGTTCTTCCGGACGAGCGCCTAAGTATAGAAAGCCAAAAACTGACTGTCATGATACGGCGAGAGCTGGTCAGCTGTTCGAGAGTTTACCAAATCTTTAAGGATTTCTTCCGCATTATGCGATAACTAATGCAGCGTGCGATGGATCGGCTTTTTCTTCCGATCAGGTGCTTATAGAGCCCCTAGTGCGGTCTTCCGAACGCCAGCGGTTGCGCCTACCTTTCTTTTGTAAAACTCCTATGGCTAAGTGAGGATGATAAAGCCTTATAGTCTGATTGCCTGGTTCGTTGCGCTGAACACCTCCTTCCAGGACCCAAAACTGGGGTAAAGAGTGCTCAGGTTTATCCCGAACACCCCCGTACTTCCTACGTGGGGGCAGAAGCCGATGACTAGCCAACTCTCAGGATTAATATATAAAACGGCCGCACAGGAGGTAAAATTTTCAAATAACAGGCATTATATCATTTAAATGACCTTGTTCAACTTTATATGGGATAACATGAATGTATTCATGGGAATATAATATCATTGGCACATTGCTCCGCTACAAGGCGGGATCCTTTCAGGACACTATCATAATACAACTCGGGCTTGCGGTGCTCCTTCCCCGCAGGTGGTCCTTCGGTCATCAGCTTTTCGGCATCCATCTTCGCCCTGTGCACCTTTGCGCAGGCAAAGGCCATTCGCGCACCTTCCATATAGACCGACCGCTTGATGACATCAAGTCGAGGGCAGGCACTTACAAGCCGCTTCACGAGCCTGAAGTAGCTGCTGGGAATCGCCTCAGCAGGCCATAGCCGGATAATTAAATCTTTCATGTCTAGTTCAGCCGCCTTATGCACTTCGATCAGCTGCTTCAGTTGATCAGCAAAGGGCACTGGATAATCTGGCGCCAGATACTGCGACCAGAAGACCTTCTCCGCAGTGCTCCTTTCTTCGGCTCGGTAGAATTGTGCGGCATCAGATACGCTTCACGACAGCTCCGCAAACACCCCTGGAGAAATCCTAATTCAAATTAGTAACGTGATTTTCTCCCTTCAAATATCCGCTTTGCATAGAAAAAGCCCTACCCGCCACGATCTTCCTGGCCTCATGGATTTCCTGCTGGGCGCCTTTGGCTTCGCCCAATGCATCTTGTGTGGCTCGACGAGCCTTGGTGAGTTCGGATTCTTTCCCCGTTAAACTCTGCTCCACAGTCTCGCGTTTCTTCATGGCTTATTGAAGCTTTTGCTGAACTCAAATAACCCTGGCCTTGTGCTTTTCACGAAGAGCCTACTCTACGGCTGCCTTCTTCTCGGCTTCGGCCACCGCCTTCTTAAGAGCCTCGACTTCGGCCCTCGCCTCTAGAGCACATCATGAAAAAATTTCATCATACTCAATTATTCATTCGCGATAAATGCGAACAAGGTTTTTGCATACCTTGGTTGTCCTCCAACAACTTTTTCACCTGGCCAAGTTCTTCTTCGGCCCACTCCAGACTCTGCTTCAGTCCGGAGACTTCCGTAGTATGAGAGGCGGCTGTCTCTACAGACGCCTGCTTATAAAAAATAAATAACAAAAGAGGGAGAGGTACCACAAGGTAAGTCTCCTACGAACATATATTTGATCCTCTGTCCGGTTCTTTCTTTCGAACACCGAACAGTGTATCAGGGGCTACTACCTATACTATAACACTCTTTGAAACCTCACAACATACCTCAAAGCCCGTTATAAGGCTGATGCAAGCTTCATTCAGCCCGCTTTCAGCTGATTGAATCTTCTCAATCATCGCACCCATAAGGGCACGGTGTTCTTCAATGATGGAGGTGTTCTTCAGTGCTGCTGATAAGGTATCCGGCACCTCTGGTTGGGCAGAGGTTACCGGTGGGGCAGGCGCACCCCCTTCTATCAAGGGAGGTTGCCTGCCTGATTCCGGAGCCGTGTTGGTCTCCGGAACTGGGTCCGGCTAAGGGCCAAATTCAAGATAGCCCCCGCCGTCAGTATTCATGGGAGCTTTTTTCCTCGTGTGTCCGGCCGCCGAGGTTTGACCATCCGGCGCCGCCTCGACGGTCTCCCCACCCCCTCCTCGGGCTGGGTCCCTTTTGGACGATACTCCGGTGTCATTCACATGTTTTGGGGAGGGGGCCGTCGGGGGTGTCCCACTGTCCATAGCATCTGAATCCAGTGAATCCTCCGAAGAGGATTGTTCGGCGCGGAACTGAGGGAGTCCTGGATAAGGGGGTATCCGGACAGCCGGACTAGATACTTCGGTCGGACTATTGGACCGTCAAGATACAAGACTCAAGACTTCGCCCCGTGTCCGGATGGGACTCTCCTTTGCGTGGAAGACAAGCTTGGCGATTCGGATATTAGATCTCCTTCTTTGTAACCGACTCTGTGTAACCCTAGCCCTCTCTAGTGTCTATATAAATCGGAGGGTTTAGTCCGTAGAACGAGGACAATCATAATCATAGGCTAGCTCCTAGGGTTTAGCCTCTACGACCTCGTGGTAGATCAACTCTTGTAATACTCATATCATCAAGATCAATCAAGCAGGAAGTAGGGTATTACCTCCATCGAGAGGGCCCAAACCTGGGTAAAACATCGTGTCCCCTGCCTCCTGTTACCATTAGCCTTAGACGCACAGATCGAGTCCCCCTACCCGAGATCCGCCGGTTTTGACACCGACTGTGTCGTTGCTGCAAGGATCGATGGCTCCTTCAATCGTCAACAACAACGCGGTCCAGGGTGAGACTTTTCTCCCCGGACAAATCTTCGTGTTCGGTGGCTTCGCACTGCGGGCCAATTCGCTTGGCCATCTGGAGCAGATCGGCAGCTACGCCCCTGGCCATCAGGTCAGGTTCGGAAACTTGAACTATACAACCGATATCCGCGGAGACTTGATCTTCAACGGATTCGGTCCTACGCCAGGAGCGCTGAACGGTCACAACGAGCACGGCTTAGACCCGTTGTCAGACAATATTCAGGATATCGCACCTGCAATAGCTCCGGACCTAAATCCGGGGCAGATCAAGCCGTCCGAGGATGCGAGGATGGACCCCGCCCCGGAGGCCGCATATTCATTGGCGGTAGAGCCGAACACAGACTCCACCCCCAAGGAAGTCTGTGTCACTTGACCCCGGACTTGTGTCCGGCTGTAGGTTCCAGACCGCGCGCCCCTGAGCCTGCCGAATCTGGTTGGGCTCCGGTAATGGAGTTCATCACTATGGATATCTTCCAACACTCGCCCTTTGGCGACATGCTGAATTCATTAAGGTCTCTCTCTTTGTCAGGAGACTCTTGGCTGAACTATGTCTGGCTTGGGTGGGAATCAGGCGACGAAGAAATTCGTTGCCCACCCACCACCCACTTCATAGCCACTATCGATGACGTAACAGACATGCTTGACTTCGACTCCGACGACACCGACAGTATGGACGTCAGCGCAGGGGACGATTTGGAACCACCGCCCATGGGGCGTTGGACTGCCACCTCATCATATGATATATACATGGTGGACACGCCTACGGAGAACAGTGGCAACAAAAAGGACACAACAGAGGATAAAACCCCCGGACAAAAGCCAAAACGACGGTGCAGACGCGCTCTAAGTCCAGCCACAGTAAAAATAGCGATAACAGCGCTAGAAAAATCAACACCCCGGTCAACTCCAAAGGCAACAACGACCATATGGACCCAGCGATGGAGCAAGATGAGTCAGGTCACGTTGAGCACAGCGATCCCGAGGGCCGAACTCATCACCTGCCTCGGGAGAAGAGCACAGTCCGAACATCGATGCATTCATCATCCTGGAAAAACGTTTGGAACAAGATGACCTCCACAGAAGGCTTATGGCCACTGCGAGAAGCCTAAAGAAGCAGAAGCAAAGGCTTAAGGCCGCGTAGGAAACGCTCAACCGCAGATGGAATAAAGTGCTAGACACCAAAGAAAAATATGGCGACTATCGCCACACAAAGAGCTACCCAAAGCGCAAGCTGCTGCCAGAATTCGACGATCAGGCTATTTCGCCAAAGAACATTACGGCCAGTAGGCCGGACCAACCACTTCATGACCGCGATAGAGCAGCTGCTGACGCCGCACACGATTTACGTGAGCTCCTGGACAAGAAGGCCAGCGCGACCAGGTCCATCTATGGATCTATAGGACATGCTCCGGCGCAGGATTACGGTCACCAAGACGATCAGACTGATCGAATACCAGTTCGGAATCAACAGCGGACACAACAACAGTCGACAGCATGCCACAACATGTCCAGATACAAAGGGGCTATGCACCCTCTGTGCTTCACCGAAGAGGTACTGGATCACGAATTTCCATAGGGATTCAAACCCGTGAACATAGAGGCATATGATGGAATGATAGACCCTGGGGTCTGGATTGAGGATTTTATCCTTCATATCCACATGGCTCGTGGGGACGACCTCCACGCCATCAAATACCTTCGCCTCAAGTTGAAGGGGCCAGCTCGACACTGGTTAAAAAGCCTCCCCGAAAATTCAATCGGAAGTTGGGAAGAACTTGAGGATGCTTTCAGGGCCAATTTGCAAGGGACCTATTTCCGACCTCTGGACGCTAATGATTTAAGTCAGATAATACAACAGCCCGGAGAATCCGCCCGCAAGCTTTGGAACAGATTTCTCACTAAGAAGAATCAAATTGTCGATTATCCGGATGCCGAAGCTCTAGCAGCCTTCAAGCACAGTATCCGAGACGAGTGGCTCGCCAAACACCTCGGCCAAGAAAAACCGAGGATAATGGCAGCCTTAACAAGCCTTATGACCCGCTTTTGTGCGGGTGAAGACAACTGGTTGGCCCGTAGAGGCACCAACGACCCGGGCACATCCGAAATTAGGGATGGCAACGGGAAGCCACGGTGCAATAAAACAAGTGTCGGAAGAAGGAAGAAAGCCTAGACAACACGGCGGTCAACGCCAGATTCAGGAGCTCTCGACCTAGTCAACAAAAGAAGCCATTTAAAGGCAGCAAAGAGGGACCATCCGGCATGAACAAAGTCCTAGACAGATTGTGCCAAATTCATGGCACACCCGAAAAACCTGCGAACCACACTCACAGAGAATGCTGGGTCTTTAAGCAGGCCGGCAAATTAAATGCCGAACACAACAGAAGGGAAACACCAAGTGAAGACGAGGATGAGCCTCGCTAGCTGAACACTAGGGGACAGAAAAAATTCCCCCAGAGGTAAAAACAGTAAACATGATCTACGCGACTCGCATACCAAAGAGAAGGCGCAAACGCGCTCAGGGACGCATACGCCGTAGAGCCCGTCGCCCCCAAACTCAACCCCTGGTCAACCTGCCTGATCACCTTTGATCACAGGGACTACCCGACTAGTATTCGGCATGGAGGATCGGCTGCGTTGGTGCTCGACCCAATAATCGATGGATACCATCTCACTTGTGTCCTCATGGATGGCGGCAGTAGTCTCAATATAATATATCAGGACACTGTCCGCAGGATGGGGCTAGACCCATCCAGAATCAGCCAAAGTAACACCACGTTTGAAGGGATAATACCAGGCATTGAGGCCCGCTGCAGGGGCTCCCTCGTATTAGAGGTGACATTCGGTTCTCCAGCCAACTTCAGAAGCGAAGAATTACTCTTCACCGTCGCTCCCCTCCGAAGTGGTTATCATGCATTGCTCGGACGAACGGCCTTTGCTCGCTTCAACGCAGTACCGCACTACGCCTACCTTAAACTCAAGATGCCCGGTCCATGTGGCGTCATCACCATTAGCGGAAACACAGAGCGTTCTTTACATGCGAAAGAGTATGCGGCGGCTCTAGCAGCCGGACACTAAGCGGCCTCTCCTATCAGAACGCATGATCGGTCGTTAAGACCACGGACACGGTTAGACGAGTCCGGCGCACCATCGTCGGTAACAGCCCAGATAAACCTGAGCTGGATGCTATACACATAATCCCATAGAGGGCATCAGGGGCTGCAAACATGCAATAAAGCCCACCTTTTGGCTTGACCTTATTAACAGGCCAATGTCTTACACTTCTACTATCCATTGATAATAACCAACTCTTTGCACTAGGGGTGGAATTCGAGCCGAGTCAAGCCAGCTCGACTCAACTCGCTAAAACTCGTTTCATTAACGAGCTAGCTCGACTCGACTCGTTACTATAACGAGCTCAAATCCAAGATTGGTTCGACTCGTATAACTCGCGAGCTGGCTCGTTTAGGTTGTTAAGCTCGTTAAAGATATGAACATAAAAACCTAAAGAATACGACAAAAAGATTAACCAGGAATTTAACATGGACATATATGGTCATGTACGTGTGAGCCTCCTAGGTGACTAGGCCTTGAGCGGTTGGGCCTTGTGCTTGGACGCAAGGTGTTTAGTGGTTGTTTTTACTACCCATCAAGAAACACTGATTCTTTTACCGAGCCTAGCGAGTTATACGAGTACTTGTGAGATCGGCTCGTTTAACTCGTCCTGTAAACGATCTTAAACTAAAGCTCGGCTCGACTCATTATTGTTCGAGTTCGAGTCAATTCGAGCCGAGTCACGAGCTACTCGTTTAGCTCGCGAGCTTCGAGCTTTTTTTCCAGCCCTACTTTGCACGCTTACACCATACTCTTTTACATGAGTTTTACTTTTTTGCAGACACCATTCATGCGACACCCTACCAGGACATGACACAACGGAGACAAAGGCGCAGACGTGCAGCAGGGACCCGCTCAAAGGTTTCTCTTTAGATTAAGCCCCTGTGTAAACCTTCTTTATTGTCTCTTGTTGCTTGACATCCCATGGGTACTCAATACACCCACAAGGGATACTAGCGTTATTGGCATTTCACCACGACAGATTGACGCACGTACCTGGAAATACAGGGTTCATAATCAAGGGCGCTACTCAGCACCGTATTTGTTATAAAGTCTGAATACCTTCGGGAGTGTTCGGCGTCGCGAGTTTGGCCTTATATGCATCAGCTCCGAATCATGTCTTTGGTAAAATGTTGGGTTTGCCCGGCTCCTAGGTTTGCTGCCTTACGTTCCGCTTCTATTGGCTAAGGCGGCCAAAGGAGAACTAATGCGATTGTGCCCTGGTTATTCCGGATGAGCACCTCAGTAGAGAAAGTCGAAAACTGACTGTCATGATATAGCGAGAGACTGGTCAACCACTCGAGGACTCATCAGAATCTTTAGGATTCCTCCGCATTAACGAAGGGTCGTTTCCCGGTCATGTACACACGCGCTCGTATCCGGATGCACGCGAAGGTACCAGGGGCTACATAGTAGCCCCACCTTCAAACTCCTATGTCTAAGTGAAAGTGTTACAGCTATATAGTCCGGTTGCTTAGTTCGACATGCGATCACCTCCTTAATGGACCAATACATTGGATCAAGTGTGATTACGCATATTTTTGCGAACACCCCCGCATTGTATGCGTGGGGGCTGAAGCCAACGACTGCTAACTTTCAGGTTATATATACATCAAACGGCTGCACAGGAGGCACAATAACACTTTCGGGCGAAAGTATAAACATAGCCTTTATAATTAAAATACAATTGTTTTTACAACGGAACGATTTGTCACTCGAACATGACACTCTTCGAGCATCGAGCCTCTATTAAGCGAGTACCTTCTGTTACCTGCTCCAAGTAGTGCTCGACCGGTTCCTGGCTTCCCACCGGATTCTAGGTTGCAATGATGGGGGCCTCCATATCTGCCCAATATGTTTTAACACGGGCAAGAGCCAGCTGCGCACCCTATATGCATGCCGACTTCTTCATGGCATCGATTCGTGATACGGCGCCAAGGAATTGTTGCACTAAACCAAAATAACTGTCCAGCTTCGGCCCCTTCGGCCATAGATGGTCTATTACAGACCTCATTGCTAGATCGGACAACCTATGGAGCTCGGCCACAGCGGCCATCCTTTCACTCAATGGCAATGGGCGCGTTGGAGCACTGAATTGCGACCAGAACAACCTTTCTACTTCATATCTTTTTGATCCTCGAAAAACTTGGTCACATCAGCATTACTTTTTGCCAGATCCACATACGCGTCTGTAGTGCTCCACCGCCGACCCAGAGGAGCGTACTTTGGATCTAAGAACTTCATCCGCAGCAAATAGGGGCTTCCAGCCACGATTTCTCCGGCCTGTCGAACCTCCTCCCACGCATCCCTAATTTCGGAACGCGTCTCCTTGGCCGCATCAAGGGCCTTCTTCAGGTCAGCCGACTTCGACTGATTCTCCTTTTCAAGGAGCTCATACCGGCCGGCGCCCTTTTCAGCTCCACAGCCATCTCGGCTATTTTACCTTCACTTTCGCGATGAGCAGCCTGTTCGGCTCTCAAATCTTCGGCTGCCTTTAGGGCAGCCGCATTGCTAGCCCGGGCTTGTTCCTTGGTTCGGGCAAGCTCCGCCCTCAGGGCCTCCATGGCAGCAGCTCCGCCTACAGTCGAAACATATCACATTAACATTATGCTCCTCTTCATATATTTCTTATAAAAATAAGGACAAGAGAGCACATACTCTGTGACTCGTTAAGCCGCTCATTCACAAGCATAATGTCGGTGTCCACAACTTCAATCTGTTGCCTCAGTTCAGCGACTTCAGCGACCGCCTGACCCTTCGCCACCTGCGCATGAATGCAGTGCGATCATTACTTAAGAATGTGATCCTCCGTTTGCTGCCTAGGGCTGGCAACCAGTCTCAGGGGCTACTATCTATACGGAGCACACCTAGCGCGTGCGGTACAACCAAAAATTATGTATTTCATTGCGTACCTCAAAGCCTTTGAGCAGGCTCGTAAAAGCTTCATTCAACCCACTTGTGGCTGATGATATCTTCTCAAGCACTGTCTCCATTAACGAATGGTGATCCTCTGAAAGAGCAGCTTGCTCTAGAAGGCCCGTCAGCGTGTTCGGCCGGTTGCCGGACTGCGCCGGACCCTTCTTATTTCCCCCCGTGGGAGCCGAACGCTCCGAGCTCAGGGCGGGCGAAGTATTAGCCTCTGGCCTCGGCAAATCTAGACTCCTCCGTGACGACACCTCAGGGTTGCCCGCCCCATGAGGCGGAGAGGCAGGTGGGGTTTCACTCTCCATCATCTCCGGAAGAAGATCCCCCGAAGACAAACTCTGTCAAGAAGAGCTACTAGCCGGACTGCAAAGAATGGATCCTGGTTATTGCTCTCGGAGGAGGAAGCAGTAGCTTTGTATTTACAATTAACTTACAGCTCAGTGGAGGGCTGGCCTGTTTGCGGGCATGGCACGGTGAGGACACTCTCCGGGGCAGGGCCCCCTGGTGAAGTTTTATTCCCTTGTCTTGGCACCTCTGTCTCCAAGTCTTCGGAGGCGGCCTTCTTCTTCCCGCGGGGGGAGGAGGCCTTAGATTCCCCTCCCCGGCTATCCTCCTTCATGGAAATAGTATTTCCCCGGTTTGGATGTGCAATGTGTGAAGCTCTACTTCTCTGTTCTTCCCTTCGTCTTTCCCCGAGGGCACTTGACTTAGCACACGTCCAAGCATCCCAGCTATTGCCGGACTAGGCGAGCCTTCGGGAAGTGGCGCCGGAGACCTGATTCTCTCTGCCTTGCTGAGCCAATCCTGTCCGCGGATGGTTTTCAGAAGAATGTTGTGCTGCCATAGATCGGAAACCTCCGGGAAGAAGCCCTCTGGCCATGGGGCATCGGTGTTTCCGCTTATTGTCACCCCTCGATCACCTTCGGCTTTACATTGAAGGTCTTGAGCCATAAGCCGAAGTGCGGGGTGATGTGGAGGAAAGCTTCGCACACGATGATAAATGACGAGATGTGAAGGATGGAGTCCGGGGCTAGATCATGAAAATCTAGCCCGTAATAGAACAAGATCCCCCTCACAAAGGGATCGATGGTGAAGCCTAAGCCGCGGAGGAAGTGAGAAACGAATGCGACGCTCTCGTTGGGCTCGGGAGTAGGGATGACCTGCCCTGGAGCAGGAAGCCTGTGCTTGGTGTCGGCGGTCAGATATCTGACCTCCCTAAGCTTCGCAATGTCCTCCTCCACCGTGCTTGAAGGTTGGATCCGTACATGATTGAAGATCCGAAGTGCCTTAGCTTGGGCTTCGGGTGTTGGAACTCGAGATGCGGAAAGGCGCAAGCATGGTAGGAAAGAGGATAGGCCTCGACCCCTCTATAAAGGGGGTGAATATCAAGCGTCCCCAGCGTGACCGTCTGGGACTTGCCTAAAAACACGGGGTTATACCAACAGGCGTAGTGGGGTTGCCCGCACCCGTATTGATGGGAATCCCGCAATAAGGGGAACACGATCTCTGCTTCGACGAGGTGTGCCGATAAAACCGCCTTGCAGTGCGTGTCATGGCAGGCCGAGAAAAAACGGTTCTTATTGAGCCAGGCCGCGGCGTAAGGGCACACCGTGAAAAATTGTCAGCAGATTAGATTTGTAAAGTGTTATGCTCTCTATGGTGGTGTGCGGAAATTATCTTACAGAGCCGGACACGATCCTTAATCTACTTTGGAGTATTTGGAGATGGAACCCGCCTTGCAACACCGAAGACAATCTACGCGCCGGACTCATCATCATTGAAGCCTGATTCAGGGGCTAGAGAGGGAGTCCTGGATAAGGGGGTATCCGGACAGCCGGACTATATACTTCGCCCGGACCGTTGGACCGTGAAGATACAAGACTCAAGACTTCGACCCGTGTCCGGATGGGACTCTCGTTTGCATGGAAGACAAGCTTGGCGATTCGGATATTAGATCTCCTTCTTTGTAACCGACTCTGTGTAACCCTAGCCCTCTTCTGTGTCTATATAAACCGGAGGGTTTAGTCCGTAGAACGAGGATAATCATAATCATAGGCCAGCTCCTAGGGTTTAGCCTCTACTATCTTGTGGTAGATCAACCCTTGTAATACTCATAGCATCAAGATCAGTCAAGTAGGAAGTAGGGTATTACCTCCATCGAGAGGGCCCGAACCTGGGTAAAACATCGTGTCCCCTGCCTCCTATTACCATTAGCCTTGGACGCATAGATCTGGACTCCCAACCCGTGATCCACCAGTTTTGACACCGACAGGGACCTTGCCGGACTGCAAAAAAAGTGTGACTCAATGCGATTAAATGTCACACAATAGTGACTCTGGATGCGCAAGCGTGTCCGGGTTTTCTATACTCACGATTTCACCAGGGACTGGACCCTAGGATCCCACTCTGGGCAGCTGTTGGTGGCGGTGGCGGATTCCTTCAGAAAGGGAGTTTTTCCCTTCTTAGGTGACTCAGCCTCTGTGTGGAGGCCGTCCTTTTCTCTCTTCCCCTCGCCAGGGGGGGTCGGCTTTCCTCCTCTTCCTCATCCTCTTTGGAGGAAAAGTGGTCCTCGGAGTCTTCGGGTATTATGTGCGAAGTTCCTTGGTGATGATGGCCTCCCCTGTTCTCTTTGGCCTCTTTCTTGGTTTTCTTCTTCGGCACCTTGTAAGGCGCCGGGACCAGCATCTTCGTCAGAAGTGGGCCGGCTGGTTCTTCTGGTAGTGGGGCCGGACATTAGATCCGCCCCGCCTTCTTCGTCCAGCCCTGGGAGAGTTGTGGGAAAACACATTAAGCATTTCCCTTGGATTATGCAGATAAAGCGTATGACTTGACAACATACGAAGACTTACCGAACTCGTGGGTCGAGACAGTTGGTACCCGCGGTCCTCGGCTGAATCCGACCATGATTTGCCGGACTTAAAGAGCACCTTCCAGATGTGTTTGTGCGATGAGTCGAAAAACCCTAATAGGGTCTGGTGCTTGGCCGGGTCGAATTCCCATAAATTGCAAGCCATGTGCTCACAAGGGAGAATCCGGTGAACTAACATCACCTGGACTACGTTGAAGAGTTAGATATTCTTGTCTTCCATACCCTTGACGTGCGTTTGGAGCACTGACAACTCATCTGGCGAAGACTAGTTCAGGCCGTTCTTGGGCCAGGACGTAGGCCGCAATGGAGCTCCGGATTGGAATTCGGGAGCTGCGACCCATTTTGTGCCGCGTGGCTCAGTGACATAGAACCATTGTTGTTGCCACCCTTTGGCAGAATCATTGATGGTACCTGATGGCCATGTGACATTGGGCATTTTGCTTACCATGGCTCCCCCGCACTCAGCATGCTCACTACTCACCACCTTGGTCTTCACATTGAAAATCTTCAGCCATAAGCCGAAGTGTGGGGAGATGCGGAAAAAGGCCTTGCACATGACGATGAGCGTCGAGATGTTGAGGAAGGAATTGGGGGATGGATCATGAAAATCAATCCCATAGTAATACATAATGCCGCGAACTAATGGGTGGAGGGGAAACCCTATACCGCGGACAAAGTGAGGGAGGAATACATCCCTCTCGTGGGGTTCCGGAGTAGGGACAATCTGTCCCACCGTCGGAAGGCGGTGGCTGATCTTCTTGGCCAGATACCCGGCCTCCTGAAGTTTCTTGATATCCTTCTCCAGGACAGTAGAGGCCATCCACTTGCCTCCTGCTCCGGATTCGGACATTTTGGAGGGCCTTTGTGGGTGGAGAAGGCGAATGCTTGGGCGCTGGAGCTCGAGCAAGAGAGAATGGATGAGCAGAGGAAAAAGAAGGCATGGGTGAAAAAGGGGAATCCTTATCTCCTTATAAAGGCAGTAGGGATCCTGCGCCTCCCCACTTGCCCTGGAAACTCGCTTATTCCCCAAGCGCTGTGTTAATGGCACGGTTGGGTTACCCACACCCGTATTCACGAGAATCCCGTGATAAGGGGACATGATCTCTACTTTGACAAGACGTGCCAATAAAACCACCTCGCAAGATGTGCAGTAGCAGGTTGAGAAAATGGTTCGAATAATGACCGGGCCGTGGCGTGATGTCACGCTATGGGAAAGTTGTTAGCAGATTAGACTTGTGAAATATTGTGCTCTCTACGGTGGTATGTGGAACTTGTTTTGCAGAGCCGGACACGATCCTTGTGTTTAGGATCTTCTTTGGAGTCTTCAGATAAGGAACCCGCCTTGCAATGCCGAAGACAATCTACGCGTCAGACTCATCATCATTGAAACCTGGTTCAGGGGCTACTGAGGGAGTCCTGGATTAGGGGGTCCTCGGACAGCCGGACTATATGCTTACGCCAGACTGTTGGACTATGAAGATATAAGATTGAAGACTTCGTCCCATGTCCAGGTGGGACTCTCCTTTGCATGGAAGGCAACCTTGACAATTCAGATATGTAGATTTCCTTCTCTATAACTGACTTTGTGTAACCCTAACCCCCTCTAGTGTCTATATAAACCGGAGGGTTTAGTCCATAGGATAACAACAATCATAGTCATAGGCTAGCTTCTAGGGTTTAGCCTCTACGATCTCATGGTAGATCAACTCTTGTAATACTCATATCATCAAGATCAATCAAGCAGGAAGTAGGGTATTGCCTCCATAGAGAGGGGCCGAACCTGGGTAAACATTGTGTCCCCCGCCTCCTGTTACCATTAGCCTTAGACGCACAGTTCGGGACCCCCTACCCGAGATCCACCGGTTTTGACACCGACAGGCACCTCTTCCCGCGGCGGGGGCCACCGGCTTCGAAGCAGCCCCCATGATGAAGGGAGGCGCGTCGTGATTGTGTGCCCGCCTCGGCCATGCTTCTCCTCGGTGGACGTGCTTCCTGAGTTGGTGGTGTGGTCAGAGAACCCGGCCAGCACCTCGCTCCGCCTCCCGCGCTTCTTCTCCGATGAGCTTCCTTCTTAGGGCTCGATGGTCTCTGGCTACAGGCTGACTATTGCTGAAGTAGGGCTTCGTGGGTTGGTACCGAGGTCACCGCCTCCGGCAATGTTGTCCTAACCCGTGGCTGGCAGACCTTTGTCCGTGTGCATGGCCTGGGCAGAAGGTGCACCCTCTGAGGGAGTCCTGGATTAGGGGGTCCTCGGACAGCCGAACTATATGCTTACGTCGGACTGTTGGACTATGAAGATACAAGATTGAAGACTTCGTCCCGTGTCCGGGTGGGACTCTCCTTTGCGTGGAAGGCAAGCTTGGCAATTCGGATGTGTAGATTTTCTTCTCTGTAACCGACTCTGTGTAACCCTATCCCCCTCCAATGTCTATATAAACCGGAGGGTTCAGTCCATAGGACAACAACAATCATAATCATAGGCCAGCTTCTAGCATTTAGCCTCTACGATCTCGTGGTAGATCAACTCTTGTAATACTCATATCATCAAGATCAATCAAGCAGGAAGTAGGGTATTACCTCCATAGAGAGGGCCCGAACCTGGGTAAACATTGTGTCCCCCGCCTCCTGTTACCATTAGCCTTAGAGGCACAATTCAAGACCCCCTACCCGAGATCCACCGGTTTTGACACCGACATTGGTGCTTTCATCACCATAAGGCTTGATGGCCCCTTCGATCATCTACAATGATGCGGCCTAGGGTGAGGTTTCCCTCCCTGGACAGATCTTTGTATTCGGTGGCTTCGCACTGCAGGCCAACTCGCTTGGCCATATGGAGCAGATCGACAGCTGCGCCCCTGGCCATCAGGTTAGGTTTGGAAGCCTCAACTATACTGCCGACATCCGCGGAGACTTGATCTTCGACGGATTCAAGCCCATGACAGGTGCGCCCTACGGCCGCGATGAGCATGACTTAGATCTGCCATCGGACGGTGTTCGGGAGATCACACCTGTAGCTGCCCCAGCTTTAAATCTAGAGCAGATCGTGCCATCCGAGGATGGGTGGATGGACCCCGCCACGGAGGCCGCACACTCAACAGCGATGGAGCCGGACACAGATCTCACTTCCAAGGAGGTCTGTGTCGTCGGATCCTCGGACTCGTCTCCCGCTGTAGGATCCGAACCGCGTACATCAGTGCCCATTGGACCTAGCTAGGCACCGATCATCGAGTTTAGCTCCGGAGATATCTTTCAGCACTCGCCCTTGGGCAACGTGCTAAACTCACTAAAATCTCTCTCCCTATCAGGAGACTCTTGGCCAAACTATGTCCGGCTTGAGTGGGAAGCGGACGACGAAGGAATTCATTACCCACCACCCACTTAATAGCCACTATCGACAACTTAACTGACATGCTTGATTTCGACTCCGAAGACATCGACGGTATGGACGACGATGCCGGAGAAGAACAGGAACCACCGGCCACAGGGCGCTGGACTGCTACCTCATCATACGACATATATATTGTGGACACACCCAAATAAAACAATGGTGAGGCTGAAAAGGATGCAATGGAGGATGATCCTCTTGAGAGGCAACCTAAGCGCCGATGTCAGCGGTGCCGCTCTAAACCCCGCCATAGCAAAAACAGCGATACCGGCACAAGAGACAATAGCACTCCAGATGATGCCGAAGACGGAAACAATCCCGACCAGCCATGCTTCGAGCAGGCCGGACAGGAGGACGGGCAAGCTAGCCCTGATGAACAGGCAGTGGACGAATACTCAGAGGATGACAATTACATGCCCCTCTCCGAAGACGAGGTGAGCCTCGGCGACGAAAAATTTATCGTGCCTGAGGATCTCGTCGAGTAGGAGCGATTCAAGCGCCAGCTTATAGCCACTGCAAAGTGCCTGAAGAAAAAACAACAATAGCTTCAAGCTGATCAAGATCTCCTCACTGACAGATGGACTGAGGTCCTGGAGGCCGAGGAATACGGACTCGAGCACCCAACCAAAAGTTGCCCGAGGCGCAGGTTGTTACCTCAATTCAAGGACGAGGCACTAGAGCCTATACTACCAGCACAGGATGTGGCTGACCGACCACCTCGTGGCCAGGACAAAGCGGCGTATCAACCCGAACACTAGCCCGCACCCCGTCGTCAACCAAACAAAAACACGAAGGCCTGGGGCTACACGCACGACCTGCGAGATGAACTGAAAAACAAAGCAGGACAATCAAGATCGATCTACGGATCGAGGGGGCACGCCCCAACGCGTGACGACGATCACCAAGCCGGATATAGTAAAGACAAATCCGTCCGGGCTGAATACAGCAGACCAATCTCATCCGAACTGCGTCGCGACATAGCCCGGCATAGAGGCACCGCACACACCCTATGCTTCACTGATGAAGTAATGGAGCATGAATTCCCAGAAGGGTTTAAGCCCGTGAACATTGAACCATATGATGGGACAACAGACGTCGCGATATGGATTGAAGATTTCCTTCTCCACATTCACATGGCCAGCGGCGATGATCTACATGCCATCAAGTACCTCCCACTAAATCTCAAGGGACCAGCTCGGCACTGGCTGAATAGTCTGCCGGTAAACTCCATTGGCAGTTGGGAGAACCTCAAAGAGGCATTCCTTGACAACTTCCAGGGCACTTATGTGCGACCACCGGACGCTGATGACTTAAGTCACATAACCCAACAGCCCGGAGAGTCAGCCAGGAAATTCTGGACTCGGTTCCTAACTAAAAAGAACCAAATTGTCGACTGTCCGAATGCCGAAGCCCTAGTGGCCTTTAAGCATAACATCCGTGACGAGTGGCTTGCCTGACACCTTGGCTAAGAGAAGCCGAAATCCATGGCAGCCCTTACAACACTGATGACCCACTTTTGTGCGGGCGAGGACAGCTGGTTGGCTTGTAGCAACAGCACATCAACAAATCCTGGCACTTCAGACGCCAGAGACAACAACGGCAAGCCCCGGCGCAACAGACACAAGCGTCGCAATAATGGCGACAACACTGAAGACACGGATGTCAATGCCGGATTCAATGGCTCCAAGTCCGGTCAACGGAAGAAGCCATTTAAAAGAAACAATCCGGTCCCGCCCAGTCTGGAACGCATACTCGATCGCTCATGCCAAATCCAAGGCACCCCCGATAAACCAGCCAACCACACCAACCGAGAATCTTGGGTATTTAAATAGGCCGGCAAGCAAAATGCCGAAAACAAGGAAAAGGGGTCGCATAGTGATGACGACGAGGAGCCCCGGCCGCTGAACACACGAGGACGGAAGAAATCCCCCCAAGTGAAAACGGTAAACATG
This sequence comes from Triticum dicoccoides, assembly GCF_002162155.2. Classification (NCBI taxonomy): domain Eukaryota; kingdom Viridiplantae; phylum Streptophyta; class Magnoliopsida; order Poales; family Poaceae; genus Triticum; species Triticum dicoccoides. The sequence continues at coordinate 354,109,444 of NC_041391.1, read as the reverse complement.
ATATACGCCACCCACATTCCTAAGAGGGAGCGGAAGCGCGCGCTAAGGGACGTCTACGCAATGGAGCCAGTCGCCCCAAAGTTCAACCCATGGTCTTCCTGTCCGATCACCTTTGATCGCAGGGACCATCCGACCAGTATCCGCCATGGCGGCTCAGCCGCACTGGTCCTCGACCCAATCATTGACGGATTCCACCTCACATGAGTCCTCATGGACGGTGGCAGCAGCCTGAACCTGCTCTATCAGGATAAAGTGCGCAAAATGGTATCGATCCCTCAAGGATCAAACCCACCAAAACCACCTTCAAAGGTGTCACACCAGGTGTAGAGGCCTGTTGTACAGGATTAATCACACTGGAAGTGGTCTTTGGATATCGTCCTCTTCCACAGTGATTATCATGCACTGCTAGGACGAACCGCATTTGCTCGATTGAATGCGATGCCACACGACGCCTACCTCAAGCTCAAGATGCCCGGAGCTCGTGGTGTTATAACAGTCAATGCAAACACAGAGCGCTTCCTCCGCACGGAGGAACACATTGCAGCCGTTGAAGCAGAAGTACAGAGCAGTCTCCTCAGACAAACCCTCAATTCGGATATAAAGCCCTCGGACACCACCAAGCGAGTCCGGAGTACTCTACAACAGGATCATCCGGCCCACCCAAAGCTCGCCTAGCAATTCAGCCTCCGACCTAGTCCCAGTCAGGCGACAAAATTTGTGCCGCGCATACATGATTACGCACTAAAAATACCATGGGCATAGATGGAGGCACAACTAAACTACGATCCACAATGCGGCTCCACCGCCCCAGAATCCGCATACTTTACCTTTGTATTTCTTTTAAGTCCCTATATTCTTGAGGCTCTTCAGATAACCTGATTATCGGACCCATCAAAGGGCGGAAACACCAAGGTGGCAAGGAGCTTTGAGGTACAAAGGAATCCCCAGGTGGTCTCTGATAACGATCGCTATACCTGTTTTACATACACACACGCAGCTCGCACTTGGTTAGGGCATGTCAAATAGTCCTATTTGCTTATCGCACTACGTGTATACATACGCCTTGACATATCATAACAATGGAAAATAATGTACAACATCAGTTTATTCTTAGATTTCTCTTTTTTTCCTTGACTGTTTATTTATTACAAATCGCACCCGTACATTTTGGTACATTCAGTTTGCCAGGGGCTTCAGTGTACCCCATAACACGGCAAGAAAGTCTGAACACTTTCGACAGTGCGGCACCCCGAACTTATAGCATTATATGCATCAGCTCCGAATCATGTATTGGGTCAATAGTTGGGTTGCCCAGCTCCTGTGCTTGCTACCCTATGTTCCGCTATATTGTCTAGGGTAGTAAAGGGAGAACTACTGCGATTGTGTCCCAGTTCTTCCAGACGATCACCTCAGTAGAGAAAGCCGAAAACTGACTGTCATGATGCGGCAAGAGCTGGTCGCTGTTCGCGAGGTTTCAAATCCTTAAAGATTTTTCCGCTTCAGGCAAGGAATCGGTCTTTGTCCGATTTAGGCGTGTATAGCGCCCCAAGTTCGGTCTTCGGAATACCAGGGGCTACGCCAAAATTTAAAATTATAGAACTTCTATGGCTAAGTGAGGGTGATAAAGTTGTATAGTCCGATTGCCTTGTTCGTTGCGCTAAACACCTCCTTAAAGGACCAAAAATTTGGATAAAGAGTGTTTAGATCCAGAACACCCCTTTACTAGGTACATGGGGGCAGAAGCCGACGATTGGCCAACCCTCAGATTTTGTAAGCGGACGCACATGAGGAATTTTTTTAAATCAACAAGCATTATATTGCGCAAATGAACTTGTTTCATATTACAGGATAAAATGAGTTCATTCACTCAAAGATTACATCCTTCGCACATTGCTCCGCCACAAGGCGGGAGCCCTTCATGACACTATCATAGTAATTTTCGGGCCGGCGGTGCTCCTTGCCCTTTGGTGGCCCTTTGGTCATGAGCTTCTCGGGATCCATCTTCGCCCAGTGCACTTTTGCGAGGGCGAAGGCCATGCGCGCACCTTCAATGAAAGCTAACCGCTTTATGACTTCAAGCCGCGGGCAGGCACTCACAAGCCGCTTCACTAGATCGAAGTAGCTGCTTGGCATAGGCTCGGTAGGCCACGGCCGGACTATGAGGTCCTTCACGGCCAGTTCGGCCACCTTGTGCAGTTCGACCAGTTGCTTCAGCTGGTCGGTCAAGGGCTTCGGATGTTCTGTCCCAAGATACTGAGACCAGAACAACTTCTCCGTTGAGCTCCCTTCTTTGGCTCGGTAGAACTTTGCGGCATCAGATATGCTGCGCGGTAGATCTGCGAACGCTCCTAGAGAGCTCCAAATTCAGGTAAGTAAAAGGAAAGTCTCCTTCACATGCTTGCTTTGCATAATGAATGCCTTACCCGCCGCAATCTTCTTGGCCGCCTGAATCTCCTGGAGGGTCTTCTGGGCTTTGGGTCTGGCGTCTTGCACGCTCTGGAGGGCCTTAGCAAGCTCGGACTCTTGAGTCTTAGAGTCACGCTCCAAGGACTCGCATTTCTGGACGTAATCCTGGAGCTCTTATTGAGCCTCGTTGACCCGGGCCTCTTGCTTCTCGCGCTCGGTGCGTTCCTTGGCCGCTTTGTCTTTGGCCTCGGTCAGCGTCTTCTTCAGGACTGCCACTTCGGTCGTGGCCCCTATCAGAGTTCATGATGCCTCTATAAGCCGAAACAATTTATCCTTTATAAGTGCATAGATGGGGCATTGCGTACCTTGACTTTCCTCGAGATGCCTCTTCGTGAGGCCGAGCTCTCCCTCGCTCCGCTCTAGGTCCTGCTTTAGTCCAGAGACCTCCGCAATACCAGCGGCAGTGGCCAGCAGCGATGCCTAGTTCTTCATCGATGGAAGCGCTATGAAGCGCTTCCAACAAGTTGTTCGGTGCCTCTGGATGGACAGAGGTCATCAGTACAGACGGCTCGCCCTCCTTAGAGAGAGGCTTCCTGCCTGAATTCGGAACCACTTGGGGTTCCGGAGCCATATTCGGCTGGGGGCTGCGGCCCCCAATATCGGAGTCCATGGGGGTCTTCCCCCTATGTGCTCGGCGACTGGGATTTTGCTTGGGGTGTGTCCGGAACAGTCTCCCCTGGGCTCGTTATCCTTCGAGACAACACCTTGGTGTCGTCCGTGGTCCTGGGGGACGAGGCTGTCGGAAGCAAATCATTGTTCATCGCCGACGGGCCCAGAGACCCCTCCAAAGAGGAGGATACCTCGATGTGGTATTTGGCCGGACTGCATGTGCACGTTTTGCATGATAAGAAGCGATAAAGCAAACATACCGGAAATACTATTGTGCCCAGATACTTATGATTTAGCCAGGGGCATATCCCTGGGCTCCCACTCCTCGCCTCTGTTGGTGGCTGCGGTGGAGTGGTCCGGAAGGAAGGTTTTTCCCTTCTTGGACACCTCGACCTCCCCATGTGGGGCGGCCTTCCTCTTCTTTCTCCCCCGGTGGGGGGGAAGGATTTCCTCCTCCTCGTCTTCGGAGGAGGAGAAGGAGGGCGTCTCGGTGTCGTCGGACGTCACGTCCGACACAACCTTGCGCCAGTGACCTTCTCTGGTTCCCACGGCCGTCTTCTTGGCCTTTTTCTCCGGCACCTCATAGGGCGCCGGAAACAACATCTTCGTTAGAAGAGGCGATGCTTGATCTTCAGGTAGCGGAGCCGAATAGTCAATCTACTCTGCTATTGCTACCGAGGCCTGTAAAATCGGCATAGAGGCTTAGATACCTCCCGCGGATGTGCTGGTAAAAGGCATATCTTGCAAAGTATGAAAACTTATCGGATTGGCTGGGCATTTTGCACAGAGTCCGCGATCTTCGGTTATGGGCGGTGGTACCTCAGTGGCCTTGAAGAGCACCTTCCAGACGTCTTCCTGCATCGTGCCAAAGAGCTCTTGCAGCATCTGGTGTTCGGCCGGGTCGAACTCCCACAGATTGCAAACCCGTCTCTGACACGGAAGGATCCGGCGGAGGAGCATAACCTGGACCACGTTGGCGAGCTTGATTTTCTTGCTTATCATATTTTGGACGCAGGTCTGAAGTCCGGTCAGCTCTTCCGCTGAGCCCCAGGCTAAGCCCTTCTCCTTCCAGGAGGTGAGCCACATGGGGATGCCGGATTAAAATTCGGGAGTCACTGCCCAGTTGGCGTTGCGCGGCTCTGTGATGTAGAACCTCCCCGATTGCCTCCCATTCACAGTCTCCACAAAGGAGTCCTCGGGCCAGGTGACATTGGGCATCTTGCCCACCATGGCGCCCCCGCACTCTGCTTGCTGGCCGCCCACCACCTTTGGCAGCACATTGAAGTTCTTCAGCCATAGGCCGAAGTGGGGCGTGATGCAGAGGAAGGATTCGCACACGACGATAAACACTGAGATGTTGAGGATGAAGTTGGGGGCCAGATCATGGAAGTCCAGCCCGTAGTAGAACATAAGTCCACGGACGAACGTGTGGAGGGGGAATCCCAGTCTGCGGACGAAGTGAGAGAGGAATACTACCATTTCCTGGGGTTTCGGGGTAGGGATGATTTGCCATTCGGCCGGAAGCCGATGCACGATGTTTGCGGACAGGTATCCGGCCTCCCGAAGCTTCGCGATGTCCTCCTCCATAACGGAGGCCATCCACTTGCCTCCCACTTCGGACATGCTCGGAATGACTTTGCGGAGGAGGTGAAAGCTTGGGCGTTGGAGCTCGAGAATGGATGAGCAGAGGAAGAAGAAGGCGTGGGTGAAAAAGGGGAATCCTTATCTCTTTATAAAGGCGGTAGAAACTATGCGCCTCCCCACTTGCCCTAGAAACTCTCTTATTCCCCAAGCGCCGTGTTGATGGCGCGGTTGGGTTACCCACACCCGTATTGATGAGAATCCCGTGATAAGGGGACATGATCTCTGCTTCGACAAGACGTGCCAATAAAACTGCGTCGCAAGATGTGCAGTAGGAGGTTGAGAAAACGGTTCGAATAATGACCGGGTCGCGGCGTGATGTCATGCTATGGGAAAATTGTCAGCAGATTAGACTTGTGGAATATTGTGCTCACTACGGTGGTATGTGGAACTTGTTTTGCAGAGTCGGACACGATTCTTGTGTTCAAGATCTTTAGAGTATTTGTAGAAGGAACCCGCATTGCAATGCCAAAGACAATCTGCGCGCCGGACTCATCGTCATTGAAGCCTAGTTCAGGGGCTATTGAGGGAGTCCTGGATTAGGGGGTCCTCGGACAGCTAGACTATATGCTTACGTCGGACTGTTGGATTATGAAGATACAAGATTGAAGACTTCGTCCCGTGTCCGGGTGGTACTCTCCTTTGCGTGGAAGGCAAGCTTGGCAATTCGGATATGTAGATTTCCTTCTCTGTAACCGACTCTGTGTAACCCTAGCCCCCTCTGATGTCTATATAAACTAGAGAGTTTAGTCCGTAGGACAACAACAATCATAATCATAGGCTAGCTTCTAGGGTTTAGCCTCTACGATCTCATGGTAGATCAACTCTTGTGATACTCATGTTATCAAGATCAATCAAGCAGGAAGTAGGGTATTACCTCCATAGAGAGGGCCCGAACCTAGGTAAACATTGTGTCCCCCGCCTCCTATTACCATTAGCATTAGATGGACAGTTTGGGACCCCCTACCCGAGATCCGATGGTTTTGACACCGACACACTCCACTTCAAGTACGACGGCCTAGCGACCCTCTACGTGAAGGTGTTCAGGGGAGACGACCGCAGCGTGGGGTGCTGCCCGGAGGATGGCAGCGACGATGATGGTGGCGATGGCGAGCCTGGTCTTGGCGACGCGCGCTCTTCCTCTCGTGACGACAGTTCTTCCTCGGGTTAGAGCTCGAGCAGTGGCGGCTGCCACCGGCCCCCACGTCATCATGCTCGGGTCAAGGATGTTGGGGGTTCGTCCCGCCATGGCGCTCTAGTGAAGCTAGAGAGGAGCCCGGTGTGAAGCTGGGACTGGCGAACTTGGACTCAAGGCCGGTAGCCCCAGGTCTCCTATGGTATAATTGGTGAAGCGTCGGGCCGCCTTGAGGCGCTGCTTGAGAATGCGGCGCCGGCGCGGAGCTCTTTCGCCTTCGGGCTCTCTTTGTTTAGCCTTTCCTTTCTCCTGTAATTCGAAAAAGAGAGATGTACCCTGCGGGGGCATGTAATGAACTGTGGCAGTTATGCCTTGTATGCTATGCTTGCTATCTTGATGCTGTGTTGTAACGTTTGCGGTCTGGGTGAGTTAAGGTAGGGAAGCTTAGCTTGGTACGTGCAATCACTATTCGCCTCACGAGAGCTTGGCCTTGGATACTTGATAGGGCCCCCATCTTCGGGGAGCCTTGGGTGCAGCCCCCGGAAGACACGCCTTGGGGTCTCAGGAGCCGCGGCAAGGTGGAGCTATCTTTGAACGAAGTGAAAAACTGTCAAGAGGCTCACTCCTCCTTACGCGAGCCCCCTGCCATTAATTATCCCGGACCTGATGCACCGTGTCGCGCTGCCCGGGGGGCACAGACATGAGGAGTGCTGGTGCCCACGGACTCGATCGAGGGCCCCTCGTGAGGATAAAGCCAAAATAGCAGGGTTCGGCGTGGTGTGTGTGCGCAGAGGCAGGCCCAGGGTGCACACACCTACCTAGCCCCACGCGCAAGGCGCGCGAGACGAAGTGGCGGGTGACTGCCACCTCTCTCATGCCCTTAGGCCAAAGACAGCTCAGGAGAAGGAAACAACTCGAGGAACCAATGTTTGAGAATACCAAATCCATTGAAAGATTACTAAAAATAGAAAGCAACTTTGGAAACAAATGAACAGCCACGTCCGGCACCTAATTGTCACATCGCTAGTTCTGGTATGCGGTAGGCTAGCCCTTCATGTGTGCATCATGTTTAACTTGCATTTAAACTTGAAATGGGGATTGACAAACCCTAGCACCAAAATTAAATCAAATAGGGTCAACCATAAAATCTTTTCAATAAACCCAAAATGTCCCTAAGAAAAGTTCATGATTTCTGGTTAAGGTGGAAACCTCTGCGAAAAATGATGAATATATTCTTAGATCATTTTTGGATTTTTGAATTAACTCATATTGTATTTGAATTAGGGCATTTACATCGTATAAATAATTTTAAATGCTCTAGTAGTTCTGAAACTGCTTGAGGGCTGTTGGGAATAATTTCACAAGTACCCACAGTTATTTTCAGCATTTTATCAAATGGTTTAGTATTTTACTAAATCAAAACAAAACAGAATAAATAGAAAACAGAAATAAGAGAGAGAGAGAATAACTTACCTGACGCCACCAACCGGCCCAGCACTGTAGCTGGCCGGCCCAGTCCACCACCGCCTCCTCCCTGTCGCCTTCCTCCTCGCGCCAGTAGGCAGAGGCGTGTCGCCTGCGCGCGCACCCGCGGCCACCTCCTGCTTCCACCTCCTCCTGCCTCCCTGCTCGCTTCCTCGACCACCTGGAGACGCCACACAGCCCTCCTGGCCCCTCCCACTTTCTTGAACGCTCTCCCCTCCTCTGCTCTCTCCCCACACGCGCCCGAGCAGAGCTCGTCGTCGCCGACGCCATTTGCCACAGCCACCGTGCTTCCCTCGCCTCGCCGACGCGCCAAGACGCCCCGCCTCATCCCCCTCTTCCTCCTCACCAAGATGGAAGGCACCGGAAGCCTTGGATGCCGCCAGCTCTGCCATCCCCTTCCTCGGGCCGCCGAGATCGTCACCGCCATTCCATCACCTCCAAGCCTCCTCCGAGCACGCCGACCATCCCAACGTCTCCGCGGTGAGCTCGCGGACCGAATTCCCCTCTTCCCGCCTCGATTTCTTGCTGTAGCCATCGCCCCCTTGAAGACCGAACTGCGCTGCCACACGATCTCGTCGCCGGCCACATTCCGGTGACCATTTGGTCCCAGGCATGCGCCCCTCGTACTCACCGCATCACGTAGACGCCGTAGGTGATAATCGCACATCGCCACGGCCATCGTAGCATCGACCCCGAGCTCACCCGAGCTCCGGCGACCGCCAAGGTCGACGCCAGCGACAACTCCGGCCTCCCCAGGCCCAACCGCCACCACCACTCGATGCGCGAGTTCACCAGCAGTCCGTAGCGCGTCTCCGCCGTCGATTTGGTCGACGGAGGACCAAATCCGAGCCTCGCCGCCGTGTCTGGCCTCGCCGGCGTCGAGTCGCCAGCGAGTTTGACGTGTTCGACCCGGGGTTTGACCTCCCTGGGGTCAACACACGCGGCCCTGCCCCTGACTAGATTAGTTTAGGACTAATTACCCCCTGCTGACACTAACAGCGGGCCCAGTGGCTGTTAATTTGATTAGTTAGATTTAATTAACCCTGTTAGTTAATTGTGTCACTAACGTGTCGACCCCACTAGTCAGGTTTGACCTGGACCGGGTCAGTTGACCTGCTGACGTCACACCTACGTCATGCTGACGCAATTAATCTTTTTCTGGAATAAAGATAATCCAGGAAATTCCAGAAAATGTTATAAACTTCTAAAAATTATATAAATTCAACCGTAACTCAGAATGAAATACTTTATATATGAAAAATGATCAGAAAAATCCAATCTATCCATCTGTACCATTTTCATGCATGTTAGAACAACTTATTACTACTGTTTAGGACAATTCATTTAAATGGCATTTAAGTAATCACATATGGAGTTTGAATTTGAACCTAGTGTTCAAACCAAATGCATTTAACTTGTTGTTAGTTGCATTAGGTCAATCAACAGCATATTTCCATGTCACATTCATGCATCATATTGCTGCATTGCATTGATTGTGTTCTTCCTTGTTTGCCGGTATTTGTCCCCTCTCAGTAGACGACGTTCCGACGATGAGTTCGATGGCACTGATGAAGAGCTTTACTATCTTCAGAAGTGCCAGGCAAGCAAAACCCCCTTGTTCATTCCGATACAATCCCACTCTCTCGCTCCTGCTCTCTTTTACTGCATTAGGACAACAACGATTCATCTGTTACTTGCTGCGGTAGCTGAACCCCTTTATCCTCTGCATGACCTATCATTGCCACAGTAAATAGATGAAACCCACTAGCATGAGTAGGAGTTGTTTGAGCCCTGATTTGCCTACTCATTCATGCTTGTTTGTCATGCCTGCTACTGCTTAGAGTTGAGTCAGGTCTAATTCATCGGGGATGAATCGGAGGTGTGTGAACATGTCCTACTGTTGAGAGCTAAGTGTGTGAACATGATTTGGTAAAGGTAGCGGTGAGAGGCCATGTAGGAGTACATGGTGGGTTGTCTCATTGAAACCGTCCTCAGGAACTGAGTTTTGTGTTTGTGATCCATGAACAGCTACTACCACACATTGGGATCCTTAATTGACTCTCTCGACTTATTAATCAACTCGATCTCTGTCCAGGAGTTGCAACTAGTTTCTGGTGTTTGTAGGTAGTGTTAGTAGTCTACCAAGTGGCACCCGGTACAGGTGGGCTTGGGATAGACTAGGCACAGTGGCACGGTGTACCAAGTGGCACCCGGATGGTGGGCTTGGGAACCCTGCTCACATTGTTTGGGGCCGTGAGCGACACCCCGGCCGGATCTCCTTGTGGATGGAACCCGAATAGGCGATAAACCTGGACGAGAGACTTGTGTGGTTAGTCAGGTCATGGCCGACACCCTCGCCAGGCTTCCGCTTGAAGGTTGCCGAGATACATGACGTATACATGGCGGTAAGTGGCGAGAGCGTGTGTGAAGAAGTACACCCCTGCAGGGTTAACATTATCTATTCGAATAGCCGTGTCCGCGGTAAAGGACTTCTGGGTTGCCTGTACAGTTCATAGACAAGTGAAAGTGCATACTCTAAAATGCGCAAGATAAGCGTGAGTGCTATGGATGGCGTTCTCGTAGGCAGACGGGAGCGGATCCATAGTGGTGTATTGATACGGTGAATATGTGGACTCGTGTGCGCCACCTCAAAAGAGTTACTTGCAGTCGTAGTACAGGATAGCCACCGAGTCAAAGCTGGCTTGCTGCAGTTAAACCCCACCATCCCTTTGTTGATAATGATGCATATGTAGTTAGTTCTGATGTAAGTCTTGTTGGGTACATTTGTACTCATGTTGCTTAATTTATGTTTTTGCAGAGAGATTTCAGTCTTTCTAGTAGTTCCACGTGGACTTCGATGTTTAGCTTGTTACCTCAGCTACGATCTTGTGCCCTCGGCAGGATCTGGTAGATAGTCAGGCTTCTCAGCCTTTTTCATTTGTAGATGTCTGTACTCAGACATGTTAAGCTTCCGCTTGTGCTTTGACTTGTATGCTCTGATTGTTGGGTCATGAGACCCATGATTGTAATATCTCGCTCCTCGGAGCCTATTGAATAAAATGCTTGAGTTGTAGAGTCATGTTTGTGATGCCATGTTGTATTTGCACATATCGAGCATATTGTGTGTATGTTATTGAAATGCTTGGTATGTGTGGGATCTGACTATCTAGTTGTTTATCCTTAGTCACCTCTCTTACCAGGAAATGTCTCCTAGTGTTTCCACTGATCCATGGTAGCTTGCTACTGCTCCGGAACACTTAGGCTGGCCGGCATGTGTCCTTCGTTCGTGTGTCTGTCCCCTCGGGGAAATGTCACACAATGAATTCTGGAGTCCTGTTAGCCCGCTATAGCCCGGTTCACCGGAGTCCTGCTAGCCCAGTGCTACAGCCTGGATTCACTCACTGATGACCGACACATTCATTGTTGGGTCATGTATGCCTGTCCCTGTAAGTTAGTGCCACTTTGGGTTCACGACTAGCCATGTCAGCCCGAGTTCTTTGTCATATGGATGCTAGTGGCACTATCATATACGTGAGCCAAAAGGCGCAAACGGTCCCGGGCCAGGTAAGGTGGCACCCGTGGGAATACCGTGCGTGAGGCCGCAAAGTGATATGATGTGTTACATGCTAGATCAGTGTGACTTAGGATCGGGGTCCTGACAACTTTGTTATCAGAGCTTGACTGCTTGTAGGATTACCAAGCCAAACTGGTCGAAGTTGAGTCTAGAAATGCTTTAGTTATGTAAGGGAATTGATTGTGGTTGGGAACGTAAGGCTCTTTTTACTCCTTATACCTTATGCCCTTCTGATCTGAGTCATCCTATCTTTTCTACGGGGTTAAGAAATTAGGATTTCTCTTCTTTCTATCAGGATCACGTGTTACTAATCCGTAGACTTAAGGATTGATAGATTTAAGCCTCAATTCGGTTCCGACTACCAACGTATGTTAACTATTGATCTCGAAACCTTGATATTGTGCATCTGAGTGGCTATGCCACCATCTTGTAGCATGTCTCCAATCTTTTGAGCATTTATAGCCGTTATGCTGTCCGAGTCATCCCAGGTTTCTAAATAATCTGATGCAATTGCAAAATCCTTCCCTCTGTTTTGATGTCCTTTCTGGCCAGGTTAACCACACTAAACGGTGAGTTGAGGTACTCTATTGCCTCAACGTATATGTTGGAGCTATTATTATGACCCTAGATGTCTAGAGTATCACCTTGTAATCTAGCCATGTTCTGTGTCCCAGTGTGATGATTCTGGCCATCATTCCCGGAGGCATCCCGTGATGCCACATAGTTAGTAGGCATTCTACTCCTGGGTCTCCGAACCCGAGATTCACCCTACTTACTTCATGTTGATAGTGTTTGCTAGTCCCTTTAGGATACTAGTAACCTTTGCGATAGTCCTCAAGGTCCGTGGCATTTCGTTCTTCCAAATACTATGAACCACTTATGGCAGAAGTTTGTTGGATCAAAAGATCACAACAGGAATATCCTCGATGAGTTCTCCATTCTATATTGTGGCTCTCCCAGTTCTACCTTTCTGCATGGGTTATCCGGAAGAAATATGTTGAACTTCGTTCGACATGCTAAACCATGCATCCACAACTCAGAAAATCGTATGTTCCTTTGAGTTGTCCCTCTTTAGTTGTCTTCTGACCCTCGTCTATCAATTGACAGTCAGGAGTATGAGTGCATTCGTTCATCGATGTCTATTACTCTTGTGGTCCATCATGCCATTCTATTCCAGAATGACTAGGAGAAACAAACTCCAGTACCCCATCCATATCCAGGATTGGGTCAAAGCAGTTGTGTTCCGCAGATCAAGTTGCAATCCAGCTTCTGGTCTGTTCTACCTTGAAGTATTACCATCTTTATATCAGGAATATCATGGGAATTGCACACCCTCTTATGAATTCTTGATGCAGTGATACTTCTCGCCCTCATTATTCATTTCTCGGCTCCCGTGTTGTTGCAACCGGAATGCCGACAAGTGAATCATGATGTGTGAAATCAATCCTCCTAGAAACCTTGTTGCTTGGTAGTTAAAGGACAATAATTTCATTCTTAGTGTGTTGGTTCTTGAATCATCATTCTAAGATAGATCGTGCTACCTAGTCCTTATTTCCGGTGCACCTTTCGATCAATGAGTTGGGGCTATGCAAATCCCTTGCTTATTTGATCATCTCGTCTTGCCCTGAAAAGCAAGATTGTTCTCGAGCTTAATAGCATATCGGTGGTTCGTGATTTTTCGATTATCTTCTTGGAAGCATGACCAGGTTGTCACCTGACTGCTATGTTGAGCTCATGACCAAGTTGGTTTTCGAAACCACCCTTTCTCCAAGAATCCGTGTTGGATACCCCTGAGCTAGTGGGTTAAGCTAAACGACAACTTGGAGAGTTGGAAGATAAAAGCTTACCTAACTTAGTTCGTTTCAAAGGGATATCCTGGTGTTGGTGTGTTTTGAAAAAAGGTGATATCTTCATTGGTTGATCCTCATGGTCAATTGTTGGATCTATTATCTTATCCAATCTTTGATTTGAGTATGGGCTATCGTCAAATCAAATCAAAACCAACGATATTCGTAATGTTGTCTTACTCGTGGTTTTTCCTCGAGCATACACCATTACATCTTTTGGTCTGACCAATACCATCACATTGTTCACATGATGGTGGAAGTCCAGTGATATGGAAATTCCGATGAGTTGTTGTTGAGCCCATCAGCGACATTTTGTCCCCACCATGACTTGTGTTGAACATCCAGCTGGTGTTGGAAACTTGTATAAGCATTGTCTTCATGTCCCGTTCATGGAGCATATGTTGGATGGAAGAAGTGACTTCCTCAAATTCATGTGCATTTGGTGCAAGTTGCTGCCGTGAGTTCAAGAAAGGTTTGTTTTGTTTCCCCTGGAATCATCCCAAATTAGTCACACATGTGCAAAGTATACTATGGTTTGGTAGATTAATTACTTCCATTCCATATGTATTCCGTAGCACACCAAGCCACTGATTGACTTGTTCAAGGAAGAGAAGTTTATGCTTGAGATCTAATCCATGGACTTGTGTAAAGACTTCGATATCCTCGAAGATGGTTCCCCACCTGAACTCGGTAGTGTTTAACTATAAGACTACTTCGTGGCCATGCTTGTCTGGGACAACGTGTTCACATATTTGTAGCAGAACCAGCTCATGTTTTGGAGCTTGCTATCGTAGTTCATTTCCCGAGAATCTCGCAACGTCATCTCATCGATTTGTGTTGCAAACTTCCATTTTTCTTCCTAGACTCGATGAGTCTGGAATATCCTAACACCAACCAGATCTAAATCTCAGGCAGATATGATGGTTAGAACATTTCCAAGAATTATAATAATGGTCTCTCTGTAACCGGTTAAGTGGATGTCGTGGCCAACACACCCAGCCGGAAGACCTATTATTGTAGTATCTTGATTGAGGAAGTTGGCCACCTCCCCATGAGGACTTCTTATGGATTTACTTCCGTAGTTATTCCTTATGATTTTTGTGTTCCCAAAGTCTGACCTTTTACTTGATGTCCTAGATATCAAACCATATCTATAAATGGGTTGCGATAGCACATCAAGGAGAACATTAGAAGTGGAGTGCTAGATGTCTCTCAGTCGATCATCCAGATTTTGTTCCTTGGCCTGGCTAAGGTGAAATCTGAGAAGGTGTTATCTCCCTTTGCATCTGCATCGTCCATCACTATCCATCATGGTGGTATGTTGTTTTACCAGGATCCTTGACACGGATGTTGGTAAAACCTTGATGAATATGGAAATGCTCAAGTCCTTGAGAGGACGCGCAAACGTTAGGTGTTATCATCGGCACTAACCGGGATTGCTCTTAGCTTCCTCGGTCATGCTATAACTTTTCAAACAGTGGACTCACTCTCTACTGTTGAGCTTCTCCCCAGTTACTAAAATCATCCCTTGTGTTGTTTTCAACAAGGTAATCCACATCATCCATTCTTGTCCGAGCATGTCATTCTTTTGAACTCCTTCAAGTGACCGTTTATGATTTTCCTTGGGTTGGTTTAGAGAGTTTAGATGATCCATGCATCAAAAGTAATCCTTTTTGCCACTTAAGGGAATAATTCTACGAGTCACCTTCCCTGAGGTGCCCCGTTATGGAACCATGGCAATTTTTCTTTGCTACTTGGAAACTCTCATCAATTGTTTCTTCCGTCCTTTTAAGGTGTGTTTTGCCTCTCAGCTCAAGAGATGTTCAACGTCTCATTCCGTGAGTAGATCTTGAGTGTTCGATCTTCGAGGAGATCGTTTTCTATAGAGTTTCTTTTGTCATCATCGAATTGGACAAAGATCTCGAAAGAGAAGACGTCAAGATCAATTTAAAGCCATGAATCAACATCTTCAAGAAGTGCAAGTTGGATCATGAAGATTGTGTTAGTTTGCGTCCCCCCTTCATATTACCCTACGCTTGAATCTCGGGACGAGATTCTTGTTTAGTAGGGGTGAGATGTCACATCCCTAGTTCTGGTATGCGGTAGGCTAGCCCTTCATGTGTGCATCATGTTTAACTTGCATTTAAACTTGAAATGGGGATTGACAAACCCTAGCACCAAAATCAAATCAAATAGGGTCAAGCATAAAATCTTTTCAATAAACCCAAAATGTCCCTAAGAAAAGTTCATGATTTCTGGTTAAGGTGGAAACCTCTGCCAAAAATGATGAATATATTCTTAGATCATTTTTGGATTTTTGAATTAACTCATATTGTATTTGAATTAGGGCATTTAAATCCTATAAATAATTTTAAATGCTCTAATAGTTCTGAAACTACTTGAGGGCTGTTGGGAATAATTTCACAAGTGCCCACAGTTATTTTCAGCATTTTATCAAATGGTTTAGTATTTTACTAAATCAAAACAAAACAGAATAAATAGAAAACAGAAATAAGAGAGAGAGAGAGAATAACTTACCTGACGCCACCAACCGGCCCAGCACTGTAGCTGGCCGGCCCAGTCCACCACCGCCTCCTCCCTGTCGCCTTCCTCCTCGCGCCAGTAGGCAGAGGTGTGTGGCCTGCGCGCGCACCCGCGGCCACCTCCTGCTTCCACCTCCTCCTGCCTCCCTGCTCGCTTCCTCGACCACCTGGAGACGCCATGCAGCCCCCCTGGCCCCCTCTCATTTTCTCGAACGCTCTCCCCTCCTCTGCTCTCTCCCCGCACGCGCCCGAGCGGAGCTCGTCGTCGCCGACGCCATTTGCCACAGCGACCGTGCTTCCCTCGCCTCGCCGACGAGCCAAGACGCCCCACCTCGTCCCCCTCTTCCTCCTCACCAAGATGGAAGGCGCCGGAAGCCCTGGATGCCGCCAGCTCCGCCATCCCCTTCCTCGGGCCGCCGAGATCGTCACCGCCATTCCATCACCTCCAAGCCTCCTCCGAGCACGCCGACCATCCCAACGTCTCCGCGGTGAGCTCACGGACCGAATTCCCCTCTTCCCGCCTCGATTTCTTGCTGTAGCCATCGCCCCCTTGAAGACCGAACCGCGCTGCCACACGATCTCGTCGCCGGCCACATTCCGGTGACCATTTGGTCCCAGGCATGCGCCCCTCGTACTCACCGCATCACGTAGACGCCGTAGGTGATAATCGCACATCGCCACGGCCATCGTAGCGTCGACCCCGAGCTCACCCGAGCTCCGGCGACCGCCAAGGTCGACGCCGGCGACAACTCTGGCCTCCCCAGGCCCAACCGCCACCACCACTCGATTCGCGAGTTCACCAGCGGTCCGTAGCGCGTCTCCGCCGTCGATTTGGTCGACGAAGGACCAAATCCGAGCCTTGCCGCCGTGTCTAGCCTCGCCGGCGTCGAGTCGCCGACGAGTTTGACCTGTTCGACCCAGGGTTTGACCTCCCTAGGGTCAACACACGCGGGCCCTGCCCTGACTAGATTAGTTTAGGACTAATTACCCCCTGCTGACACTAACAGCGGGCCCAGTGGCTGTAAATTTGATTAGTTAGATTTAATTAACCCTGTTAGTTAATTGTGTCACTGACGTGTCGACCCCACTAGTCAGGTTTGACCTGGACCGGGTCAGTTAACCTGCTGACATCACACCTACGTCATGCTGACGCAATTAATCTTTTTTTGGAATAAAGATAATCCAGGAAATTCCAGAAAATGTTATAAACTTCTAAAAATCATATAAATTCAACCGTAACTCAGAATGAAATAATTTATATATGAAAAATGATTAGAAAAATCCAATCTATCCATGTGTGCCATTTTCATGCATTTTAGAACAACTTATGACTACTGTTTAGGACAATTCAATTAAATGGCATTTAAGAAATCACATATGTAGTTTGAATTTGAACCTAGTGTTCAAACCAAATCCATTTAACTTGTTGTTAGTTGCATTAGCTCAATCAATAACATATTTCCATGTCACATTCATGCATCATATTGCTGCATTGCATTGATTGTGTTCTTCCTTGTTTGTCGGTATTTGTCCCCTCTCAGTAGACGATGTTCCGACGATGAGTTCGATGACACCGATGAAGAGCTTTACTATCTTCAGAAGTGCCAGGCAAGCAAAACCCCCTTGTTCATTCCGATACAATCCCACTCTCTCGCTCCTGCTCTCTTTTACTACATTAGGACAACAACGATTCATCTGTTACTTGCTGCGGTAGCTGAACCCCTTTATCCTCTGCATGACCTGTCATTGCCACAGTAAATAGATGAAACCCACTAGCATGAGTAGGAGTTGTTTGAGCCCTGATGTGCCTACTCATTCATGCTTGTTTGTCATACCTGCTACTGCTTAGAGTTGAGTCATGTCTGATTCATCGGGGATGAATCGGAGGTGTGTGAACATGTCCTACTGTTGAGTGCTAAGTGTGTGAACACGATTTGGTAAAGGTAGCGGTGAGAGGCCATGTAGGAGTACATGGTGGGTTGTCTCATTGAAACCGTCCTCAAGAACTGAGTTCTGTGTTTGTGATCCATGAATAGCTACTACCACACATTGGGATCCTTAATTGACTCTCTCGACTTATTAATCAACTTGATCTCTGTCCAGGAGTTGCAACTAGTTTCTGGTGTTTGTAGGTAGTGTTAGTAGTCTACCAAGTGGCACCCGGTACAGGTGGGCTTGGGACAGACTAGGCACAGTGGCACGTTGTACCAAGTGGCACCCGGATGGTGGGCTTGGGAACCCTGCTCACATCGTTTGGGGCCGTGAGCGACACCCCGGCCGGATCTCCTTGCGGATGGAACCCGAATAGGCGATAAACCTGGACGAGAGACTTGTGTGGTTAGTCAGGTCGTGTCTGACACCCTCGCCAGGCTTCCGCTTGAAGGTTGCCGAGATACATGACGTGTAAATGGCGGTAAGTGGCGAGAGCGTGTGTGAAGAAGTACACCCCTACAGGGTTAACATTATCTATTCGAATAGCCGTGTCCGCGGTAAAGGACTTCTGGGTTGCCTGTACAGTTCATAGACAAGTGAAAGTGGATACTCTAAAATGCACAAGATAAGCGTGAGTGCTATGGATGGCGTTCTCGTAGGGAGACAGGAGCGGATCCATAATGGTGTATTGATATGGTGAATATGTGGACTCGTGTGCGCCACCTCAAAAGAGTTACTTGCAGTCGTAGTACAGGATAGCCACCGAGTCAAAGCTGGCTTGCTGCAGTTAAACCCCACCATCCCTTTGTTGATAATGATGCATATGTAGTTAGTTCTGATGTAAGTCTTGCTGGGTACATTTGTACTCATGTTGCTTAATTGATGTTTTTGCAGAGAGATTTCAGTCTCGCTAGTAGTTCCACGTGGACTTCGACGTTTAGCTTGTTACCTCAGCTACGATCTTGTGCCCTCGGCATGATCTGGTAGATAGTCAGGCTTCTCAGCCTTTTTCATTTGTAGATGTCTGTACTCAGACATGTTAAGCTTCCGCTTGTGCTTTGACTTGTATGCTCTGATTATTGGGTCATGAGACCCATGATTGTAATATCTCTCTCCTCGGAGCCTATTGAATAAAATGCTTGAGTTGTAGAGTCATGTTGTGATGCCATGTTGTATTTGCACATATCGAGCATATTGTGTGTATGTTATTGAAATGCTTGGTATGTGTGGGATCTGACTATCTAGTTGTTTATCCTTAGTAGCCTCTCTTACCGGGAAATGTCTCCTAGTGTTTCCGCTGAGCCATGGTAGCTTGCTACTGCTCCAGAACACTTAGGCTGGCCGGCATGTGTCCTTCTTCGTTCCTGTGTCTGTCCCCTCGGGGAAATGTCACACGATGAATTCCGGAGTCCTGTTAGCCCGCTACAGCCCGGTTCACCGGAGTCCTGCTAGCCCAGTGCTACAGCTTGGATTCACTCGCTGATGACCGACACGTTTGTTGTTGGGTCATGTATGCCTGTCCCTGTAAGTTAGTGCCACTTTGGGTTCACAACTAGCCATGTCAGCGCGGGTTCTTTGTCATATGGATGCTAGCGGCACTATCATATACGTGAGCCAAAAGGCGCAAACGGTCCTGGGCCAGGTCAGGTGGCACCTGTGGGAATACCATGCGTGAGGCCGCAAAGTGATATGATGTGTTACATGCTAGATCAGTGTGACTTAGGATCGGGGTCCTGACACTAATCTACTCTTCTACCAGCGCAGAGCTAAGTGCTGCCACTAAGATGTGGGAGCGAGCCCCCATAAGGCCCCAAGGCGAATCTCAGGAGACTTCGGGGCGTTTACAGCCCCACTCATTATTACGTGAGAGTGTCACGAGTGGCGACCTTCATAGGCCAGATCCTTGCTTCATAGGCCCGAGCCTTTCTTCAGGGGTAGAACTTCCAGAGGTGCTGGATGTTCCAGTCGTTCTGGATGGGGACCCTATGTCGGATTTCGGGTTCCGGCAGACCCTTGAGGTTCGAACACTGGGGTGCGCGCGGAGATTTCGCCCTCTACCTACCTGTTCCTCGCCGACTCGCTAAGATCTGAACTACGAAAGAGAACAACACAAGAGACACAGAGTTTATACTGGTTCAGGCCACCATTGTGGTGTAATACCCTACTCCAGTGTGTGGTGTGGTGGATTGCCTCTTGGGCTGATGATGAACAATACAAGGAAGAATAGCCTCGCGAGGGTCTGTTCTTGGCTGGCGCGATGAACTGCTAGGAGGAGTTCAGTCACTCTACCTACTGGTTTCTTGGTGAGGATCAGATGCCTCTACCCTGGGGGTGGCTAGTCCTATTAATAGGCAAAGGCCCTGGGCTTCTTCCCAAATATTGAGCGGGAAGGGCACCAACAATTGGCCATTTTGAAGGGGAACATCGGGTACACTTATCCTGACTAAAGTCGGTCCTCGTCTGTCAAAGGCTCTGGTGGTGACGCCTGCTTGGGCTCCACAATGACTTCCTTCCGGCCGTTGGGCTGGTCTTGGTCTTGTTGCACCGAAATGGATGCCTTTGCTTGATGCTCTCGCCTGCGCTTGCTCCCTTTGCACCAAAGAGGAAAGGAGGACACTGCACGGGCTGGCGCCCGACTGGCACCCTTGGTCATCATGGCTCGCGTCACGGGCACCTCGCGAGGTATCCCGCCTTGATCTCTCTGCCTCCTCGTGAGCCAGCCTGATGAGGCCGTGCCTGAGGAAGCTCCTTATCGTCCACCCTGCGAGGCTTGGCCCCTCGCGAGGGTCTTGAGCTGGTGTTGATGAAGATGGGCCATGCTGGGCCCCCCTTTGAGCCACGCCGCAGGCCGCAGGCAGTCAAATCTGGGGACCCCCATTCCCGGAACGCCGACAGTAGCCCCCGGGCCCAAGGCGCACCCGGACTTGGCTGAGCAGAGAGGCGAAAGGGCAAGTGCGAAGCGCCGCGGGCCCTAACAGCCTGTGGCCTTTGGCGCCACGTGGCGGTTGATTGGACGTGGGCGTCTCCACTTCCCCACGACGCCTCGGCAACTGCATGAATTGACAAGTCCCTGCATGCAAAAACGGGTCATGATTACCTGCGATCGTGGAGGTCGGGCGGTTGGCCTCCTCTGGCTTTAAGTATGGCAGGGTGCGTGCCCTTCTAGTCTATCTCTTCTTGCTTCTCCTTCTCCCCAGTCCTTGCTCCGTCTTGCTGCAATGGCTTCGATCCGCCGGTTCTCTGCGGCAGAGAAGGGAAAGGCTCCCCGAGAGGATCCTGACCCGCTCCCGCCGAAGAAACGGCTTGCCCTCCGCCATCGGGGTGAGGGCGCCCGCCAGGAAGTGTTGAGGCCCTGGTGAGAGCGGCCACCACCAGGGTTCCCGCTTCCCTTGTACACCCACATTGAGGGCTCTAAAGGAGTCGATGCCGAACGCCACGGGCAGCGCCCGCGCCGGCGCCGGCGGGTCACGAAGGTGTGCGTATTTCCCCCTGGAGTCCACGCTGAGGGCTCCTCCCGAGAGTTCGTGCTTCACGCCGCCATGCCTCCTCAGTCTTGGATTCGTCTTCCTCCTTTCTTCGCCTCTGTCATCCCGCAGGGGGAGCTCCTGGGGATCTGGCTTCAGCACGCCGGCTGCAGCACCCTCGCGACCGGGGCTGAGGTCGCGGTCGTTGCCCCGGGCGAGGTCTTCATGACTCGAGGCTGGGGCGAGATCACCCGGGTCTGTAGGACAAGGGGCGCCCTCTCGATCCACCTGGAGTATGACAGCGCTTTGGTGCTGTTCTTCAAGGTCTTCGATGCGGAGGGTCACCGGCTGGAGTGCTGCCCCGGGAGAGGTGGTCGGGGCCCCGCTACAGCGAGGCCGAGGCCAGTTAACCGCTCCCTTGGCAGCTCCACAGGCGATGGAGGCGCCGGAGGATCTAGCGACTCCGCCGAGCTCTTCACGACTCCAGAGACGAGCGACGATAGCTACGAGCCCCCGAGCCTGCGCCGCTCCCGGAGCAGGGAGGGCTCGTCAGGCCGTCGCCGCCTCAGATCTGGATGGGGTTGGCGATGGTGCCTGGCGGCCCACTGTTGATGATGGCGTCTGCCATGATGGTTCCTGTAGTTAGGACTCCTTAGGATACGCGTCTTTTGTTCCTGCGAGGAGCCAAGAACATACCCCGTGGGGGCTTGTAAGGTGTCTGTAGCTCCGTTTGTTAATATGATCCTCATTGTGAAGCAGTGCGAGATGCTTATTCTGTCGTAGCTTAGTTTTTTCCTTTCGGACCTCACGAGGGCTTGGAGCTCTGCGCTGACAGGTCCCGGTCCCAAGGCGGCTTCAGCCGTCGCTGGTATGCCAGGTCGCGATGCCGTGGTCAAGGCCAGGAGGTGAGCGGCCCGGGGTCCAGTAAGAGCCCCTAAGTCGCGATGCTCAGGAGGTCCCCTTTAGCGCTCAAGCAGCCATCGTTCAGTGAGAAAGGAATGTGACATTGCTAACACGGGATTGCATTAGGTGCGGTGACGATACTGGGATAGCTAGTGTTTCCGGAGAGTGACTTATCTCAAGGGTCAGGGAACGCTTCCTGGTGCGGCGCTAGGTCCGTGCCTTGGCCGGTGAGGGGTTGCTTGGCGAGGTCCTCGCGTGCCTCTCCCCTCTCGCCTTCGCTCCCCTTTCTGCTCTACGTCCTCGGGTCTCAGCCCTCGAGCGAGTCTCAGCCGTCGTTGGTATGCCAGGTCGCGATGCCGTGGTCAAGGCCAGAGGGTGAGGGCTGGAGAGACAGTAGGAGCCCTGAGTCGCGATGCTCAGGTACCCCCCCCCTTTAACATGCAAGCGGTTTGCGCAGACAAGAGTGAAGAAGACACCTGAAGGCCTCGCCTGACGCTGCTCCTTGAAGAGATCATGCAGGCCTACCACAAAAAGAGCAAAAGTCCGCTATGACAAGCGGCGGTCAGCCGTTAGTTGCTTTGGAGAGGCGACGAGGCACGAAATGCCTAGCGAGGTGTATTGGGGCACCCGTGAGCCAGCGCGGGACTCACGGGGCCCTACCCCAAGGCGGGTTGTGCCTGGCACTGAGCCTTATCTTGGGGTGTGTTCCTGCAAATTTAGTAGATGCTGAAGCTCTACATCCTCGGGTCCCGGCCCTCGAGCTGGTCTCAGCCATCGCTGGTATGCCAGGTCATGATGCCGTGGACAAGACCAGAGGGTGAGGGCTGGAGAGCCGGTAGGAGCCCTGAGTCGCGATGCTCAGGTACCCCCCTTTAACGCGCAATCTTCCGACATCCAGGAAGAAAAGGTGCCACAGATAGGCACCAAATAACAAGCATGATGGGTCGAAAGCATGGCCCTAAGATAAACGCAAGAGGGGTACACGCCGCTGGGTCTGACCCGAGCGACTTGGGGATAATGCAGCCCGAGGGGCTCCCCCAACAAAGTAAGCTAAGAATCACGAGCAAAAGGGATACACGCCACAGGGATGGACCTACGTGGCCTGGGAATGATGCAGCCCCGAGGGCGCTCCCAGCTAGAAATGAAACTTGAAAGATGTCACCTGATGATGTTGAAGACGAAGGGGTGTTGGTGTAGCAGACTCGGTGGGCTGTGGGAGTCGATCCTCACGAGCCCCCAGGCCCTGGGGCCTCGGGAGGCTCCGGAGGCGCTGGTGGCTCCTCGCGGACCATCTCCATCTCCGCCAGGGCTGCGGAACGCCTGACCTCTTGAGCCTCCAGGATGCCCGTCATGAGGCTCTGGTACGCGGCAGCCGCGTTCGGCAAGCCATAAGGCATGCGAACATAGCTGTGGGGTGGACCTTCGCAGTGCCCCACTTGCGAGGGCCAGAGGCGCTCCTGAGAGGTGGCTCGGTTGAGCCCTGGTATGTCGATGCAGACGCGCAGCCCACCATCCTCGCCTGGATGGGGGGCCACAGCGGGTAGGCGGTGGTTGCCTCTCATGACTCTTGACTCCTGTAGCTCCTGAATGGCCTTGCTGACGAACTCCTGAGGGTTTGGCCCTCCTTGCCTTGCTCCTTCTTGAGGAAACGTGCTTCGGAACACGCCTCCAAGTGGCGCCCAAGCGCCTCCCTCATGACCTTGGCGAGGTCGGCGGCCCTCCAGGGGAGAGCCCCCGAGCCCTGCCTAAGGAGGGCGCCGGGCGCATTTCCCTATGCGATGGAAGGAGGTTCCCCCTGAGCAGGCGCGGGCCCTGAGGGGCCTGCCTCCTGAGGGGCCGGGCTGGACGATGTCTTCTTCTTCTGGGGGGCGGCCTCGGGAAGCCTCCAGCTTCCGCGATCCGGGTCTTCCAGTGATGACGCCTGGAAGGCTCGTTCCAGGGAGCACACCGCGTCTTTCTCTTCGCAGGGCACCGTGATGACTCCGCCACTTCCTGGCATCTTGAGGACGTTGTAGCCGTGGTGGGTTACGGCCATAAACTTCGCCAGCGCTAGGTACCCGAGGATGGCATTGTATGGCAGGCGGATGTGGGTGACGTCGAAGTCGCTGAGCTCGGTGCGGTAGTTGTCGCGTGCCCCAAAGGTGACAGGGAGGCGGACCTGCCTAATCGGGACCGTGGAGCCGTCGATGACTCCGGAGAAAGGCTTGGTTGGCTGAAGCTGATTGTAGGGCACTTGGAGATCGTTGAATGTTTCCACAGACAAGACGTTGAGCCCTGCCCCGCCATCGATAAGGGTCCTGGTGACTAGCACGTTGCTGATGATTGGGGAACAAAGCATTGGGAGGACTCCGGCTGTGGCCGCGCACTTGAGCTGATCCGCTGAACTGAACGTGATGGTGCACGCCGACCACCTGAGAGGGAGCGTGGCCTCGAGCTTGGGGAGGACTGCATTTACTTCACGGGCGAACTGGTTGAAGATGTGTTGAGAGGCTGGGGCTTGAGCTCCGCCTAGGATGCAGGCGATCGCACGTGGCTCCTGGAAGCCCCCAGCCCCCTCGTCCTGATGACGGTCCTCATTTCTCCTTGGCTGCGGTGGCAGTGGAGGGAGGCCTGCGTTGCCTTGCGGGCGATCCTCATGAGGCTGATCCCTCCAGCCTCCCTCGCGAGGCGGGACCTGCCAGCGATCCTCGCGAGGTTGGTCGCGCCACCCTTGGCGAGGGCCGCGGTCTTCCTAGCGTCCTGCGTTCCTTCCTCCTCCTCGGCCGTAGCCCCGGTCACTGCGGTCGGGACATCGGCCGGTCCTTCCTTCTCGCACGGCTCGGAGCTCTTGGCCTTCGTTGGTGTTGTGGGTGTGGAGGTCATGGTACACGCAGTACCGGCTGCCCTTGGAAGATTCGGCCTGATCTCTGCCCCGCTTGGTGTCTGGTTCTGCCGCAAGCACGGCAGCCCCCTTCCGCTTCACGTCCTTGGTCTTGGGCTTCTTCTCTTCTGGGTCTGCGGCAGGCAGCTCGAGGAGGGAGAGACGCCCTTCCTCAGCCCTGGCGCACTTGGTCGCCAAGTTGAACAACTCCAAGGAAGTGCACAAGTCTTCATGCATCACCAGCTCCTCCTTCATCTTGACGTCGCGCACACCGTTGGAGAAGGCTGAGATGATGGCCTCCTCGGTCACCTTGGGAATCTTGAGGCGCGTGTTGTTGAAGCGCTGGATGTACTTCTGCAGGGTTTCCCCTGGTTGCTGCTTGATACGGCGCATGTCGCTCACGGCGGATGGCCGGTCGCGAGTACCCTGGAAGTTGGCTATGAAGCGGGTGCGCATCTCGTCCCAGGAGGAGATCGTGCCTGGGGCCAGGTTTAGGACCCAGGTGCGGGCCCCGTCCTTGAGCGCCATGGGACACCAGTTTGCCATGACCTTCTCGTCTCCGTTGGCTGCTTCGATGCCCAGCTCGTAGAGCTGGAGGAACTCTGCGAGGTCAGCCGTACCGTCATAGCGAGGAGGCAGGTCTGGCTTGAACTTGCCGGGCCACGCGACGCTGCGCAGCTCGGTGGTGAAGGCGCGGCAGCCCGCCGTGGCCACGGGAGGCCTTGGGTGACGAAGAGCTTGGCCCTGTGGGTCCCCATGCACTGCAGCTGGGAGCAGCACGGGGTCTTGACGTGCTGGAGCAGGAGCGTGGTCGCGACGAGCCGGAGCGGGGAGCGCTCGGGCAGCTTCTTGCGGGCGAGGGACTTCTTGGCAGCTCTGCTCTTGCCGCGCTGGCGCCTGACGGAGCAGGTTCCGCCCAGGGGCCACGCGCCTTGGGGCCAGGGCGCCTTCTTGAGGGGGAGGCGGCTGAGGCGCCCTTGGAGCTTCATTGCCCGCGCAGGGCGGGGCGCGGTGGAGCGAGAAGGACGGCGCGGGGGAGCCCCCAGCGGCGCGGATGAGCTCGGCGACTCGGTCGAGCCACTCTTTATAGACGTCGTCGACTGGTCGGTAGCGCAGGAGCTCGTTTGCCACGATGAGCGCAGCTCGAGCCTCCATGGCCACACGGGGCGCGCGGGACGAAGAACCAGCTGGGGTGAGCGAGGGTGTGGCAGTGCGGCCGTCCCGCCTCATGGATGGATGCTGGGACAATGCTTGCTGCTTGTTCCCCGTCGGGCTGGTGGAGGCATTGACGGCAGTCGATGGGGAACGACGAGGGCGCCCGCCGACGGGAGCCGTCTGGGCGACACGGGAAGCGAGGGAGGCTCGGCGCTCGGCACGGGCCCGACGAGCGTCAGACATGGATGCGATGGTCGGGGAAGAACAGGGCGACGGAAGACGAGTTCTGGCTCACCCCTACCTGGCGCACCAAATGTCGGATTTCGGGTTCCGGCAGACCCTTGAGGTTCGAACACTAGGGTGCGCGCGGAGATTTCGCCCTCTACCTACCTGTTCCTCGCTGACTCGCTAAGATCTGAACTACGAAAGGAACAACACAAGAGACACAGAGTTTATACTGGTTCAGGCCACCATTGTGGTGTAATACCCTACTCCAGTGTGTGGTGTGGTGGATTGCCTCTTGGGCTGATGATGAACAATACAAGGAAGAACAGCCTCGCGAGGGTCTGTTCTTGGCTGGCGTGATGAACTGCTAGGAGGAGTTCAGTCGCTCTACCTACTGGTTTCTTGGTGAGGATCACATGCCTCTACCCTGGGAGTGGCTAGTCCTATTTATAGGCAAAGGCCCTGGGCCTCTTCCCAAATATTGAGCGGGAAGGGCACCAACAATTGGCTATTTTGAAGGGGAACATCGGGTACACTTATCCTGACTAAAGTCGGTCCTCGTCTGTCAAAGGCTCTGGTGGTGACGCCTGCTTGGGCTCCACAATGACTTCCTTCCGGCCATTGGGCTGGTCTTGGTCTTGTTGCACCGAAATGGATGCCTTTGCTTGATGCTCTCGCCTGCGCTTGCTCCCTTTGCACCAAAGAGGAAAGGAGGACGCTGCGCCGGCTGGCGCCCGACTGGCGCCCTTGGTCGTCATGGCTCGTGTCACGGGCACCTCGCGAGGTATCCCGCCTTGATCTCTCCGCCTCCTCGTGAGCCAGCCTGATGAGGCCATGCCTGAGGAAGCTCCTTGTCGTCCGCCCCGTGAGGCTTGGCCCCTCGTGAGGGTCTTGAGCTGGTGTTGATGAAGATGGGCCGTGCTGGGCCCCCCTTTGAGCCATGCCGCAGGCCGCAGGCAGGCAAGTCTGGGGACCCCAGTTCCCAGAACACCGACACCCTATCCCGTGTCTCCAGGCGTGCGGCGCCAGGCCTGGAGACAGGGGCAATCCTAAATGGGCCCTCCCACATGGGAGAAAGCTTGTGCAGCCCCTCCCTAGAAAGCACCCGCCTCAGGACGAGGTCGCCCTCCTCTAAAGTCCGGGAGTAGACGTTGCGGCAGTGGTACCGCCGCAACGCCTGCTGGCACCTCACCGCCCGGAGCGAGGCTTGACGGTGGCGTTCCTCCCCCAACACGACATCCATCCCCTGCGTGGCGTCCTATCGCGTCTCATCTAAGGCCAGGACCCGCGTGGAGCAATGCTTGACCTCGTGAGGGAGGACCGCCTCTGCTCCGTAGACGAGGAAGAACGACATCTCTCCTGTTGGCTTGGTTGCGGTGGTGCGGATGGACCACAACATGGACTGCAGCTCGTCGAGCCAGCCCCTGCCGTAGGCCTCGAGCTTCTTCTTGATGGTCCGGGTCTTGAGGCCCATCAGGACTTCTGCATTGGCCCTCTCGGCCTGGTCATTGCTCCGTGGGTGCGCTACTGAGGCGTAGCAGACCTGTGTTCCAAGGTTAGCAAAGTATGTTTGGAAAAGGTTGTTGGTGAACTGCAAGCCGTTGTCGGTGATGATGCGGTTGGGGACCCCAAACCGGCTCACAATTCCCTTGATGAACTTGACGGCCTATCTAGCTGGGATGGTGCACACTAATTCTACCTCCGCCCACTTGGTGAACTTGTCGATGGCGACATAGAGGTATCGGTAGCCCCCTGGCGCCCGAGGGAATAGTCCCAAGATGTCCAGGCCCCAGACCGCGAACGACCACGTGAGCAGGATTGTTTGGAGGCCCTGTGCGGGATGGTGGATCTGCTTGGCGTGAAACTGACATGCTTCACAGGAGCGCACCAGCTATGTAGCATCGTTGATCGTGGTAGCCTAGTAGAAGCCGCTGCGAAACGCCTTGCCCACCAGAGTTCGCGACGAGGAATGATGCTCGCAGTCCCCTTGGTGAATGTCCGCTAGCGGATCGAGCCCCTGTTCCCTGGAGATGCACCACAACGAAACGTCATTGGGCCTCTTGCGATATAACTCACAATCCTTGATGTAGTACGCGGTGGCCTGATGGGCCACGTGCTCGGCGTCCTCCTCCTTCTCTGGCAAGGTCGCTTGAAGCAAGTACGCCTTGAACTCTTCATCAGCACCCTTCCTGAGGCTCGAGCATGAACAACAGGCGGGCTCCTCGAGGGGTGACCACAGGATGGGGCGCCCGTCTTGGGTGCCCGCGGCAAGTCCTCTGGAGGCGGTGCTGGAGCCGTGACGTGGGGGTCGTAGATGGCTTGAAGAGCCGCTCCTCAAACACTCCTGGCTCCTGAGGGAGCCTACGGGAGGCCCTCTTGGCGATGTCGTCGGCTTCCTTGTTCATTCCATGCGGCACATGTTGTAGCTCCACACCCATGAATCGTTTCTCCATCTTGCGCACCTCCTCTAGGTACGCCTCCATGTGCTCGTCCTTAGGCGTGTACTCCTTGTTGGAGAAGTTGACGAGAAGCTGAGAGTCTCCCTTGATGGCGAGACTCTTCACTCCCAGTGCGGCCGTGGCCCTGAGCCCGATGAGCAAACCTTCAAATTCTGCGATGTTGTTGAAGACTTTCTCGCCCTGCTGAAAGCAGAGTTGCACTGCGTAACAGAGCTTGTCCTTGGTGGGTGAGATGAGGACGACCCCCACTCCTGCACCTTGTCACGCAAACGCCCCGTCGAAGTACATGATCCATCCGTCTGGCTCCACTTCTCCTGGCAGGAGGGAGCAGTCCTCGCCTACTCCGTGGCTGGGAGTGTTAGTCCACTCGGCCACGAAGTCCGCAAGGGCCGCACCCTTGATGACCCTGGTGGTGCTGAACTTGAGAGTGAATGCTTAAGGCTGAATGTTCCATTCATCAACCCACCCGGCTACGTTCGGGCTCCTGAGCAGCCTCTCCAGCGGGTACGCAGAAACAACCTTAATGGCGTGGCCTTGAAAGTAGTGGCGCAATTTCCTGGAGGCGACCAGGAGTGCGAGCAGGAGCTTCTGAGGCATGGGGTAGCGTGCCCGGGCCTCCCTTAGTACCGTGCTGACGAAGTAGACAGGGTGCTCTACGAGGAGGGAGGCATCAGCACAGTCTTGCTCTTCACGAGGGCACAGGTCCTTCATGGATTCATGAAGCCCGCCCTTGGGAGCCTTGATAGCCACGGGATCAATCGTGGCCTTAGGAGGAATGTCGCCCAGCGGATCGGTTGAGGCCCCAGATACATCGTCCTGAGGGTGCTGTGCTTGGCTTGATGGTTGTGCATCCTGCTGGGGTTTCTTGTTCGGGCATTCCTTCCTCAGTGCTACCAGGGCGGCGCTGGCTGAGTGAGGGGTGGCTGCCAGATAGAGCACCAAGGGCTCAAGAGGGCGCGGTGCCACCATCACTGGTGGGTTGGTCAAATATCTCTTGAGGTCCTGCAAGGCTGCATCTGCCTCTGGGGTCCACTCTAATAGCTCCTTCCTCTTCATCAGCTTGAAAAACGGGAGGGCGCGCTCCCCCAGCTTGGAAATGAAATGCCCAAGCGAGGTTACACAGACCGCCAGCTTCTGCATCTCCTTCAGGGTCTGTGGGGGGTTCATGTCCTCTATCGCCTTGACCTTCTCTGGGTTGGCCTCAATCCCTCTGTCCGACACCAAAAAGCCCAGCAGCTTGCTGGAAGGGACCCCAAACACGCACTTCTCAGGGTTAAGCCAAAGATCCACTCTGCGCAGGCTGGCGAACATCTCCTCTAGATCTTCTATCAGGGTCCTGTCCTCCCGAGACTTCACCACTATATCGTCAACATAGGCCTCTGCGTTCACTACTAGGAAAAGGGCTATAGATAATATGGACATTAATGGCGCACTGCACATGTGGTGCGCCACTACTATATACTAGTGGCGCACCATGTGTTGGTGCGCCATTAGTGTCCAAATACTAATGGCGCACCACATCCCCGGTGCGCCACTACTAACAATTTTTTCTCAAAGCTAGTAATGGCGCACCAGGGGATAGTGCGCCATTACTAGTTAAACTAGTAATGGCGCACCACACCCTCGGTGCGCCACTACTAAATTTTTTTCAATTATTTTTTCCAAAGTTAGTAATGGCGCACCGTGGGTATGGTGCGCCATTACTAGTTTAACTAGTAATGGCACACCACTCCCGCGGTGCGCCATTCCTAACTTTGACGAAAAATTCCACAGGAATGCACCCCCCGGTGGACCGCCTTTTCAGTTTAAAGAAATAAAAGAAAATGATGGAAATGTCAAAAAAATAAAATAAAATAATTTACCATGTGATATGTGGTCTACTTGTTGGGAAAATTTACAAACATGAATTTCGACGTTATTTGCAAAATCTCTCTGCAATTTGTAAAATGGGCATAACTTTTGCATTCGAACTCGGATTAAAAAGTTTTTTATATGAAAAATCATCTACTCGAAAAGTTACATCCGAATTTAATGGGGGGAACCCCGTTAAACATTTTCAAAATCCTCAAAAACCTAATAGCAAAAAGTTACGGGGCTTTTAAGATTTAGAGGGGAAAAATGAAAAAAAAAATTCAAACTTACTATTGGCGCACCATTTGCTAGGTGCGCCACTAGTAACAGAAAAAAAAATTGGTTTCAAATTTTTATTTGGGAATTTGTTTTCAAAAAATGATACGTAATATGATCTGGAAGCTTGAAATATTTTTCAAAATATCATCATACTCATGAATATGAACAAAATCCTAGATATCAACAAGGTTTAATGGGATTGATATGATAAATATATCAACAAGTGCCTGTTAAGTGAGGTGGTGCTGGGGTTGGATAGAACTGCAAAGTTAAGCGTGCTCGGGCTGGAGTAGTGTTAGGATGGGTGACCTTTCGGGAAGTTTGACCACTTAGTGCGATTTGACTTGAGATTAAGCATATTGACCCGAGATTAAGCCATAGTGACCCGATATTAAGAAAAAACGAAAAAAAATTGAAAAAAAACTTGAAAAATATCTGAAAAAATTTGAAAAAAAAGTTGTTGGTAATGGTGCACTTCTATGTGGTGCGCCATTACTAAGTCAGATAGTAATGGCACACCGTGTGATATAGTAATGGCACTCCCTGGTGCGCCATTAGTATTAAATTCTAATGGCGTGATGCTAGTGGCGCACCTGTAGTGCGCCATTAGTAGGCAAAACAGGTGCGCCACTAGCAGGCCTTTTCCTAGTAGTGGTTCCTCCCAAGCTGCGAACCCATGGCGATATGCATCAGTCGCTGGAAGATTGCTCCGACATTACGCAGCCCAAAGGGCATGCAGGTGTAGCAGTACACCCCGCAGGGGGTGAGAAATGTCGTCTTCTCCACATCCTCCACGGCCATCTTGATCTGGTGGTAGCTGGAAAAGGCGTCCTGGAAGCACAACAGGTCGCACTCGGCGGTGGAGTCGATGATCTGGTCGATGCGAGGGAGCGGGAAGGGGTCTTGCGGGCAAGCCTTGTTGAGATTGGTGAAGTCGACACATATGCGTTCCTTCCCTCCTTTCTTGCGGACGATGACGGGGTTCGCCAGCCACTCTGGGTACCGTGAATCTCTGATGACCCCTGCGGCTTGTAGCTTACGGGTTTCCAGGATGATGAAGGCCTGCTTCTCGGTGGGCTGGCGGCAAGCCTTCTACTTCACTGGCCGCATGTTTGGACATACCCTCAGGTGGTGCTCGATTATCCCCCTCGGGACCCCATCTAGGTCTTTGGGTTCCGAAGCGAATACATCCTTGTTGGCTCGCAAAAAGTTGATGTCAAGACCCCGATCCTGAGTCACACCGATCTAGCATGTAACACCTCTTATCACTTTGCGGCCTCACGCACGGTATTCCCACGGGTGTCCCCTTACCATGCCCGGGACCGTTTGCGCCTTTTGGCACACGTATATGATAGTGTTGCTGGCATCCATATTCCATAGAACCCGGGCTGACATGGCTAGTTGTGAGCCCAAAGTGGCACTAACTTACAGGGACATGCATACATGACCCAGCAATGAACGTGTCGGTCATCGACGAGTGAATCCGGGCTGTAGCAGCTGGCTAGCAGGACTCCGGAGAATCCGGGCTGTAGCAGGCTAACAGGACTCCGGTATACACCGCGTGACATTTTCCCGAAGGGACAGACACAAGAATGAAGAAGGACACATGCCGGCCAGCCTAAGTGTTCCGGAGTAGTAGCAAGCTACCAGAGCTTAGTGGAAGCACTAGGAGACATTTCCCGGTAAGAGAGGCTACTAAGGATAAACAACTAGATAGTTAGATCCCACACATAGCAATACACATTACACGTACGCATAACATGCAAGTATGTGTTGTACAACATGGCATCACAACATAACTCAACAACTCAAATAGATAAAGGCTCAGAAGAGCCATCATAGCATTTATTACAAACAGGGGTCACAAGACCCAACATTCAGAGCAAACAAACAACAAGCGAAAGCATTACATGTCTGAGTACAGACATCTACAAATGAAAAAGGCTGAAGAGCCTGACTATCTACAACATCCTATCACGATCGTAGCTGAGGTACAAGATACTTGTCGAAGCCCACGAGAACACTAGTAAGACCAAAGTCTCCGCTACAAAAACATAATTAAAGCAACATGAGTACAAAGGTACTCAGGAAGACTTACATCAGATCCTATCATACATGCATTTGTATCAACAGGGTAATGTGGGGTTTAGTTGCAGCAAGACAGCTTTGACTCAGTGGCTATCCTGTTCTACGACTACGAGAAACTTCTTTGAGGTGAGATGGCGCACACGAGTCCACTAATCACCACACAATACACTACTATGGATTCATCCCCGTCTCCCTACGAGAAGGCCATCCATAGCACTCACACTTTTCTTGAGCATTTTAGGGTATCCACTTCAAGTTGTCTATGTACCATTTAAGCATCCAAGAAGTCCATAACCGCGGACCCGGCTATTCGAATAGATCATGTTAACCCTGCAGGGGTGTACTTCTTCACACACGCTCTCGCCACTTACCGCCATGTACACACCATGTATCTCAGCAACCTTCAAGCGGAAGGCTGGCGAGGGTCTCAGCCACGACCTGACTAACCACACAAGACTCTAATCTAGGTTTATCGCCTATTCGGGTTCCATCCGCAAGGAGATCCGGCCGGGGTGTCGCTCACGGCCCCAAATGATGTGAGCAGAGTTCCCAAGCCCACCATCCAGGTGCCACTTGGTACACCGTGCCACTGTGCCTAGTCTGTCCCAAGCCCACCTGGCCGGGTGCCACTTGGTAGACTACTAACACTACCTACAAACACCAGAAACTAGTTGCAACTCCTGGACAGAGATCAAGTTGGTTAATAAGTCGAGAGGGGTCGAGTTACCAAAACCCAATGTGTGGTAGTATCGAGTCATTGGACAACAAACATAGAACTTAGTGCTTAAGGACGGTTCTAGTGAGACAGCCCACCATGTACTCCGACATGGCCTCTCACCGCTACCTTTACCAAATCGTGTTCACACACTTCACTCTCAGCATCAGAACATAGAACACTGCACTCCAATTCATTCCCAATGAATCAGACCTGACACACTCTAAGCAATAGCAAGCATGGCATGGTAGGAACACAACAATGGCTTCAATCAACTTCTACACATGCTAGTGGGTTTCAACTATTTACTGTGGCAATGGCATGTCATGCAAAGGAATGGGTTCAACTACCGCAGCACAAAGTAGCAGTTGAAACGTTGTTGTCCTAATGCAATAACTGAGAGCAGGAGTGAGAGAGTAGGATTGTATCCGAATGAACAAGGGGGTTTTCTTGCATGGTAGATCAACAGGGGGGCACTGCTCCTCAGACAGGTACTCTCGAGCACTCACCGGAGCAAGACCTATCGAGATAATGGTGCAAACAATCAAAACACAAGCATATCCAACAATATGATGCATGATCATGGCATGTAGATGTGATGCTGTTTGAGCTAATTCCGCTAGCATTCATTTGGTTGAAGTCCATTTGAATCAAGAATTCAAATGCAACTCCAAGTTAAGTCTTTTATAAATGCCATTTTAGCGTTTCACCTATACAGTAGGTATAAGTTGGTTTGTCATGCATGGAACTAGTCTAAATGGATAGATTGCATTTTTCTGATAATTTTTCATATATAAATTATTTCAATCTGAGCAACGGTTGAATTTCTATGATTTTTTGAAGTTTTGCTAATTTTCTGGAATTTCCTGATTTAATTTAAATCCAGAAAATAAATAATTGTGTCAGCACTGCGTCATGCTTGCGTCATCAAGTCAACATCACTGACTGGTCAAACCTGATGTGTGGGATCCACACGTCAGTGACACGGGTTAAACAGGGAGGGGTTAGATTATCCTAATTTAGGATTAGTGGCACTGGGGCCCACTGGTCAGTGTCAGGGGGTTAATTAAGCGGTGATTAGCACTAAGCTAATCACCTGACGGGCCGGACCCACGTGGCAGGGCTCAGGCGACGGGGCTCGCCGTCGGCGTCCTTTGGACGCGGCGGAGTCTGCGCCACAAGCCACGGGGACGGTGTCTGAGAGCACCAGGGCGTAGCCCGGGCTCTCGTGCATCTGGTGGGGCAGGTGGGAGCAGCTGGGGAGGCCGGAGCTCGCCGGAGCGGAGCTCGGGGCGGCGGCCTGGGCACGGCTTCGAGAGGGAGAGGGGCTAGAGGGCGCCAGAAGAGCAGGGTAGAGGGGGGTTCGACGGTGGGGCTCACAGCGGATCCAGTGTAGGTGTCAGCGGGCTCGAGGGAGGTCCGATGCAGGCAGAACGGCGACGGCGATCTTGGGCGGCCGGAGGTGAAGATGGTGACGGTGACGGATCCACGGGGCGCTCCGTCTTGCGTGGCTCGGCGGAGAGCTTCTGAGCGAGGAGGCGGAGCTCCTGCACGTGTCGGAGAGGCGACGGGAGGCGGTGGCTACAACAACGGCGAGTGGCAGCGACGGTGGCGTTCGACCGTGCGCATGGGAGAGAGAGCAGGGGAGGGGGAGGACCGAGATAGAGGGAGAGAGGTGCGGGGCGTCGTGGCGACGTCCAAGGAGGCCAGGGCGTCGGGGGAGAAGCAGGAGGTGGCGGGGGACGTGGCCTCGGCCGGCTGCGGTGCGGCCATGTAGCAGCTCCTACTGGCAGGAGCTTGAAGAAGCTCCTAGCAGTTGGGCTGGGCCGCCTACTTGCTGGGCCGGCCTGTTGCTCGCTGGGCTGCACAGTGCCGGGATGCACAGGTGAGCTCTTTTCCTGTTTTGTTTCCTTTTTTTATTTTTCTGACATTTGTTTGATTTAGTAGAAATACTAAACCATTTTATTTTCTTATGCCAATTTTTGTAGGAGCTAGTTATATTATTCCAGAGCTCCTCAACAACTGGCATAATTTTTGGACAATATTATATATATATAACAATATATATCCAAAGCAAATAATTACTGCATTAATTCCAAATTCCCAAAATATATACTTATGAGCTCTTAAAAATATTGGTTTGATTTTTATCTCTTTCCAATATTTTCAGAGAGCAACATGAACATTTTCTTAGACCTTTTTGGAGCAATTTTTATTTGGGTCATTTCCAAAAATGATTTTGAGGGTTCCACAAATCCCCATTTCAAATTTAACTGGAATTTAAACATGATGCACCCATGACTAGCTAGCCTTGAGCATACCAGAACTAGCACTACTAGGGAAAAGCCTATACACAGAATCTTATCACCAGCGCGCTTCAAAATAACTCGCTGCTGCTAACTAGCAGTAGCGCGCACAGACGAAACTTGCTGCTGAAACAAATATAGTAGTAGCGCGTCCTCTCAAAGACGCGCTGCTGCTATAATTCCTACGAGGCCGGCGCGAGGCTAGTTATAGCAGCAATGCGTTATAGCGACGCACGCTGCTGCTATGTAGCATAGTACCAGCGCATTTCTCAGATAAGCGCTACTGCTAAGTTTCCTAAAAAATTGAGTCCCACCTCGCTCCGTGAAGAGAGTTTCTACCACCTTAAATATGTTACTTCTCAAACTTTGACAAGCACTTGATCTTCATTGAACTCTATGTATAGAATTTGTGGCTGCAATATGAGTCTTCACCTGTTCCTAAACCGGTGAGGACTCATATTGACAAATCAGATTGTACACAAAAAGATCATTGATGATCAATGTATTTTTGATATATTGAACAAAGTCTATTTTTATATGCTGACACGTAGCAGTAGCGCTTTATTGTGAAAGGCGCTGCTGCTAGATAGCTTAGCAGTAGCGTATTTTCCTAAAGCGCGCTACTGCTAAGCCATTCATCTCCCCATCTCCTCCATTCTGATCCACTCACACAGCCACTCATTCCTCTCCGTCTGCGCCGCGCGCCGGTCCACCCCCGTCGCCCCTCCTCCGTCTGCGCCGCGCGCCGTCACCTCCTCCTCCTTGCTGGACTCAGTACCGGCCTCCTCCTCCGTCCTTCCTCTCTACTCGCCGCTGGCCGACCCCTCCTCGCTCCCCCTTCCTCCTCCGTCCTCCCTCAACTGGCCGTGCCGGCCGGCCCCTCCTCGCTCCGCCTTCCTCCTCCGT
The DNA here is from genome assembly GCF_002162155.2 of Triticum dicoccoides. Classification (NCBI taxonomy): domain Eukaryota; kingdom Viridiplantae; phylum Streptophyta; class Magnoliopsida; order Poales; family Poaceae; genus Triticum; species Triticum dicoccoides. The sequence goes on along the minus strand of NC_041391.1, from coordinate 354,073,001 downwards.
CCTCCCTCAACTGGCCGCGCCGGCCGACCCCTCCTCGCTCTGCCTTCCTCCTCCATCCTACTCTCTTCTCCCTCCTCGAGTCGCCCCTCCTTCTCCCTCCTGCTCATATGCAACATTTTGATTTAGTTGATATAATTTAGTTGATTTAGTAGGCTAGTTGATTTAGTTGACTTAGAACATTTTGAGTTAGTTGATTTAGTAGGCTAATTCATTTAGTTGATTTAGTTGACTTAGAACATTTTGATTTAGTTGATTTAGTAGGCTAGTTCATTTAGTTGATTTAGAACATTTTGATTTAGTTGATTTAGTAGGCTAGTTGATTTAGTTGATTTAGAACATTTTGATTTAGTTCATTTAGTAGCCTAGTTGATATAGTTGACTTAGAACATTTTAATTTAGTTGATTTAGTAGGCTAGTTCATTTAGTTGATTTAGAACATTTTGATTTAGTTGATTTAGTAGGCTAGTTGATTTAGTTGATTTAGAACATTTTTATTTAGTTGATTTAGTAGCCTAGTTGATTTAGTTGACTTAGAACATTTTGATTTAGTTGATTTAGTAGGCTAGTTCATATGCAACATTTTGATTTAGTTGATATGATTTAGTTGATTTAGTTCCCTTAGAACATTTTGATTTAGTTGATCGTTAATCCTTTGCTCATATTGCTTTAGGAAGAATGGCGCCACCACCACCACCACTATGTCGACTGTGCAAGTCAAGATGCGCCAGCAGCCTTGCAACTGGCAAGCTGTTCGCCATCTACTTCCAGCTGAGTTTTTGTCATGCGGCGGTAAGAAATTAGATGAAATGTAATAACTATTTTATTTTTAGTGTTGGCATTACTGCATTGTGTCATTTTGCTTATTTTACACAGATCGTCCCATGCAATGTGAGGTTGAAATTCAACAAGCTGACAGGAGACACTGTGACATTTGAGGCTCCTTGGGGGGCCATACACTATGGAGGTCGAGAAAGGACGCAATATGTCGCAGATTGGAGGAGATGGATGGGCCCATTTCGTCGCTCGCATGCGTCTTACTGGTGGTGAGTTGATCAGCATCAACTTCCGAGCAGAAAGACCCAAGCTAGCTGTCATTTATCTCAACCTGGTGGAAGATGATGAAGATGACGAAGATGATGAAGATGATGAGGACCCACTCGATGAAGATGATGAGGACCCACTTCATGAAGCCATCGTAGCTCAAAGAACAAGGTTGAGTGAGGAGGAGGTGTCCAACCTGTGGGACATAATTCCGCCACGTGCTGACTTTGTCGGGGTGCCATTCATGACCCGCTTGACAAATACCATGGTTGATCGACATGATATGGTATGTTATACTTACAAATGCAAATTATCCGATGAATTACTTAGTGTACAGTCTAACGATATGGTATGTTGTGTGGAATCTAGTCGATGATATGTTTTAGTGTAGAGTTCGATCACATGCTTATTAGTGTAGAATCTAAGGAAACTATTAATAGTGTAGATAATCCATATATACTTATTTGCGAGGCTATTTATTAATTGATATGTTTTTCTTATTCAGAAATTGGCAAAGAGCATATCTGTGAGTTATGGTATCGAGCCTGATGAAGAAGGCTCAGCTGGACTACGCCTTACTGTAAGGGGCTCCGTCACAACATGTACTTACCGCGTGGACACGGACGGTCGCACACACTTAAACTTGGTTGGGTGGAAGAAATTCCTCGATGGCAAGAATCTTCGTGTTGGACAGGCCATCCTAATTACTATCAGGAACACCAACCGCCCAAGCTTGAGGATGATGATTGTCTTCGATATCATCTAGAACTACATATGTGTGTGTGTGTGTGGCTATATCATCTAGAACTACATATGTGTGTGTGGCTATATCATCTAGAACTACATATGATGATCGTCGTCGATATCATCTAGAACTACATATGATGATGGCCGTTGATATGACCTTGTACTTCTTGAGGATGCATGTTGACTATGCATGAAATTGTTATCTAGTACTCCCTCCGTTCCAAATTACTCGTCGTGGTTTGAACTAAAACCACGACGAGTAATTTGGAACGAAGGGAGTACTACCTAGTAATGGTTTATGAATTTAATATCTACTAGCAGTACCTAGTATCTAGTATCTGAAAGGAGAACTGAAAGGGAAAGGGGTAATGGGAAAATGATGAAAGATATTGCAGTAGAGAGGGATGGGGAAATCGCTACAGCTAGTTAATAGTAGCGCATTCCTAAAAAGCGCTGCTGATATCGTCAACAATAGTAGTGCGGGTTAGGGCCGCGCTACTACTATGAGTTAGCTGTAGCGCCTTATTAGTAGCGCGGCCACCCGCGCTGCTGCTAGCCTCAAAACCCGCGCTACTACTAGGGTTTTCCCTAGTAGTGTAGGGATGTGACAACTCGCCCCCACTTGAAAGAATCTAGTCCCAAGATTCAGGGGTCGATGGAAAGAAAGCGGGGTACTCTTGTCGAAGACGATCTTCTCGCTCCCAAGTAGCTTCTCTCTCAGAATGATGAGACCACTGAACCTTGAGAAACTTGATGTTATGACGTCGAGTGACACTCTCTGCTTGATCAAGAATGCGAACCAGGTACTCTCGGTAAGTGAGGTTATCCTGGAGATCAAGCGTTTCGTGGTCCACTCTGCGGATGGGATCCGAGAAGCAACGCCTGAGTTGAGAGACGTGGAAGACATCACGGACTCGATAAAGATGTGGGGGTAGTTCCAACTGGTAGGCAACCTCTCCTCGTTTAGCAAGAATGCGAAAAGGACCAATGTAACGAGGAGCCAACTTGCCCTTGATACCGAAACGATGGGTATCCTTCAAAGGAGTAACCCGAAGGTAAGCTTTGTAGCCAATTTCATAAGTCATATTCTTATGATGACGATCATACTGGCTCTTTTAACGAGACTGGGCTGTTTTCAAATTCTCACGAATGATGCGAATTTGCTCTTCTGCCTCCTGGATCATGTCTGGTCCAAAGAATTGTCTTTCATCGGTTTCTGACCAGTTCAAAGGTGTTTGACATCTTCGTCCATAGAGAATCTCAAAAGTAGCTTTCTTGAGAATGGATTGATAGCTATTGTTATAAGCAAACTCGGCAAAAGGAAGACATTTCTCCCAATCCGTACCGAATGAGATAACACAAGCTCTAAGCATGTCTTCGAGAATTTGGTTGACCCTTTCCACCTGACCACTCGACTGAGGGTGGAAAGTGGTACTGAAGGAAAGATGGGTTCCCATGGCAGTTTGGAAACTCTCCCAGAAATGAGAAGTGAAAAGACTACCATGGTCTGAATTGATCTCTAGTGGAACACCATGAAGTGATACTATTCGAGAGATATATAAGTCAGCGAGCTGACTAGCAGTGATACTCTCTCTAACAGGTAGGAAGTGGGCCACTTTGGAGAGACGATCAATGACTACGAAGATAGCATTATTCCCTCTTTTGGTCCTGGGAAAACCGGTAATGAAGTCCATAGCAACTTTATCCCATTTCCACTTAGGAATAGCTAAAGGCTGAAGGGTGCCAGCAGGTCTTTGATGCTCTGCCTTAACGCGACGACAAACGTCACAGTTGGCAATGAACTGAGTGATTTCTCTCTTCATCCTAGTCCACCAGAACCTCTGGCGTAGGTCCTGATACATCTTAGTACTACCGGGATGAATCGTGAGAGGAGTTTCATGCGCCTCCTTAAGAATCAATTTTCGCAGATGTTGCTTCTTGGGGACCACCAGGCGGTTCCCAAAGAAAACAACACCTTGATCATCTATAGAGAAACTACTAGCAATACCCTTGGCAATGTTTCTCTTGATTCGAGTAATCCCCGTATCATGCTTCTGGGCTTCTATGATATGATCCACAAGAGTAGGTTTCGCCACCAAGGTAGAAAGGAACCCGTGAGGAGCAATGTGAAGGTTAAGCTTACAGAATTCCTCATGGAGAAGTGGTTGGCCCTACCGCAACTTGAGATGGTTGCAATAGGATTTACGACTTAGCGCATCAGCAATGACATTGGCTTTGCCTGGGGTATAAGTAATCCCTAGATCATAATCCGAGATCACTTCCAACCAACGTCTTTGCCTAAGGTTTAGATCTGGTTGTGTGAAGATATACTTCAGACTCTGGTGATCGGTGTAGATCTTGCAACATTTACCAAGAAGGTAGTGTGACCAGGTCTTGAGTGCATAGACTACGGCTGCAAGCTCTAGATCACGTGTAGGATAATTCTCCTCATGTGGATGCAACTGTCGAGATGCATAGGCAATCACATGACGATCTTGCATAAGAATGCAGCCTAGTCCCTGTTGTGAGGCGTCACAGTAGATAACAAAGTCTTTAGTGAAATCCGATGGCACAAGTATGGGAGCAGAAGTCAGGCGTCTTTTCAGTTCCTGAAAACTGTACTCACACCATGGGGACCACTCAAACTTTTTATCTTTCTTGAGAAGTTCTGTGAGGGGTTTGGCTACTTTGGAGAAGTTTTCAACAAAGCGGCGACAATAGCTGGCTAGACCAAGGAAACTCCTAACTTGTTTATGGTTTCAGGTGGAGTCCAATCAAGAACGGCCTTAACTCTCTCAGGATTGACAATAATACCCTTACCAGATATTACGTGGCCTAAGTAGGTCACTTCTGGCAACCAAAATTCACATTTGGAGAACTTGGCATAAAGGCGGTGCTCTCTGAGTTTTTCTAGCACAAGTCTAAGATGTTTGGCATGCTCTTCCTTGTTCTTCAAGTAAATAAGGATATCATCGAGGTAAACCACGACGAACTTATCTAAGTATTCCATGAAGATCGAGTTCATCAAGCGGGAGAATGTGGCTGGAGCATTGGTTAGACCAAAGGACATGACGGTGTACTCGTACTTGCCATAACGAGTGACAAAGGTTGTCTTGGGAATGTCCCCGTTTCTGATCTTGATTTGGTGGTAGCCTAACCTCAAATCCATCTTAGAAAAGACTGAGGATCCAGCGAGTTGATCATACAGGTCGTTGATCCTGGGGAGCGAATACTTGTTCTTTATCGTGACCAAATTAACGGGATGATAATCTACAACCTTCCGGTCCGTACCATCCTTCTTCTTGACGAAGAGGACGGGGCAAGCCCAAGGAGAAGAGCTGGGACGGATGAAACCCTTTTGCAAGGACTCATCAAGTTGTTTCTTAAGCTCGACTAGTTCTAAGGGTGCCATTTTGTAAGGTCTCCTAGAGATTGGAGCGGTTCCTGGGATAAGATCTATGATGAACTCTACATCTCTGTCAGGTGGAACACCTAGCAGTTCCTGTGGAAAGACATCCGGAAAGTCACGGACTACCGGGATATCTTCAAGGTCTGGAAGAGGGCAGGCATTAAGAGAAAAGAGCTGACGCCTTGCAACTCTAGTGGAGAGAGTGACTATCTTGCTAGATGGGTGTGTAAGCTGAACGGACCTGGTGTAACAATCAATCTTGGCATAATGAGCTTTCATCCAGTCCATACCCAAGATGATGTTAATATCTGTAGACTTGAGGGCTACAAGTGAGGCAAGGAATACAAGTCTGTCAACAAGGATTTGATTACCATGGCTTACACTAGAAGTTTGCCATTTGGATCCAGGAGTTTGAATGACTAGTGGAGAGGGCATATCACAAAATGACATGTTGTGCAAGTTAGCATAGCTTTCAGAAATGAAGGAATGAGATGCTCCAATATCGAACAAAACCGATGCTGGATGGCAATTGATAAGGAGTGTACCAAGAACGACATCTGGATCATCATAAGCGTCTTTAGCTGAGCCGTGATACACATGTCCACGTTTAGTGGGAGCTGACTTGGCACTGATCATCTTGCGTGATGGCTTACCACGGCCAACAGACTTCTCGGGCTGGGGTGGAGCATAACTGGCTTGAGAGCAGACACGTGCATAGTGTCCTGGCTTCCCGCACGTGAAGCAAGTCCCTGAAGTTGGACATGGACCCGCACTGACAAGCGGTCTACTAGTAGGCCTGGGTGGAACATACGACTGAGCTGGGGAAGACACCACATAAGATGGCCTCGGAGAATATCCGGAAGGAAGAGCGGAGTTTGGAACCCAAATCTAGCGCTTCTAAGAACTAGAACCGGTGGAAGATCCCAAATCACGGGTGTGCTTACGAGACTCCTCGTAAGTGCGCTGGGCTGTCTCTGCATTAATGGCCTTGTTCACAAGAGCTTGGAATGTATCACAATGATGCAGGTGGAGATCACGATGCAACTTGGGGTTGAGACCCTTCCGGAACCTAGCCTGCTTCTTGGCGTACGTGGACACCTCTTCTGAAGCATAGCAGGCAAGTTTCTCAAACTCTCTACTATAAGCATCAACAGCCATCTTACTCTGGGTGAAACTACAGAACTCTTCACTCTTGCGATCGATGAGGGCCTGAGGTATGTGATGCTCGCGAAAAGCCTCAGTGAAATCCCTCTAGGTAGGAATCTGGCCAGTTGGAAGCATAGCCTCATAGTTCTGCTACCAAAGACTAGCTGGACCTTCCAGGTGGTATGTGGCATAGGTGACCTTCTCATCTTCAGCTACATTCACAGAATGCAGCTTATGAGTGATGCTATGGAGCCAGTCATCTGCATCGAGTGGCTCGATGGAATGATGAAAGGTAGGTGGGTGCAAGCGAATGAAGTCATGAATGGTTGCAGACCCTTTGAACTGATGTGCGGTGTTCTCCTCGATACGTGCCAACAAGCGGTTAGACTCACGCTTGTTCCTCTCCATCTCTAACATGAACTCTGCCAACGAAGGCTGGTCGCAAGGATCCTCATCCCTACCATCTCCGTGGTTCTGGTTACGAGCAACAGAACTTCGCTTAAGTGATAACATCCTGGGAAACGAAACCAAGGACGGATCAGCATCAACTATAGATTGTAGAATATAGGACAAATAAATTAGTATCTCTCGAACTCCTAGGGTAATTCTGGCAGCATAACGGCAGTAAAATGCTCAGAATGAGACATCCTGCTAAAATGGGGTAGTAACATACTCAACATCATCACTCAAGGTTCTAAGATCATACTAAACAGGCTACACCGGAGGTACTCCAAACTGGGGTATGACTTTGATCAACCAATCCTATGGGACTACGGAGTAGTAACATGTGATCCTGATAGACAGAAGAGAAAGCCTAGTTCCTTAACCCCGTAGGAAAGATAGGATGACTCAGATCAGAAGGCCATGACGTATAAGGAGTAAAAAGAGCCCTACGTTCCTTCCCACAATCAATTCCCTTACATAACTAAAGAATTTCTAGACTCAACTTCGACCAGTTTGGCTTCGTAATCCTACAGGCAGTCAGGCTCTGATACCAAAGCTGTCAGGACCCCGATCCCGAGTCACATCGATCTAGCATGTAACACCTCATATAACTTTGCGGGCACACACACGGTATTCCCACGGGTGTTGCCTTACCATGCCCGGGACCGTTTGGTGCCTTTTGGCACACGTATATGATAGTGTCGCTAGCATCCATATGACAAAGAACCCGGGCTGACATGGCTAGTCGTGAACCCAAATTGGCACTAACTTATAGGGACAGTCATACATGACCCACCAACGAACGTGTCGGTCATCGACGAGTGAATCCGGGTTGTAGCAGCTGGGCTAGCAAGACTCCGGAGAATCCGGGCTGTAGCAGGCTAACAGGACACCGGTAGACACCGCGTGCATTTCCCCGAAGGGACAGACACATGAATGGAGAAGGACACATGTCGGCCAGCCTAAGTGTTCCGGAGCAGTAGCAAGCTACCAAGGCTAAGTGGAAGCACTAGGAGACATTTCCCAGCAAGAGAGGCTACTAAGGATAAATAACTAGATAGTTAGATCCCACACATAGCAATACACATTACACGTATGCATAACATGCAAGTATGTGCTGTACAACATGGCATCACAACATAACTCAACAACTCATATAGATAAAGGCTTAGAAGAGCCATCATAGCATTTATTACAAACAGGGGTCACAAGACCCAACATTTAGAGCAAACAAACAACAAGCAGAAGCATTACATGTCTGAGTACAGACATCTACAAATGAAAAAGGCTGAAGAGCCTGACTATCTACAACATCCTATCAAGATCGTAGTTGAGGTACAAGCTACTTGTCGAAGCCCATGAGAACACTTGGAAGACCGAAGTCTCCGCTGAAAAACATAATTAAAGCAACATGAGTACAAAGGTACTCAGGAAGACTTACATCAGATCCTATCATACATGCATTTGTATCAAGAGGGTAATGTGGGGTTTAGTTGCAGCAAGCCAGCTTTGACTCAGTGGCTATCCTGTTCTACGACTACGAGAAACTTCTTTGAGGTGAGATGGTGCACACGAGTCCACTAATCACCACAAAATACACTACTATGGATTCATCCCCGTCTCCCTACGAGAAGGCCATCCATAGCACTCACACTTGTCTTGAGCATTTTAGGGTATCCACTTCAAGTTGTCTATGTACCATGTAAGCATCCAAGAAGTCCATAACCGGTGGACCCGGCTATTCGAATAGATCATGTTAACCCTACAGTGGTGTACTTCTTCACACACGCTCTCGCCACTTACCGCCATGTACACGTCATGTATCTCGGCAACCTTCAAGCGGAAGCCTGGCGAGGGTGTCGGCCACGACCTGACTAACCACACAAGACTCTAATCTAGGTTTATCGCCTATTCGGGTTCCATCCGCAAGGAGATCCGGCCGGGGTGTCGCTCACGGCCCCAAACGATGTGAGCAGGGTTCCCAAGCCCACCATCCGGGTGCCACTTGGTACACCGTACCACTGTGCCTAGTCTGTCCCAAGCCCACATGGCCGGGTGCCACTTGGTAGACTACTAAAACTACCTACAAACACCAGAAACTAGTTGCGACTCCTGGACAGAGATCAAGTCGGTTAATAAGTCGAGAGGGGTCGAGTTACCGGAACCCAATGTGTGGTAGTATCGAGTCATTGGACAACATACATAGAACTCGGTGCTTAAGGACGGTTCCAGTGAGACAACCCACCATGTACTCCTACATGGCCTCTCACCGCTACCTTTACCAAATCGTGTTCACACACTTCACTCTCAGCATCAGAACATAGAACACTACACTCCAATTCATTCCCAATGAATCAGCACTGACACACTCTAAGCAATAGCAAGCATGGCATGGTAGGAACCCAACAATGGCTTCAATCAACTTCTACACATGCTAGTGGGTTTCAACTATTTATTGTGGCAATGACAGGTCATGCAGAGGAATGGGTTCAACTACCGCAGCACAAAGTAGTAGTTGAAACGTTGTTGTCCTAATGTAATAACTGAGAGCAGGACCGAGAGAGTAGGATCGTATCGGAATGAACAAGGGGGTTTGCTTGTCTGGTAGATCAATAGGGGGGGCACTCCTCCTCAGACAGGTACTCTCGAGCACTCTACGGAGCAGGACCTATCGAGAAGGAACGGTGCCAACAATCAAAACACTAGCATATGCAACAATATGATGCATGATCATGGCATGTAGATGTCATGCTGTTTGAGCTAATGCAGCTAGCATTCATTTGGTTGAAGTCCATTTGAATCAAGAATTCAAATGCAACTCCAAGTTAAGTCTTTTATAAATGCCATTTTAGTGTTTTACTTATACAGTAGGTACAAGTTGGTTGGTCATGCGTGGAACTAGTACAGATGGATAAATTGCATTTTTCTGATAATTTTTCATATATAAATTATTTCAATATGAGCTACGGTTGAATTTCTATGATTTTTTGAAGTTTTGCTAATTTTCTGGAATTTCCTGATTTAATTTAAATCCAGAAAATAAATAATCGCGTCAGCACTGCGTCATGCTTGCGTCTGCAAGTCAACAGCGCTGACTGGTCAAACCTGACATGTGGGGTCCACACGTCAGTGACATGGGTTAAACAAGGGGGGTTAGATTATCCTAATTATAGGATTAGTGGCGCTGGGGCCCACTGGTCAGTGCCAGGGGGTTAATTAAGCGGTGATTAGCACTAAGCTAATCACTTGCCGGGCCGGACCCACGTGGCAGGGGTCAGGCGACGGGACTCGCCACCGGCAACCTCTGGACGCGGTGGAGTCCGCGCCACAGGCCACGGGGACGGCGTCTGAGAGCACCGGGGCGTAGCCCGAGCTCTCGCGCATCTGGTGGGGCATGTGGGAGGAGCTGGGGAGGCCGGAGCTCGCCGGAGGTCGCCGGAGCGGAGCTCGGGGCAGCGGCCGGGGCACGGTTTCAAATGGTAGAGGGGCTAGAGGGCGCCAGAAGAGCAGGGTAGAGGGGGGTTCGACGGTGGGGCTCACAATGGATCCAGTGTAGGTGTCAGCGGGCTCGGGGGAGGTCCGACGCAGGCAGAACGACGACGGCGATCTCGGGTGGCCGGAGGTGAAAATGGCGACGGCGACGGCTCCACGAGGCGCTCCAGCTTGCGTGGCTCGGCGGAGAGCTTCTAAGCGAGGAGGTGGAGCTCCTGCGCGTGTCAGAGAGGCGAGGGGGAGGCGGTGGCTAACACAACGGCGAGCGGCGGCGACGGTGGCGTTCGGTCGTGCGTGTGGGAGAGAGAGCAGGGGAGGGGGAGGAACGAGAGAGAGAGAGAGAGGTGCGGGGTGTCATGGCGACATCCAGGGAGGTCAGGGCGTCGGGGGGATAAGCAGGAGGTGGCTGGGGACGTGGCCTCGGCCGGCTGCGGTGCGGCCACACAACAGCTCCTACTAGAAGGAGCTTGAAGAAGCTCCTGGCAGTTGGGCTGGGCCACCTGCTGGCTGGGCCGGCCTGTTGGCCGCTGGGCTGCATAGGTGAGCTCTTTTCCTGTTTTGTTTCCTTTTTTATTTTTCTGACAATTGTTTGATTTAGTAGAATACTAAACCATTTTATTTTCTTGCGCCAATTTTTGTAGGAGCTAGTTATACTATTCCAGAGCTCCTCAACAACTGGCATAATTTTTGGACAATATTGTATATATATATATATAACAATATATATCCAAAGCAAATAATTACTGCATTAATTCCAAATGCTCAAAATAAATACTTATGAGCTCTTAAAAATATTGGTTTGATTTTTATCTTTGTCTGGTATTTTCAGAGAGCAACATGAACATTTTCTTGGACCTTTTTGGAGCAATTTTTATTTGGGTCATTTCCAAAAATGATTTTGGGGGTTCCACAAATCCCCATTTCAAATTTAACTGGAATTTAAACATGATGCACACATGACTAGCTAGCCTTGAGCATACCAGAACTAGGGATGTGACAGTTGATCAATGCTTCCTCTTGATCTCGAGGGAGGCCCGCCCCTATGGTGAAGGTGGCACTGGCCGTCCTGTCCTCACAGACTAGCACTTGCTTCGTCTCGGCTCGGTCTTGGGAGAACAACTTCTTCTTCTTGGCCGGTGCTACTTCCGGGGCCTCCTGACCCCTCTGCTCGTCGGGCAGCATGGACGCGGTCATCCTGAATGCGAGCTTGAGGGCCTACAGCACGCCTTTGGTGTCCCTCGCCACCGTGAGGACACCGTTGCTGCCAGGCATCTTCATGAGGTTGTATGCGGGGTGGGTCACAGCCATAAACTGGGCCAAGGTCGGGTATCCCAGAAGAGCATTGTACGGAAGGTTGATTCTGGCGATGTCTAAGTCGATGAGCTCGGTGCAGTAGTTGTCGTGGGTCCTGGTGGTGACAGGGAGACCGATCTGCCCCAGGGGCCTCGTGGAGCCGCCGCCGACCCCAGAGAAAGGCCTGGAGGGGCGGAGCCGGCTGGGTGGCACGTGGAGCGGGTCGAACACCTCCGTGGAGAGCATGTTGAGGCCGGCTCCATCGTCGATGAGGGTTCTGGTGATTTCCACGAGTTAGACAGTGGGGATGCAAAGCATTGGGAGCGCACCAGCCCCTATCGTAGCGGCGAGGTGATCCTTGGGGCTGAAGGTGAGGTAGGCGCCCAGCCCGGGGGAGCCCCCGATCTCACCTGAGTAGCGCCTACCCACCAGTAGAACTGCTTGATGTGGCGGTCGGAAGGTGGTGCCAGTGAGCCACCTAGGAGAGCTGCGACGGCCGGGGGCACCGGTGCCGCATAGTGGGCGAGGAAGAGGTCACGCAGCTCCTCCCAGGAGGCCACAAAAGATGCCGGCAGGTTGAGAAACCAGGCGCGCAGCGCGCCTACAAGGGCCATAAGGAGCTAGTTGGCCTTCACCTTGTTGTCTCCGCCGGCCGGCTAGACTGCCTCCGCGTATGCTTGAAGAAAGGGGGCCGGATCTATCGCACTGTCATAGTGCGGCGACATCTCCAGTCGGAACTTGGGCGGCCATTGCACTCGCCGCAAGGAGAGGGTGAAGCAGCGCAGCCCCGGCGCTTCTTCAGGAACGCGTGTTGACTGGGCCGACGGAGGAACGCCTGCCATCAGAGTCAGCGGCACGATCTAGTGGTCGAGGAAGAAGATTCTGACACACCCCTACCTGGCGCGCCAAATGTTGGATTATGGGATCCGCAAACCCTTGAGAGGTTCAAACTCCGGGGTGCCTGCGGAGATCTCAACCTACCCAGCCTGCCTACTCGCGATCCTCCTAAGCCTAGTGCGTCAAGCTCTAAGGAACAAAGGCACACAACAATTTATCCTGGTGCAGGCCACCCTTGTGGTGTAATACCCTACTCCAGCGTTTTGGTGGATTGCCTCGAAGGGCGGATGAGCTAGTACAATGGATGAACAAGCCTCAGGAGGTGAGGTGTTCTTGAGCTGGTGTGGTGTATGCTAGTTCTACTTGTTCTCCTCTCCCCTTCTATGGTGGTGGCTAGTCCTATTTATAGTGGCCTTGGTCTTCTTCCCAAATATGAGCGGCAAGGGATCCCACAACAGGCAGATTTGAAAGGGGACAAGTAGTACAGTCTATCCTGACAAAAGTAGTCTTCGCCTGCGAAAAGCTTCTGGTCGCGACGCTGTGGTGGGCTCGTCGATGACCTCCGTCCTACCGTCCTGGCGGTCTTCGTCTCGTTGCACCAGACTAGAAACCTTTGGCTGATTCCTCGGGACTCCGCGCCTGTGGCTTGCCTCCTTTGCACCAAAGAGGAAACCTGCGCTCTGCACCCGCCTGGTGCCCGCCTGGCGCCCGCCTGGCCTTGGTTGTCATGGCTCACGTCATCTGGGCCTCGTGAGGTAACATTGCATAGAACTCTCTGCCCCTCAGGAGCCAGCCTGAGGAGGCCGATTCCTTTTGGGGTCTTGGCGTTGCCCGCCTCACGAGGCTTGGCCCCTCACGAGGGTCTTGTGTCATTGGTGTTGAAGCTGGGCCGTAACAGGCCGTCGATGGAGCCATGTGGTGGGCCGCAGGCAGGCAGGGCTGGATACCCGCAAATCCAGGACGTCGACAATGGTCTTGTGCCGTCAATAAATTGAAGCAATGCCACCTCATGTCACTATTAAGTAATGGTCTAGTGCCGTCGATAAATTGAAGCAATGCCGCCACCATTTTATGAAGTGCTTCCACCTTGCTTTATTTCCCATGAATTGTGATTTTGCAGTTACACTTAAATATCACACCGCGAACATTGCTTCATCCCAGTGGAACTGCACAAATTTGATTGCATATTTACTGACCATGTGCTACTCTCATGACAGTAATACTAATGCTATTGTTCTGCATGTTAATCTAGTGGCAGTGTTAATGTGATGTGATGCTACATAGTTAAGGGCACTTCCATACTATCAATGTAGTGCCAATTATAACACAACAGATGTTGTTGTTAATCATATGTCACTCCAAATAACTGTCACTGTTTAAATAATCGTATTTCATATTTGCGCAAACAGGGATGTCTGTCTCCATATTGTTTCTATCTATGCACTCAAAAGTACACACCTCAGTTTTACTAGAACTGCACAAAATGAGATGGCTATTCCTAGCTGTCGTCGTCTAACCACCCGTCTTCCAGGTATTCCTACATTGGTAGTACTATGTAGAATGACCAACACAATCTAAAAGAAGTTGATTTGTACGTTTTACTTCCTGATTGCAGTGCACGGACGAGCAAAAAAAGCTGCATCCTAGTCGCAAATCCACTTTCTCCTAGTTAATCCATGGACCGAGGACTAGCTGGCATGGCTGCACGGAGGTTTTTGGGACAGGTGCGTGGACAGGAGGCATTGTGGTATGCTTATTTCTGCAAATAGTGGTGCTTAAATTTAGTGGAACTGCACAAGAAGTTCAGATGGTCAGTACACTACATGGTTCAGTTCAGCATTCCAACTGAGAACACAATTATAATTGGTTATTCTGGAATGAGAGAACCTAACCCTGGAGGGTGGCAACAAGAAAAACCAGAGTGAACTCCAAGAAATGAAAGCCTGCCTAGGGAGGCCCTTTGCTCAGAGAAGTCTTGCTTGGTTTTTCCTGATTTGTAAACATTCTCACAACTTTGTCTTTTGCTGTGAACTCGTATATGTTTGTTATGTTCTATGAATCATTGAGATGTATAAAATTTCTTAACTTATGATTTTCAAGTATTTTATGAAACCGAGTTTAATGTGAATGTTCCACATGAATGCTGGAATAGTGTATGAACGTTTGGAATTTACATTGTGGCCTCAGTTAACTGCATGAACCACTGTAACAGGATACATAGTTGCTTATATGTCAGACAGCAGATTATTGATTGTTAGCCGGTCGATAGCCGACTTCCCTAGTGTTGAAGCGAGCTGAGCCAATGTGTCGTGTTTTGCAAAAATGCTTAAAAGTGGGGTAGCACCAACAATGTTTACAAGAACTAAACCAGCCTTACGTACCCTATGTATACGTCGGCGCACAGTTCTTGAACGAGTACTCTATTTCATCAAACACACAAAGCTCATATGATAAACCGTGACAACTTATGTCTTACCATGCCATATTACATGGAAAAACTAGTGAGGACGCATTTGTTTCGGCAACAATTAGGATGGTTCACACATGATTCAGGGGCACACAAAAGTAGCAATAGTTTCACATAGATGGATTCAAACAAAGTACTAGCCCCAGAGGGCTCGATAATAGGCAAGTATCGGATAATTAGACACAATGCAAACTACTATTAAACACTAGCTGGGGCAACTATTTCATGCCTTGATCTAATTTAGGATGGACACAAGACAGACTTTGCCATGAACAACATCAAGAACGTCCGGTAGCAACTCAATCCTGTGAACCTTCCTGAAGATAACCTTGTGGCCTTGCCACTGATAGAATTATTTGTGGAGGCATGTCACATCATCTTCCTACGTAAGCTTGACAAGAACAGTATGCCTCATAGATGAAGGAGTAGCTTTGAACTTCTTGTGCTTCAGTACACCCTGGACAACACGCCTGACAACAGTGAGGCTAGAATACATCTCGACATTGGTATAAGTGCAAATGGCTTCCAGGATCCAACAACCTAAGAACTCCATTTTTCCAGTGCGTATATTTAGGTCATGCGCCTCATAGTGAGTGACATGTACAACCACACAATCCTTGTCTACATCATGGCACTAACTTAAAACAGAAACAAATTCTGAATTACTTTCCGATATCAGAAACACAAGTTACTTAAACCACTATGTAGAGTCAAAAGTATGCATGACAGGGAAGGTAGCATGGCATCGAAGCTAATAAAATTTTGCATTATTTATCACCACATACTTAGATGAAAACCCACAATTGACATCGGCAAAGAAGAAAATTACCTTTGGCAGCTCAGCATGCGGGGGGGATCCTTGAAGGGGGAAACTGCTCCTGCATGTCCACAGGGGCTGTAACCTCAAACGAGGCATTGACCATCTCAGTAGTGGCCGTGAGCATATCCGGGGTCGGCTCGGTGGATGCCTCCATCTTCTTGGAGCTCTCTGTCTTGTGGGGATCGGCCTCCCGCGTCTGCTCCAACATCGGACAATCTTTGCCTGGTCTTGGTCCATCATGAAACTGACGAATACTAGGAGACAACTGAAAGGAAAACATAATCGCAATGACAATGAAACAAAAAAGAGAGTCAGGATTGGTTACTGCTTTGCAAAAGTTCTTTTTTTCTGAACGAAAATATACCAGCATAAAGGATCCACTTACCTTCCCTTCGTTGGGAGAGAAGAACAGTGGCAGATGTGAGTGTTGGCTTTCTTCAAGACGGTGAGGGAGAAGGGGATTCAGGGAAGAGTGAAATGATGGTTGCTTTGTCCATCAAACTTAGACTGCAGGGAGGTGCGGTTTTGTCATATGACGGCTCGTTACTGCCGCACTACGACCGGGGTGTCAGGACCCCGACTCAATGCCACATCGATCTAGCATGTAACACCTCATATCACTTTGCGGCCTCACGCACGGTATTCCACGGGTGTCGCCTTACCTTTGCCCGGGACCGTTTGCACCATTTGGCACACGTATATGATAGTGTCGCTAGCATCCATATGATAAGGAGCCCGGGCTGACATGGCTAGTCGTAAACCCAAAGTGGCACAAACTTACAGGGACATGCATCCATGACCCAGCATCAAACGTGTCGTTCATCAGCGAGTGAATCCAGGCTGTAGCACTGGGCACATGGAAACTTCGGGAACGGAAAGAAGGGATTTGCAAATGCATCAGATTGTTTAGAAACCTGGGACGACTCGGACAGCATAACGGCTGTAAATGCTCAAAAGGATTGGAGACATGCTACAAAAATGGTGGCATAACCACTCAATCATCATAATATCCAAGTTCTGAGATCAACTATGAATACATGGAGATAGTAGGAACTGAACTGAGGCTTAAATCCAATAATCTTATAAGTCTACGGATTAGTAACATGTGATCCTAATAGAAAGAAGAGAAATCCTAGTTTCTTAACCCCGTAGGAAAGATAAGATGACTCGGATCAGAAGGGCATAAGGTATGAGGAGTAAAAAGAGCCTTACGTTCCATCCCACAATCAATTCCCTTATATAACTAAAGAATTCCTAGACTCAACTTCGACCAGTTTGGCTTGGTAATCCTATAGGCAGTCAAGCTCTGATACCAAAGCTGTTAGGACCCCGACTCAATGCCACATCGATCTAGCATGTAACAGCTCATATCACTTTGCGGCCTCACGCACGGTATTCCATGGGTGTCGCCTTACCTTTGCCCGGGACCGTTTGCGCCTTTTGGCACACGTATATGATAGTGTCGCTACCATCCATATGATAAGGAGCCCGGGCTGACATGGCTAGTCGTAAACCCAAAGTGGCACAAACTTACAGGGACAGGCATCCATGACCCAGCATCAAACGTGTCGGTCATCAGCGAGTGAATCCAGGCTGTAGCACTGGGCTAGCAGGACTCCGGTAAACCGGGCTGTAGCGGGCTAATAGGACTCCGGTATTCATCACGTGACATTCGGCGAAGGGACAGACACAGGAACAAAGAAGGACACATGCCGGCCAGCCTAAGTGTTCCAGAGCAGTAGCAAGCCACCATCGCTCAGTGGAAGCACTAGGAGACATTTCCCGATAAGAGAGGCTACTAAGGATAAACAACTAGATAGTCAGATCCCACACATACCAAGCATTTCAATAACATACACACAATATGCTCGATATGTGCAAATACAACATGGCATCACAACATGACTCTACAACTCAAGTATTTTATTCAATAGGCTCCAAGGAGCGAGATATTACAAACATAGGTCTCGTGACCCAACATTCAGAGCATACAAGTCAAAGCACAAGCGGAAGCTTAACATGTCTGAGTACAGACATCTACAAATGAAAAGGCTGAGAAGCCTGACTATCTACCAGATCCTGCCGAGGGCACAAGATCGTAGCTGAGGTAACAAGCTGAACGTCGAAGTCCACGCGGAACTACTAGTGAAACTAAAGTCTCACTGCAAAACATAAAATAAGCAAACGTGAGTACAAATGTACCCAGCAAGACTTACATCAGAACTAACTACATATGCATCATTATCAACAAAGGGGATGGTGGGGTTTAATTGCAGCAAGCCAGCTTTGACTCGGTGGCTATCCTGAACTACGACTGCAAGTAACTCTTTTGAGGTGGCGCACATGAGTCCACATATTCACCAACCAATACACCACTATGGATCCGCTCCCGTCTCCCTACGAGAATGCCATCCATAGCACTCACGCTTATCTTGCGCATTTTAAAGTATCCACTTTCACTTGTCTATGAACTGTACAGGCAACCCAGAAGTCTTTTACCGCGGACACGGCTATTCGAATAGATGATGTTAACCCTGCAGGGGTGTACTTCTTCACACACGCTCTCACCACTTACCGCCATTTACACGACATGTACTCGGCAACCTTCAAGCGGAAGCCCAACGTGGGTGTCGGCCACAGCCTACCTAAACACTCAAGTCTCTATCCAGGTTTATCGCCTATTCAGGTTCCATCCGCAGGGAGTCCGGCCGAGGTTTCCAGATACGGCCCCGAACGATGTGTACAGGGTTCCGCAACACCAAAAAGGGCGCCCGACATACCCGTCCACGTGCCTACCGCATCATAGCCCACCCCTGCGGTCAGCGCTGCCAATGGCCTCCAGCATACTACAAACACCAGAGACTACTTGCAACTCCTAGACAGAGGACAAGGGTGATTAAGAAGCCGAGAGGGTCCATTGGTTTCGGGCCCAATGCGTGGTAGTAACTGTTTCATGGATCCCAAACACAGAACTCAGTTCCTGAGGACGGCTTCAATGAGACAACCCACCATGTACTCCTACATGGCCTCTCACCGCTACCTTTACCAAATCGTGTTCACACACTTAGCTCATACACAGTAGGACATGTTCACACACCTCTAATTCATCCCCGATGAA
Source organism: Triticum dicoccoides (assembly GCF_002162155.2). Taxonomy (NCBI): domain Eukaryota; kingdom Viridiplantae; phylum Streptophyta; class Magnoliopsida; order Poales; family Poaceae; genus Triticum; species Triticum dicoccoides. The sequence goes on along the minus strand of NC_041391.1, from coordinate 354,054,187 downwards.
TCAGAACTGACTCAACTCTAAGCAGTAGCAGGCATGACAAACAAGCATGAATGAGTAGGCACAATAGGGCTCAAACAACTCCAACTCATGCTAGTGGTTTTCATCTATTTGTTGTGGCAATGACAGGTCATGCAGAGGATAAAGGGGTTCGGCTACCGCAGCAAGTAACAGATGAATCATTGTTGTCCTAATGCAGTAAAAGAGAGCAGGAGCGAGAGAGTGGGATTGTATCAGAATGAACAAGGGGTTTTTGCTTGACTGACGGAGTGATAGTGGAATACTGCCCTTCAGTTGGATACTCGTGAATATACTCGGAGGTAGAACCTACCACGAAGAACACATCGAAACACAATCACCACATGGCAATATGCAACAATATGATGCATGCAACGACATGGCAAAAATGAGTATGTTTGGGCTAGTGCAACTTAGGACAGAATAGTTTGAGCACATTTGAATCAAGGATTCAAATGCTAGCTGATAATAGGAGGTCATATAAGTGCATTTGCCTGTTTCACCTGAACAGCAAGGTTAAAGTGTTCTGACATGCATGAAACTAGTACAAATGGAAAGATTGGATTTTTTGATCAAATTATATATATAAAACTTTGCATTTGGAGTTACAGATCAACTTCTATGAATTTTTGAAGTTTGTACTATTTTCTGGAATTTCCTGTATAAGAATAATTCCAGTAATTGAATTAATGCGTCAGCATTGCGTCAGGGTGACGTCATCAGTCAACGGAGCTGGTCCAGGTCAAATTGACCAGTGGGCCCCGCGTGTCAGTAGTTAGTTAAACTAACTAAAATTAGTTAGTGCTAACCCTAGGTTAATTAGCAGAGCGGGCCCCACTTGTCATAGACTCAGGGGGTAGTCAACCTGGGCCCGCCCAGTCAAAGTCAACGGGGTCAAACCCGCCGGTGTTTAGCCACCGGCGAGGCCAAACGCGGCGGTGGGAGTGCGTTTTCGTGCTCCGGCGACCAAATGGACGATGGAGACCATTTACGCGTAGCTGGGAACGAGCCACGTCGTTTGGTGGCAGTGGTTGAGCTCGGGGTGGCCGGGAACGTCGCCGGCGACGACCTTGGTGGTCGCCGGAGTCGGGTGAAGTCGAACCCAAAGCTACGGGGTATCGCGAGGCATGTGGAGTGGTGCTACGGGTTCCTGCGAGTGCGGGGAGTGTGTTGGACATGGGGATGTGGCCAGTGGGTGGCCGGAGTCACGTCGGCGACAAGCTCAGCGGCGGCGCGTGCGGTGGAGCTTCGTGCAGTCGCTACGGTGCACAAGAAGGCAAACGGAGAGGACGGGGATGCGGCTGAGCTCACGGTAGTCATGTAGGAGCAAACGGCGCGGTAGGGGACGAGCTCATGAGGCGGCAACGGCGAAGGGGATCTGCGGCGGTGCTCGGTGAGGTCAAGCTCGAAGAGGACCAAGCAGGGCGCGCGAGCGCTCGGGGCTTGGGCTGCTCGACGGAGATGACGACGGCGGAGCTGTTGGACTTGGTGGCGCGGCACGGGGACGACGAAGGACGCGTGAACTATGGTGGCGCAGCGCAGCAGCGTCGGCCATGGTGCGGGAGAGAGAGGGAGAAAGGTAGGGGGCGAGTGAGGTGTCCACGGGGTCGGGGCGGCGACGTGGAGCTCACCTAGGTGTCGAGGGGCGCGGGCGGCAAGTAGGTGGCGCCGTGGCGAGCTCGTGCTCGCCAGCGTCACCTCTGTGCCTGCCTGGCGAGGACGAAGCAGCTGGCTGGCATGGGCCAACACAGTGCTGGGCCTGCCAGGTGGGCTGCGGCCAGGTAAGTTCCCTCCTTCTCTTTTATTTTCTGTGTTCTATTTTTCTGTAAATGTGTGGCTTTATTAAAAATACTTAGGCATCTTGAAAAATCCTGAAAATAATCAGGGGCTCTGTTTAGATTATTTCCAACAGCCCACACTTATTTTTAGAATTATTTGGGCATTTAAAATATTTTATAGCATTTATATGCCCAAATGCAAATAGTAATGATTTAATCCAATGACCTTATGTGTCCTAGAAAAATGTGAACCCATTTTGTCAAAGGTTCTAACCCAAAACAAAAAGGTAGACTTTTTAGAAGGGCATTTCAGGTTCATTGAAAATAATTTTAGTAAACCCTAGTTGTTTTCAGGGGGGTGCTGGGGGTTCTGTCATCCCCATTTCAAGTTTTCTGGAAGAGTAAACATGATGCAACACTCTAATGCATGAACCAGCTAGGATGTGACAACTCACCCCTACTAAACAAGAATCTCATCACGAGATTCAAGACGTGAGGTAAGAAGACAAAGGGACACAAGCTGACACGATCTTCATGATCCAGGTTGCACTTCATAAGGACGTTGATTCAATCACCATCATTGTCTCGATGTCTTGCTCTAAGAACTCCAACTAACATGACTACGAGAGGGAAAGAAAGACTCTAGAAGGATCAATCTTATCGAAGGTCGAACAACATAGGATCAACTCACGGAATGAGACATAGCAACATCTCTCGAGCTGAGACACGAAGCACACATCTAGAGGAATGGAGTGGAACAGATGACGGAGGTTCACTAGGTAGACAACAATTCCAGACTTAAGAAGGTGGTGAACGGTTGTCAAAGTAGCGAGGAGTTGAGTTGCCATGATACCATAATGGAACATCTTAGAGGAGGTGACTCGTAGAATTATTACCTTAAGTGGCAAAAAGAATTACCTTTGATTCATAGATCATTGAAACTCATTATACCAGCCGAAGGCAGATCACGACTGATCGTTTGGAGGAGTTCAGTAGAATTGCGTACTCAGACTAGTATGGATGATGTGGATTACCTTGTTGAAGACAACACAAGGGGTGATTTGCTTATCACCGGAAATGGATGGAACCCATGGTGGAATGGCACATTGGGGGTGGAAGCTGGAAACGAATGCAAATGCTGGGAATGACTCTGGTAACTGGAGAAACTCAACAGACGAAAGTGAGCCCACTGTTGAAAAGTTGTAGCATCACCGAGGAAAACTAGGAGCAATCCCAGTTAGTGTCGATGATAACACCTAGTGCTTATGCGTGCTCTCAAGAACTTTCGCATTTCCATATTCATCAAGGTTTTACCAACATCCGTGTCAAGGATCCTGGCAACACAACAAACTACCATGATGAATAGTGATGGACGATGCAGATGTAAAGGAAGATAACACTTTCTCAGATTTCACCTTAGCGGAGCCAAGGGGACAAAATCTGGATGATCGACCGGGAGACACTTAGCACTCCGCTTCTAATGTTCTCCTTGATGTGCTAGCGTAACCCATCTATTGAAATAGTTTGGTATCTAGAACATCAAGTAACAGGTCGTACTTCGGAAGCTCAAGAATCCATAAGGAATAACTACGGAAGTAAATCTTGCGAAATCCTTATGGGGAGGTGGCCAACTTCTTCAACCAAGATACTACAATAATAGGCCTTCCGGCTAGGTGTGTTGGCCATGACATCAACGTTACCGGGTTACAGAGAGACCAATATTATAATTCTTGGTACACGTTCCAACCATCATATCTGCCTGAGGTTCAGATCTGGTTGGTGTTAGAATATTCCAGACTTATCAAGTCTAGAAAGAAAATTAAAGTTTGCAACACAAATCGACGAGATGACGTTGCAAGATTCTTGGGAAATGAATTACGATAGCAAGCTCCAAAACATGAGCTGGTTCTGCTAAACACATGTGAACACGATGTCCCAGACAAGCATGACCACATAATAGTCTTATGATAAAACACTACCGAGTTCAGGTGGGGAACCATCATCTAGGGTAACGAAGTCTTGTGCATGACCTAGGATTAGCACATCAACTCCTTTTCCTTGAACAAATCAATTAGTGGCTTGGTGTGCTAGGGATACGTATAGAATGAAGGTTGCAAGTCTTCAAACCATAGAATACTTAGCACGTATGCATGACTGATCTGGGGTGATTCCAGAGGAAGCAACATTGAATTTCTTGGATTCACGGCGGCAACTTGCATCACATGCACATGAACTGGAGAAAATCACTCCTTACATCTGAACATATGCTTCATGAGCTAGCATGAAGAAATGCTTTCAAAAGTTTCCAATATTAGCTTAATGTTCAACAAGATTATGGAGAAGATAAGGATGTTGTCGATGGGCTCAACAACAATTTATCCAGGTTTCCATAAAAATGGAAGTCCATAATTATGAGAACAAGTGATAATATTGGTCAGACCAAAGGATATAATGGTGTATGTTCGAGGGATCAACCACGAGTAAGACAACATTAAGAACATCGTTGGTTCTGATTTGATTTGAGGATAGCCCAAACTCAGATCAAGGTTTTGGTAAGACAATAGGTCCAACAACTGGTCACGAGGATCAATCGATGAAGATATCATCTTTCTTCAACACACATACAAGATATCCCGTAAAATGAACTTAAATCGGACAAGCTTTCATCTTCCAACTCTCCAAGTTGTTGTTTAGCTTAACCGACTAGCTCAGGATATCTGACACAGATTCTTGGGGAAAGGGTGCTTACAAGAAAACCAACTTGATCACGAACTCAACATAGCGGTCAGGTGACGACCTGGTGATACTTCCTAGAAGATATTCGGAAAGTCACGAACCACCAATATGTTACTAAGCTCGAGAACAATCTTGCTTTTCAGGGCAAGATGATATGATCAGATAAGCAAGGATTGGCACTATCCTAACTCATTGATCGAAAGGTGCACCAGAAATAAGGCTAGGTAGCACGATCAACCTTAGGGTGATGATTCAATAATCAACACGCTAAGAATGGGGTTATTGTCCATTTAACTACCAAGCAACAGAGTTGCTAGGAGTATTGATTTCACACACCATGATTCACTTGTCGGCATTCCAGTTGCGACAACACGGAAACCGAGAAATGAATAATGATGGCAAGAAGTATCACTGTGTCAAGAATTCACAAGAGCTGGTGCGATTCTCATGAAAATCCTGACATAAATGGGGTAATACTCTAGGGTAGAACAGAATCAAAAGCTGGATTGGGATTTTGATCTGTGAGGTACAACTACTTTGATCCAATCCTGGAAATGGATGAGATACTGGAGTTTGTTTCTCCAAGTCATTCCAAATAGAATGGCTTGACGGACCACAAGGGTAATAGGCATCGATGAACGAATGCACGCATACCCTTGACTATCAAATGATAGACGGGGGTCAGAATACAACTAGAGAGAACAACTCAAGGAACATATAATTTTCTGAGTTGTGGACACATAGGTTAGTATGTTGAATCAAGTTCAACAGGTTTCTTCTGAATAACCCATGCAGAAAAGTAGAACAGGCAGAGTCGCAATATAGAATGGAGAACCCATCGAGAGCACTCCGGTTGTGATCTTTGATCCAACAAACATCTGCCGTAAGTGGTTCATAGTATTTGGAAGAAGGAAATACCACGAACCTCGAGGACTAATGCAAAGGTTACTAATTTCCTAAAGAAACTAGCAAACACTATCAACATGAGGTAAGTGGGGTGAATCTCGGGTTCAAAACCCAGAAGTAGAATACCTACTACTAAGTTGCATCACGGGATGCTTTCGAGAATGAAGACCAGAATCATCACAATGGGACACAAAATGTGGCTAGATTACTAGGTGATACTCTAGACACCTAGGGTCATAATAATAATAGATCCAACATAAATGTCGAGGCAATGAAGTACCCCAACACACTAGTTAGTGTGGTTGATCTGGCACAAGGAAACTTCAGGAACGGAAAGAAGGGATTTGCAAATGCATCAGATTGTTTAGAAACCTGGGACGACTCGGACAGCATAACGGCTGTAAATGCTCAAAAGGATTGGAGACATGCTACAAAAATGGTGGCATAACCACTCAATCATCATAATATCCAAGTTCTGAGATCAACTATGAATACATGGAGATAGTAGGAACTGAACTGAGGCTTAAATCCAACAATCTTATAAGTCTACGGATTAGTAACATGTGATCCTAATAGAAAGAAGAGAAATCCTAGTTTCTTAACCCCGTAGGAAAGATAAGATGACTCGGATCAGAAGGGCATAAGGTATGAGGAGTAAAAAGAGCCTTACGTTCCATCCCACAATCAATTCCCTTATATAACTAAAGAATTCCTAGACTCAACTTCGACCAGTTTGGCTTGGTAATCCTATAGGCAGTCAAGCTCTGATACCAAAGCTGTTAGGACCCCGACTCAATGCCACATCGATCTAGCATGTAACAGCTCATATCACTTTGCGGCCTCACGCACGGTATTCCATGGGTGTCGCCTTACCTTTGCCCGGGACCGTTTGCGCCTTTTGGCACACGTATATGATAGTGTCGCTACCATCCATATGATAAGGAGCCCGGGCTGACATGGCTAGTCGTAAACCCAAAGTGGCACAAACTTACAGGGACAGGCATCCATGACCCAGCATCAAACGTGTCGGTCATCAGCGAGTGAATCCAGGCTATAGCACTGGGCTAGCAGGACTCCGGTAAACCGGGCTGTAGCGGGCTAATAGGACTCCGGTATTCATCGCGTGACATTCGGCGAAGGGACAGACACAGGAACAAAGAAGACACATGCCGGCCAGCCTAAGTGTTCCAGAGCAGTAGCAGGCCACCATCGCTCAGTGGAAGCACTAGGAGACATTTCCCGGTAAGAGAGGCTACTAAGGATAAACAACTAGATAGTCAGATCCCACACATACCAAGCATTTCAATAACATACACACAATATGCTCGATATGTGCAAATACAACATGGCATCACAACATGACTCTACAACTCAAGTATTTTATTCAATAGGCTCCAAGGAGCGAGATATTACAAACATAGGTCTCGTGACCCAACATTCAGAGCATACAAGTCAAAGCACAAGCGGAAGCTTAACATGTCTGAGTACAGACATCTACAAATGAAAAGGCTGAGAAGCTTGACTATCTACCAGATCCTGCCGAGGGCACAAGATCGTAGCTGAGGTAACAAGCTAAACATCGAAGTCCACGCGGAACTACTTGCAAGACTAAAGTCTCTCTGCAAAACATAAAATAGGAAAACGTGAGTACAAATGTACCCAGCAAGACTTACATCAGAACTAACTACATATGCATCATTATCAACATAGGGGATGGTGGGTTTAACTGCAGCAAGCCAGCTTTGACTCGGTGGCTATCCTGAACTACGACTGCAAGTAACTCTTTTGAGGTGGCGCACACGAGTCCACATATTCACCAACCAATACACCACTATGGATCCGCTCCCGTCTCCCTACGAGAACGCCATCCATAGCACTCACGCTTATCTTGCGCATTTTAAAGTATCCACTTTCACTTGTCTATGAACTGTACAGGCAACCCAGAAGTCCTTTACCGCGGACACGGCTATTCGAATAGATGATGTTAACCCTGCCTGGGTGTACTTCTTCACACACGCTCTCACCACTTACCGCCATTTACATGACATGTACTCGGCAACCTTCAAGTGGAAGCCCAACGTGGGTGTCGGCCACAGCCTACCTAAACACTCAAGTCTCTATCCAGGTTTATCCCCTATTCAGGTTCCATCCGCAGGGTGTCCGGCAGAGGTTTCCACATACGGCCCCGAACAATGTGTACAGGTTTCCGCGACACCAAACGGGCGCCCGGCATACTACAAACACCAGAGACTACTTGCAACTCCTAGACAGAGGACAAGGGTGATTAAGAAGCCGAGAGGGTCCATTGGTTTTGGGCCCAATGCGTGGTAGTAACTGTTTCATGGATCACAAACACAGAACTCAGTTCCTGAGGACGGCTTCAATGATACAACCCACCATGTACTCCTACATGGCCTCTCACCGCTACCTTTACCAAATCGTGTTCACACACTTAGCTCACACACAGTAGGACATGTTCACACACCTTTTATTCATCCCCGATGAATCAGACCTGACTCAACTCTAAGCAGTAGCCGGCATGACAAACAATCATGAATGAGTAGGCACAACAGGGCTCAAACAACTCCTACTCATGCTAGTGGGTTTCATCTATTTAATGTGGCAATGACAGGTCATGCAGAGGATAAAGGGGTTCAGCTACCGCAGCCAGTAACAGATGAATCGTTGTTGTCTTAATGAAGTAAGAGAGAGTAGGAGCGAGAGGGTAGGATTGTATCGGAATGAACAAGGGGGTTTTGCTTGCCTGACGGAGTGGTAGTGGAATACTGCCCTTCAGTTGGATACTCGTGAATATCCTCGGAGGGAAAACCTACCACGAAGTACACATCAAAACACAATCACCACATGGCAATATGCAACAATATGATGCATGCAATGACATGGAAAAAATGAGTGTGTTTGGGCTAGTGCAACTTAGGACAGAATAGTTTGAGCACATTTGAATCAAGGATTCAAATGCTAGCTCATAATAGGAGGTCATATAAGTGCATTTGCTTGTTTCACCTGAACAGCAAGGTTAAAGTGTTCTGACATGCATGAAACTAGTATAGATGGAAAGATTGGATTTTTCTGATCAAATTTCATATATAAAACTTTGCATTTGGAGTTACAGATCAACTTCTATGAATTTTTGAAGTTTGTACTATTTTTTGGAATTTCCTGTATAAGAATAATTCTAGTAATTGAATTAATGCATCAGCATTGCGTCAGGGTGACGCCATCAGTCAATGGAGCTGGTCCAGGTCAAACTGACCAGTGGGTCCCGCGTGTCAGCAGTTAGTTAAACTAACTAAAATTAGTTAGTGTTAACCCTAGGTTAATTAGCAGAGCGGGCCCCACTTGTCATAGACTCAGGGGGTAGTCAACCTGGGCCCGCCCAGTCAAAGTCAACGGGGCCAAACACACCGGCGTTTAGCCGCCGGCGAGGCCAGACGTGGCGGTGGGAGTGTGTTTTCGTGCTCCGGTGACCAAATGGGCGGTGGAGACCATTTACGCGTAGCTGGGAACGAGCCGCGTCGTTTGGTGGCAGTGGTGGAGCTCAGGTTGGCCGGGAACGTCGCCGGCGACGACCTTGGTGGTTGCCGGAGTCGGGTGAAGTCAAACCCGAAGCTACGGGGTACGGCGAGGCGCGTGGAGTGGTGCAACGGGTTCCTGCGAGTGCGCGGAGTGTGTTGGACATGGGGGTGTGGCCAGTGGGTGGCCGGAGTCACGTCGGCGACGAGCTCGGCTGCGGCACGTGCGGTAGAGCTTCGTGCAGTCGCTACGGTGCACAAGAAGGCAAACAGAGAGGATGGGGAGGCAGCTGAGCTCACGACGGTCACGTAGGAGCAAACGGCGTGGTCGGGGACGAGCTGATGCGGCGGCGACGGCGAAGGGGATCTGCAGCGGTGCTCGGTGAAGTTGAGCTCGAAGAGGACCAAGCAGGGCGCGCAAGCGCTTGGCGCTTGGGCTGCTCGATGGAGACGACGACGGCGAATCTATTGGACTTGGTGGCATGGCGCGGGGACGACGGAGGCCGCGAGAACTACGGTGGTGTGGCGCAGCAGCGTCGGCCATGGTGCATGAGAGCGAGTGAGAAAGGCAGGGGGCGAGTGAGGTGTCCACGGGGTCGGGGCGGCGACGTGGAGCTCACCCAGGTGTCCAGGGGCGCGGGCGGCAAGTAGGTGGCACCGTGGCAAGCTCGTGCTCGCCAGCGTCACCTCTGTGCCTGCCTGGCGAGGACGAAGCAGTTGGCTGGCATGGGCCAGCACAGTGCTGGGCCTGCCAGGTGGGCTGCCAGGTGGGCTACGGCCAGGTAAGTTCCCTCCTTCTCTTTTATTTTCTATTTTCTATTTTTCTGTAAATGTGTGGCTTTATTAAAAATACTTAGGCATCTTGAAAAATCCTGAAAATAATCAGGGGCTCTGTTTAGATTATTTCCAACAGCCCACACTTATTTTCAGAATTATTTGGGCATTTAAAATATTTTATAGCATTTATATGCCCAAATGCTAATAGTAATGATTTAATCCAATGACCTTATGTGTCCTAGAAAAATGTGAACCCATTTTTTCAGAGGTTCTAACCCAAAACAAAAAGGATAGACTTTTTAGAAGGGCATTTCAGGTTCATTGAAAATAATTTTAGTAAAACCCTAGTTGTTTTCAGGGGGGCTGGGGGTTCTGTCATCCCCATTTCATGTTTTCTGGAAAAGTAAACATGGTGCAACACTCTAATGCATGAACCAGCTAGGATGTGACACGGGGTGACTCTCCGCCTGCATACTGCCTTCTAATTTGGTGGATGGCATTTGGGTCCGCATGCTGAATGGCCCGCATGTCGGTTTAGCAGAGGGAGACATTTCGATGACCTCGTAGGAGCCAGAAGCGGTAGTGTATCCACTGTACTAGTAGTAATTATTTTTCTGGATAGCTGTAGAGTGTCTCCACTATACTAGTAGTAACTGTTTCTTTGAGACCAAGACAAAACAGCCCATCCACCCTAGTAAATAATAAAATCAATTAAAAAGCCCATATATTTACTTAATGAGAGGCCCTACCCATCACACCGCACCCCCCCCCCCCAAAAACCTGGGTGCTCTTCTTCCTCCTCACTCCCACCCACCTCACGTCAGCTCGCTCCACTCGTACCCCCAAATTCCTCACCTCACTCCTATAGAAAACCCCAGCTCCCCTTCTTCCTCACTACTACAGAAAAACCCCAGCTCCCCTTCTTCTTCACTCACACTATAACTAGGCTCATCATTCATTACTCTACTCAAATGCGTGAGCTAGACGCAATGCCCTTGAGGAAACTGGAGTCGGTTGAACCCAATGCTAAGAAGATGAGGCTCCCGCCAGCGGCGACGCCTGTTGTCGATCGCACACCCGACAGCGTGGGGAGAAGCGGCGAGCCCGCCCCCACCAGATCCCAGGTACCCGTTGAGGGAGTCCTGGATTAAGGGGTCCTTAGATGGCCGGACTATGTAACATGGGCCGGACTGATGGGATATGAAGATACAAGACATAAGATTCTCCCCCGTGTCCGGATGGGACTCTCCTTGGCGTGGAGGGCAAGCTTGGCGCCTGGATATGAAGATTCATTTTTCTGTAACCGACTTTGTACAACCTTAGTCCCCTCCGGTGTCTATATAAACCGGAGGGCTTAGTCCGTAGAGGCAATCAGAATCATAATCATACATGCTAGACTTTTAGGGTTTTATCCATTATGATCTCGTGGTAGATCAACTCTTGTAATACTCATATTCATCAAGATCAATCAAGCAGGAAGTAAGGTATTACCTCCATAGATAGGGCCCGAACCTGGGTAAACATCGTGTCCCCCGCCTCCTGTTACCATCAACCTTAGACGCACAGTTCGATACCCTCTACCCAAGATCCGCCGGTTTTGACACCAACATTGGTGCTTTCATTGAGAGTTCCACTGCGTTGTCGCAACAAGGTTTGATGGCTCCATCAATCATCTACAACAATGTAGTCTAGGGGGAGGTTTTCCTCCCCGGACAGATTTTCGTATTCGGCGGCTTCGCACTGCGGGCTAACTCGCTTGGCCATCTCGAGCAGATCGACAGCTACGCCCCTGGCCATCAGGTCAGGTTTGGAAGCTTGAACTACGTTGCCGACGTCCGTGGAGACTTGACCTTCGACGGATTCGAGGCATGACAGCCGCTCCCTGCCACCATGATGAACATGACCTAAATCTATCATCAGACCGTGCCCAGGAGATAGCGCATGTAACTGCTCTAGCCCTAAATCCGGAGCAGACTGCGCCGTTCGAGGACGGGAAGCTCTAGCCGCAGAATCAATGGTGTTAGAGCCGCACACAGATCCAACCTTGAGCGAGGCATGTGTCACCGGAAACTCAGATTTGTCTCTGGCCATAGGTTTTGAACTGTGTGCATCTGTGCCCATCGAGTCTGATCAGGCGCCGATCGTTGAATCCACTTCCGTGGACATCTTCCGGCACTCACCCTTAGGCGATGTGCTAAAGTCATTAAAATCCCTCTCCTTATCGGGGAACTATCAGCCGAACTATATCCGGCTTGAATTGGAAGCTGATGACGGAGAATTCCGCTTCCCACCCACCACCCACTTCATAGCCACTGTCGAAAACTTAACCGACATGCTCGATTACGGCTCCAAAGACATCGACGGTATGGACGATGATGCCGGAGAGGAGCAGGCACAAAAACCACCTCTTATAGGGCGCTGGACAGCCAATTCCTCGTACGACGTATACATGGTGGATACACCCAACAAAAACAACGGCGACAATGAAAAGGATCCAGTCGAGGATAATACTCCTATGATACAGCCAAAGCGCCGATGTCAATGGTGCCGCTCTAAACCATGCCATGGAAAAAACAGTAATGCCGGCAGAGGAGAAAATAATACACCGAACGATGCCGAAGACAACGAAGACCCCGTTGAGCCTACCTCCGAACAGGACGAATGGGAAGATGGGCGAGTTAGCCCTGATGAACAAGCCATGAACGAAGACTCGGAGGACAGTGACTACCTTCCACTCTCCAAGGATGAGGTGAGCCTCGGCAATGTAGATTTTATCGTGCCTGAGGACCCTCTCACGCAGGAGCTCTTTAAGCGCCAGCTAATAGCCACTTCAAGGAGCCTAAAAAAGAAGCAACAACAGCTTCAAGTTGATCAAGATCTGCTCAACGATAGATGGACTAATGTCCTAGCAGCCGAAGAATATGGCCTCAAGCGCCTAACCAAAACTTACCCGAAAGGCAAATTGTTACCCCAATTCGATGACGAGGCACTGGAGCCCTTCCTACCAGCGCGTAATGCGGCTGACCGACCACCACGTGGTCGGGACAAAGCGGCAACTCAAGCCGAACACCAGCCCGCACCACCTCGCTGTAAAAACAGAGACAGCAGCTCGAGATCATACATATGACCCGCGGCAGGACCTAGACAACAGAGCAGGTCAGATCGGATCGATCTACAGATCACGGGGATGTGCCCGGATGCACAACGACGACCATCTAGCCAGACGTGACAAACACAATAACGCCCGGGCCGAGGATCGCAGACGAACTCCATCTGAGCTACATCGCGATGTGGCCCGACATAGAAGCGCCGCACACCCCCTTTTCTTCACTGATGAAGTAATGGAACATGAATTCCCGGAAGGGTTTAAATCCATGAATACCGAATCATATGATGGAACAATAGACCCTCAGTATGGATTGAAGATTTCCTCCTCCATATCCACTTGTCCGGCGGTGATGACATCCACGCCATCAAATACCTCCCACTAAAACTAAAGGGGCCAGCGCGACACTGGCTGAACAGCCTCCTTGAGAACTCCATCGGCAGCTGGGAGGACTTGGAAGACGCCTTCCGCAATAACTTCCATGGTACATATATTCGGCCTCCAGACGACGATGACCTAAGTCACATCATCCAGCAGCTCGGAGAGTTTGCCAGGAAGCTCTGGACTAGGTTCTTGATCAAAAAGAACAAAATTGTTGACTGTCCGGACGCCAAAGCCCTCGCGGCCTTTAAACATAGCGTTCGAGATGAGTGGCTCGCCCGCCACATCGGTCAAGAAAAATAAAGATCCATGACTGCCCTTACCACTCTAATGACCCATTTTTGCGCGCGAGAAGACAGCTGGCTTGCTCGTAGAAGCAACAACACCGATGATTCGGGTACTTCCGAAGTTCGAGATGGCAACGGCAAGCCACGACACAATAAACACAAATGTCACAATATCACTGAAGGAATGCAAGACACAGTGGTAAACGCCAGATTCACTGGTTCCAAACCTGGTCAACAGAAAAGGCCATTCAAGGCAAACAGAGATGAACCATCGAATTTAGACAAGATACTGGATCGGCCCTGCCAGATTCATGGCACCCCCGTTAAACCAGCCAGTCACACCAGCAGGAGCTGTTGGGTTTTTAAACAAGTTGGCAAGCACAAGGTGAAGGGGCCGCCTAGTGACAGCGATGACGA
>NC_041391.1:353981589-354040030 GCF_002162155.2 Triticum dicoccoides | reverse complement strand
CCCCCGAAGTTAAGACAGTGAACATGGTATATGTAACACGCACCCCTATATTTATAACATACCCTCCCGATATTTAAGGAGCTATAATAAAATTATTCCATTTATTTGGAATCACCATAACCCACTTGCAAAATAATTTCGTTCCTTTTCTGCTTCAAGTTTTGACTCTCTAACCTTGCCAATAATTCTTTTGCCATTTTGTGGAGCTCCACCAAAAATCTCAACATTTTTTGGACCTTCCCTTTATCAAGTCCTAGTTCAAACCCATTTGAATTAAATTCAAATGAGTTTGAATTTAAATCTTTCAATCATGGCCTTTCTATTTTTCTTGGATCAAGCTCATTTTTATGAGTCCGGGAAAATTATCCCCATGCGCAAATCTTTCCCTAACCCTCTCTTTCTTTTCCTCTCTCTATTTATTTTCTGCTAGAAAATTAGAGGGAGAGAGAAGAGAGAGACAGCCCAGCCGCCACTTGTAACCATCTAGGCCAGCCGCAGCCCACTACCTAAGCCGGCCCAAGGCCCAGCCGCGCCCCCTCTAACCCTAGCGCAGGGGAGAGCCTCCTGCTCGATCCCCATCTCCCTCCAGCACTGCACACATCGAGATCCCCTCGTCTCGATCCCCTCTGCTGCCATGAAACAGGAGGTCCTCGCGCCTCCGCCTCCGCCCAAGGCCTCGCCCTTCCTTCTCCCCCGCGTCCCCATCGCCACCCGCCGCCGTCGGCGACCTCCAGGAGGGTAACCCCGCGCGTGGCCCCATCCTCTCCGCCGCGAGTCCTTCCCCTCGTCACCTCCTCTGCGCCCCGTTGACCCGCGCACGTCCGCCTCCTCGCCAGCGCTCGGCCTCCTCCCCGAGCTCATGCTCCCTTCGTCCATGGCGCCAGCCAGCCTCGCAGGCCGTGTCGTCGCCTCCTCCACATCGAGCCAGGGAGTGGTGCTCCCTGCGCCCGGTCCCCTCGCCCCTTGCCGCCTCCTCCTTGGTGGCGACCACCAGGAGTTCCACAAGGAGCCCGGAGTCCCTGCCGTCAAGCTCCATGCTGCACCCCTGCATCCCGCGACCGCATCAGCCGCAGCCGCCTCCATTTTTTGTTCCTTGCGTGAAGAAGACCCATGCCCTTCAACCGCAGCATGCTTCGTTGGGTTGTCTCCGCAAGGCTCCATTTCGAATCACTACCAAGGCCAAGACCATCCCCGGGCAGGACCTCGTGTACGACTACACCCGGTGATGCGCCAAGTCCCACGATGTTGACGACCCTTCAAGTTCGACTACCGTTGCCATGTACGACTACCGTTGCAAGAACCGAGGCCGGAAAGTCCGAAGACCCCAAGTACCACGACTACCCTCGAGGACGTTGGCTCCGTCAAGTTCGACTACAATGTGTGTACCTCTACCGATGACCCCGGACATCTACGAAAAACGTGTACATCTACACCGCCAAAACCAGACCGTCAAGTTCGACTATCGCCGATGTGTACAACTTCAGTCGCGAGAACGTCTACTTCCACTATGACACGAGTACAACTACTTCCACTACGACCCATGAACAACTACTTCCCTCGACGATTTTGGAACCGCCCCGAAACGCACGCTTCGAAGGTATAACCCCGAGACAACGTCCGTGGAATGAATGCATGTGTTGTATGAGATGAATCATATGTTTGCACCGTGCCCGTTTGTTTCGTGCACGTTCCTCGTTTGCCATGCCACCGCCCTGTGGGAACCCGGTAGTCGGGAGCACCCCACCATCTCTAGCATGTTGCGCACACGCTCACGCCCATTTCCTTTTGCACCGGTATCTCCATGAGCTATCGGAACCGATATGTTGCCGTGACATCATTTTCGGATATGTTGCCGTGGCACCATTTTTGTTTCGCCGCCGTGGCACCCTTTTCGTTCCGCCATGGTGACCAAATGCTTCATAATATGCTCATGTCCACTTTTTCACAAACTTGCATAAAACTTGTATATATCATCCGCATCATGATAACAACATTTAAAATGTTTAAAATTGTGTTTGCATTAAATTGATAAATAACACATGGGGATTTTCCGGAATTGTTGTTTGTTATTTCCGGCCTCATTTAAACTTGCCTAATTAGGTGGTTTGCTTATGCCTCACCTCTTGCCATGTTTAACAACATTTAATATTGTTGTGTACATAACCGAGAGAGAACTAAATAACTCGATGTGGTGTTTCATCAATATGCAACTCATTGCTTATTGAGCTCCACTTAACTTGTAGTATAGTTTATTGCACTTTGCCATGCCATGCCTCATTAAACCGGACATGCATCATACTTGATTGTGCATCATGCCATGATTATGCTTGTGTGTTTACTATGTTGTTTGCTTCTTTCTGGTTTGCTTCCCTTATTAGCTTCGGTTTCGTTCCGAAGTTGTGA
The DNA here is from genome assembly GCF_002162155.2 of Triticum dicoccoides. Lineage (NCBI taxonomy): Eukaryota > Viridiplantae > Streptophyta > Magnoliopsida > Poales > Poaceae > Triticum > Triticum dicoccoides. The sequence goes on along the minus strand of NC_041391.1, from coordinate 354,037,627 downwards.
GGATTCGTTCGACTAGGTTCGTTTGTCTTCTTCATGGACTCGTTCTTCTTCCTTGCGGGATTTCAGGCAAGATGACCATTACCCTTGATATCACTTCTATCTTTGCTTGCTAGTTGCTTCATTCTATCGCTATGCTGCGCTACCTACCACTGGTTTACCATGCCTCCCATATTGCCATGTCAGCCTCTAACCTTTTCACCCTTCCTAGCAAACCATTGCTTGGCTATGTTACCGCTTTGCTCAGCCCCTCTTATAGCATTGTTAGTTGCAGGTGAAGTTGAAGATTGCTTCATGATGGACAGGATTATGTTGGGATATCACAATATCTCTTATATTATTAATGCATCTATATATTTGGTAAAGGGTGGAAGACTCGGCCTTATGCCTGGTGTTTTGTTCCACTCTTGCCGCCTTAGTTTCTGTCATATCGGTATTATGTTCCCGAATTTTGCGTTCCTTACACGGGTTGGGTGATTTATGGGACCCCCTTGACAGTTCGCTTTGAATAAAACTCCTCCAGCAAGGCCCAACCTTGGTTTTACCATTTGCCACCTAAGCCTTTTTCCCTTGGGTTCTGCAGACTCAAGGGTCATCTTTATTTTAACCCCCCCCCCCAGGGCCAATGCTCCTTCGAGTGTTGGTCCGAACTGAGTAGACTGCGGGGCCACCTCGGGGAAACTTGAGGTCTGGTTTTACTCGTAGGATGTCTCATCCGGTGTGCCCTGAGAACGAGATATGTGCAGCACCTATCGGGATTTGTCGGCACATCGGGCGGCTTTGCTGGTCTTCTTTTACCATCGTCGAAATGTCTTGTAAACCGGGATTCCGAGTCTGATCGGGTCTTCCTGGGAGAAGGAATATCCTTCGTTGACCGTGAGAGCTCGTGATGGGCTAAGTTGGGACACCCCTGCAGGGTTTAAACTTTCGAAAGTCGTGCCCGTGGTTATGTGGCAGATGGGAATTTGTTAATGTCCGGTTGTAGATAACTTGACACTTGACTTAATTAAAATGCATCAACCGCGTGTGTAGCCGTGATGGTCTCTTTTCGGCGGAGTCCGGGAAGTGAACAAGGTTTTGGGTTATGTTTGACGTAAGTAGGAGTTCAGGATCACTTCTTGATCATTGTTAGTTCATGACCGTTCCGTTTGCTCTCTTCTCGCTCTTATTTGCGTATGTTAGCCACCATATTTGCTTAGTGCTTGCTGAAACTCCACCTCATTACCACTTCCTATCCATAAGCTTAAATAGTCTTGATCTCGCGGGTTTTGAGATTGTTGAGTCCTCGTGACTCACCAGATACTACCAACAATTGCAGGTGCCGATGATACCAGTGCAGGTGATGCAACCGAGCTCAGATGGGAGCTCAACGAAGACCTTGGTCATTGCTATGTTTCGTTTCTTGTTGATCAGTAATGGAGCCCAGTTGGGACAATCAGGGATCTAGCAGTTGGGTTATCTTATTTTCTTTTGGCTTCGTCCGTAGTCGGACTATATGTGTGTACTCTGAATGATGTATGATTTATTATATGTTCATTGTGTGAAGTGGCGATTGTAAGCCAACTCTTTATCCCTTTCTTGTTCATTACATGGGATTGTGTGAAGATGACCCTTCTTGTGACAAAACCACAATGCGGTTATGCCTCTAAGTCGTGCTTCGACACGTGGGAGATATAGCCGCATTGTGGGTGTTACAAGTTGGTAATCAGAGCCATCCCCGACTTAGGAGCCCCCTGCTTGATTGTTTGCTGGCGTTGTTGAGTCTAGAACAAAAATGTTTTGAGTCTTAGGATTATATATATCGGAGAGTAGGATTCTTTTTACTCCTCAACCCCTTCATCGCTCTGGTGAGGCCTCCTGACGTAGATGTTTTGACTTTCCTCTCCTCAAATTTCACTAAAAAATTTAGGATCACGCGGGTATCTTGGAATCGTTCCGATGGTTTTGTGACGAGAACATTGTTCTTGGTGCCTCCTGTCTATTATGTGGCATTGACCCGGGGAGTTGAGCTCCGAGGTGTTGTCGTCATAATTTTATCGTTGCAGTTCTGGAATACCTGAGTTTTGCCGACATCAAAAATCTCTTTTATGCAGTTGTTGGTGAGATAACCTCGACACCACCCAGTACTGGGGCGGGAGTTCGGGAGTATTGCCATAACTCGTATAACGGATGCTTTTTGAAGGTTGAGGTACACGATTTCTGAAGGTTTCTTGGTTATGTGTTGACGGATGGATACAGCTTGGATGTAGGGATTGTTAGTTTTGGGTGAGATATATTGCATCCCCTATATCCCCAACACCAGATTGCATAACCAGAAAGTTTCGGGAGTTTTATAGGTGGGAATTCAAGTAGCTCTTAGAATATCTTTTCGACAGATGCATGATATGAGATTGGGGTTTGACGTCTAGTGGTCCGCCTTTCCACGGTCGATTTTATAGTGGTCTCGTTGTGTCTTAAAGAAACCTTGGCTATGCTAGTTCGGGGACACTTCGTATGTCATGTGCACTACCTTGTACATGATGGTGCTGTACGATCGAGCCCGTGTGGGCCCCACCACGAAAACTTCGGACGAAATCTCTATCATATGTTTGTTCCGGCTTATTCTGCAAGCCAAATCCTTTGTTTTGTTTTATTTGTGGTATTCGAGTTGCTTTGAAGTCAAATGTTGAATCGATACCTTCCCTAAATGTTGTTCTCATATTATTATGTGAATACTAATCCTTCTTCATCATCGAGCTCGTCATGTTAATTCTTTTCCAACCGGTGCGCTTCTCTTCGAGATGAACCCATCATTCTCCCCATTCGCAAGATCAATTCTAAGTTTTCTCAACGGTGTTTGTTTCATCCGTCCCAAGTTGTCTTTGTTTTCTCGCCCTCCCACCCTTAACTTCAAGGATTCAGATTTCTTAATCGAGTATCCATTTATTCATGTGAAGTCTCTTCACTCTTTTCAATCAATGTTCTTACCCGGTGATTATCATGAAGTTGGCCTGGAGTTTCAAGTTCATCATTCTTCATTCTCGTTTTCTTCTCCGGTGGATTTAACTCAAGCTTTCGGTGTTGATCATATTCCCTTCCTCGTTTCAAGTGTTTGTGTATGCCGGTGATCTCTTAATCATTCCTCGCTTGCTATTCAATTGTTCCGGAGTGCTGAAGATATCTCTGAAGATTCGTGTTTCCACTCTGCATCAATTCTAACTATTTTGAGGTTGTTACCTCATTCAAGCCATTTAATTCAACCGACGCAATCTCTCTTTTAAATCGTTCAACGGTGTATCTTTTTAGTGGGCCCTAACCCACAGGTCTTTTCCTAGGATCTTACCTGACTCTCCTAATTTTTCCCGGAGCTATTCCCGATTTCTTTTCAAAGTTTGACGTAAGAATGAATCTCATTAGTCAGATGTTTTCCAAGATCGATTTCAAATTATTTTTCAGTGTTGGTTCAATCTTTATGCACTCCATTCCGGAGTATCTCAACAATTCATGCTGGTGTTTCTCGTCATCATTCTCGGATTTTGAAGACCGAAGAAGGATTTCTCCTAAATCTTGGTCCGTTCTCTTGAAGATTCATGGTTCTAGCGTTATGCCATCCTCTCATAATTGCTTTTGATTATGAGAATTCTTTTCACCCATCCGGGGCATTTCAGGAGTCTTTTCAGTTTGATTCTCCGGAGCCCATCTTCTCAGAATTATTCATTCTCAGCTTCCAGTTCTCGTTCTCCAAATCTTACGGTGGTTCGTTCAAGATTTCTCTTCCTTCGTTATCGTATCAATTCATTCGTTCTTTTGTTGTTTCAATCCTACCGCTGGTTCCATCAATAGCTTCTCGAGTTTACACTATATCTCTCTTAATCCCTTCTACGGGAATAAGTAGTATGACAAATCCGTTGCTTGTCATCAATTTTAATGGTGAAGGATACACATAACATAATTCTTATTCTTGTTTCATCCAAGTGATTAATCCTTTCCTTCGGAGTTTGTTTAGGAGGAATAAATTCTTGGTTTCTTGTTGTTCATCTTTTCTTTTCCAGAGTTCCAAGTTTTCTCGGTTATATCATCGCGAAGCTCCTTCTAAATCATCGCAAGGCTTCACCTTGTATTTGCAACTTCTCTTTCTTTCTATCATCCTTTTATTACCGGAGTTCTTCATGGAGGCTCTACATGGTGGTTCGTCAAGGATTCTTTTCACTCTTCAATTGTTCTTCAAGATTTCTCTTGAAGTAAAGATCAGCCAAATCTATACTCAAAAAGTAAACATGGTGCCCAACACATGTTTTTTCTGAGGAGTTCAAGTATTCTTCTTCTTGCATTTCGAAGTGCAATTCTTTCTACCTTATCTTTTGAGATGGTGTTATGTCACTCTTGACAATTTCCTTCATGTTTCATGATTCATATGTTGTCAAGAATGAGGTATTTTAAATCCATTAATCTCCTTGTTGGAGTTATCTTGTGTCATATTTCACCTAAAGCCTTCCCCAAGGAATGTTGCTAATTGTGGTGCTTATCAATGATCCAAGTTTTCTCCTATCCTCTCGGCAAAAGCAGTTTTCATCTCTTCGTTGATCTCAACCAAGCAATCAATTGTTTCTGTTAGTGGCCGGTTGTCACCTCATAGTTTTGAGATGTTTTCCATAAGCCCACTACAAGCTTACTCGTTTTGTTGTTGTTTTTTTTCAACAACTCCATTGTAACCTTCTTGGAAGGGTGCTTTCCAAGCTCATTTGTGGCAGAAGTTGGCATTTTCTTCTCCATTCTGTTATTCCAATGATCTATCTTCTATTCTTTTTTCCGGAGGCATTGTGATGTTGCTCTTTTCACTCATCATCTCGAATTGTGAGGATCATGTTCTTTTCGTGCTTATCCATTTAACCCGAATGTTGTGTCACCTCTTCAAGTTCTTTTTCATCTTATCAAGTCTTGCATCTCCTTTCAACCGGAGTGCTGTCCAAATTTGTTCCTCCTTGTTCCTTGTTTATCTCGTTTCAACCAGAGTGGTTCCAAATCCTTCTTGTCCATTGTACTCATCATTCATAGCTTTGCAACCTCCAAGGTTCAAATGGTGTTCCTTGTTTCTATTTTTCTACCGCAGTGCTCTCAATTGTGTTCAACTTCATTGTGTTCTCTCTTTCAAATTTTCAACCTCTAAAGGTTCTTTGGTTTCACTCTTTTGTCGAAGAAGCAACTTAGCCTTACCTCTTCTCTTCCTCTTCCGTTTTCTCTCACGTGCCATTCTAGATCTCGGGACGAGATCCTCTTGTAGTGGTGGAGTGTTGTGATGCCCCGAGACCGACACTCCAGAAGACTTCCATCTACTCCGAGTTTTGTCGTGTGATTTGTTTTGTTTGCTGCATTCATCATTGCATCATGTCATCATGCCATTTAATTTTTAGAACTCAACTAAATAAATTGTATGGATTTTTCGATCCATTTAAATAGAGGGAAGGGTGACTTCTCTTTATAACATACCCTCCTGATATTTAGGGAGCTATAATAAAATTATTCCATTTATTTGGAATCACCATAACCCACTTGCAAAATAATTTCGTTCCTTTTCTGCTTCAAGTTTTGACTCTCTAACCTTGCCAATAATTCTTTTGCCATTTTCCGGAGCTCCACCAAAAATCTCAACATTTTTTGGACCTTCCTTTTATCAAGTCCTAGTTCAAACCCATTTGAATTAAATTCAAATGAGTTTGCATTTAAATCTTTCAATCATGGCCTTTCTATTTTTCTTGGATCAAGCTCATTTTTATGAGTCCGGGAAAATTATCCCCATGCGCAAATCTTTCCCTAACCCTCTCTTTCTTTTCCTCTCTCTATTTATTTTTTGCTAGAAAATTAGAGGGAGAGAGAAGAGAGAGACAGCCCAGCTGCCACTTGTATCCATCTAGGCCAGCCGCAGCCCACTACCTAAGCCGGCCCAAGGCCCAGCCGCACCCCCTCTAATCCTAGTGCAGGGGAGAGCCTCCTGCTCGATCCCCATCTCCCTCCAGCGCCGCACTCATCGAGCTCCCCTCGTCTTGATCCCCTCTGCCGCCATGAAACAAGAGGTCCTCGCGCCTCCGCCTCCGCCCAAGGCCTCGCCCTTCCTTCTCCCCCGCGTCCCCATCGCCACCCGCCGCCGTCGGCGACCCCCAGGAGGGCCACCCCACGCGTGGCCCCATCCTCTCCGCCGCGAGTCCTTCCCCTCGTCGCCTCCTCTGCGCCCCGTTGACCCGCGCCCGTCCGCCTCCTCGCCAGCGCTCGGCCTCCTCACCGAGCTCATGCTCCCTTTGTCCATGGCGCCAGCCAGCCCCGCAGGTCGCGCCGTCGCCTCCTCCGCATCGAGCCAGGGAGTGGTGCTCCCTGTGCCCGGTCCCCTCGCCCCTTGCCGCCTCCTCCGTTGGTGGCGACCACCAGGAGTTCCACCAGGAGCCCGGAGTCCCCGCCGTCAAGCTCCATGCCGCACCCCTGCATCCTGCGACCGCATCAGCCGCAGCCGCCTCCATTTTTTGTTCCTTGCATGAAGAAGACCCATGCCCTTCAACCGCAGCATGCTTCGGTGGGTTGTCTCCGCAAGGCTCCGTTTCGAATCACTACCAAGGCCAAGACCATCCCTGGGCAGGACCTCGTGTACGACTACACCGGGTGATGCGCCAAGTCCCACGACGTTGATGACCCTTCAAGTTCAACTACCGTTGCCATGTACCACTACCGTCGCAAGAACCGAGACCGGCAAGTCCGAAGACCCCAAGTACCACGATTACCCTTGAGGACGTTGGCTCCGTCAAGTTCGACTACAACGTGTGTACCTCTACCGACGACCCCGGACATCTACGAAAAATGTGTACATCTACACCGCCAAAACCAGACCGTCAAGTTCGACTGCCGCCGACGTGTACAACTTCAGTCGTGAGAACGTCTACTTCCACTACGACACGAGTACAACTACTTCCACTACGACCCGTGAATGACTACTTCCCTCGACGATTTTGGAACCGCCCCGAAACGCACACTTCGAAGGTATAACCCCGAGACAACGTCCGTGGACCGAATGCATGTGTTGTATGAGATGAATCGTATGTTTGCACCATGCCCGTTTGTTTCGTGCACGTTCCTCGTTTGCCATGCCACCGCCCCGTGGGAGCACCCCACCATCTCTAGCATGTTGCGCACACGCTCACGCCCATTTCCTTTTGCACCGGTATCTCCATGAGCTATCGGAACCGATATGTTGCCGTGGCATCATTTTCGGATATGTTGCCGTGGCACCATTTTTGTTTCGCCGCCGTGGCACCCTTTTCGTTCCGCCATGGTGACCAAATGCTTCATAATATGCTCATGCCCACTTTCTCACAAACTTGCATAAAACTTGTATATGTCATCCGCATCATGATAACAACATTTAAAATGTTTAAAATTGTGTTTGCATTAAATTGCTAAATAACACATGGGGATTTTCAGGAATTGTTGTTTGTTATTTCCGACCTCATTTAAGCATGTTAAATGTTAAATGTTGTAACCCGTCTCTCCTTGGGATATCGTAAACATGTTAAATGTTGTTCAGTTTCTAACTCCCAAGTAAGATATACATCAGGAATGTATCTGTGGCGACTAGACCTCAAACAGTCTGATCTCTGTGCTTTAGTGTCATCCCTGGATCAGTAATGCTGACACGCACAGTACTTGAAGGATTTATAACAGAGTAGCAATCACACACTTATTACATCGAATGTCTCAAAAGAGAACTTATTACAATAAATATGGCTTAAGGCCATCTAATAACGATAACAACGGAAGGCTTGGAAGATAAGTGAGTCCATCAACTCCAACGGCATCGCTGAGTATAGAACCACGACCTAAGGCACCTTACTCGTCGTCTGAAAAGTCTGCAACATGAACGTTGCAGCCCAAAACGGGTCAGCACATGGAATATGCTGGCAATGTAACACATAGAGAATAAAGAACAGAAATATGCTATACTACATGCAAGTATGGCTGGTGGAAATCTCTATGGTTACAGTTTTGCATAAAGCCAAATTTTCCCTACTGCAAAGGAATAAATTTTATTTAACTACCATGGTGGTTGTTAAACATTGAGAAGATAGACATCCTCTCAATCCCAATTAAGCATCATCATTAACCCAACAAAATTAATTAAAGTAACATGATGAGATTCACATGATAATCCAAGTACAAGATACTCAAGATGTCCATAACCGGGGACACGGCTAGTGGTGGCCCAGTATGACCCATCTTCATCAAGGCAAACTCAAGACCCTCGCGAGGGGCCAAGCCTCGCGGTGCGGACAATGCAAGGCTTCCTCAGGAGTGGCCTCACCAGGCAGGCTCGCGAGGAGGCGGAGAGATCAAGGCAACGGTACCTTGCGAGGTGCTCGTGACGCAAACCATGACGATCTGGACCAGGCGGGCGCCAGGCGGGAACTGGCCTGCATAGTGTCCTTGTTTCCTCTTTGGTGCAAAGGGGGCAAGCACAGGCGTGGAGTACCAATGCATCAGGCAAAGTTTACCATTTTGGTGCAACGAGACCAAGACCAGCAGAGCGGCAGGATGGAGGTCACCGTGGAGCCCAAGACGGCGTCATCGCAGTACCTTTGGCAGCCGAAGACCAACTTTAGTCAGGATAACTTGTACTAGATGTTCCCCTTCGAAATGTCCGTTGTTGGCTCCCTTCACGCTCAATATTTGGGAAGAGGACCAAGGCCTCTATAAATAGATATAGCCACCGCAGTAGAGGGGGGGATCGAATCCTTTCCTACGAGAACACCACACCAGCTCAAGAACACCTCTCGCGAGGCTGTTCTTCCTCTGTACTGTTCATCATCAGCCCCTGAGGCAATCCACCACACCACACACTGGAGTAGGGTATTACACCACAACGGTGGCCAAAACTAGTATAAATCTTGTGTCCCTCGTGCTATTCATCATTTAGCTTAGATTCTCGTGAGGCGTTTGGACGTGGATTGGTAGGGGGAAGATCGTCGCGTGCACCCCAGAGTTCAAACCTCAAGGGTCTGCCGAAACCCCACATCCGACATTTGGCGCGCCAGGTAGGGGTGCGCCAGAATCTTTCTTCTGCTATTCCGCGTTTGATCGTCCGTCCTGACCATGGCTGACGCTCGCCAGGTTCGCGCCAAGCGTCGGGCTGCTCCCGCTGCCCGCGTCGCCTAGGCGGCTCCCGTCGGTGGGTGTCCTCGTCGTTCTCCATCGCCTGCCGCCAACACCGCCACCGACCCGGCGGGGAACGAGCAGCAGGCGTCGTCGCTGCACCCCTCGGTGCGGCGGGAAGGCCGCACCGCCACTGCATCACTGACCCCAGCTGGTTCGTCGTTGCATGCCCGTCGTGCTCCCACGGACATGCACGCCGTGTTTCTCCTGGCGCGTGAGCTCCTGCACTACCGTCCCGTGATGACCTCTACGAGGAGTGGCTCGCTCGCATCACCGAGCTCGTCAGCGCCGCGGGGGGTTCCCCCCGCGTCGTGCCTCTCGCTACCTCGCCCTCCGTCCTGCGCGGGTGATGCAGCTCAGGAGCTGCCTCCGCCACCTCCTCCCGAAGAAGGCACCCTAGCTCCAAGGCGCGCGGCCCCTGGACGAGACCCGCCACGTCTAGCACCCGCGCGACAAGAAAGGAGGTGCCAAGAAATCCCTCATCCCCAAGAAGGTGCTCGCGTGCTTCCTGTACCGGCACGTCATGACCGCATCCGTGCGCCAGCATGTCAAGACCCCGCGCTGCTCCTCGCAGTGGCGCGCTGGAATCCCCAGGAGCAAGCCCCGCGTTAGCAAAGAGCTCTGGTGGCCACTGCAGGCTACCGCGCCTTCACCGCCGAATTACGCAATGTGGCCTGGCCGGGTAAGTTCAAGTCGGATCTGCCTCCTCGCTACGACGGCACTGCCGACCCCGCGGAGTTCCTGCAGCTCTACGAGCTGGGCATCGAAGCGGCCAACGGGGATGAAAAGGTCATGGCGAACTGGTTTCCCATGGCGCTCAAGGACGGTGTCCGCACATGGCTCCTGAACCTGCCTCCTGGCACGATCTCCTCCTGGGACAAGATGCGCACCCGCTTCATTGCCTACTTTCAGGGCACTCGCGACTGTCCACCGGTCGTGGGTGACTTGCGCCGCGTCAAGCAGCAACCCGGAGAGACCCTGTAGAAGTACATCCAGCGCTTCAACAGCGCTCGCCTCAAGATTCCCAAGGTGACCGAGGAGGCCATCATCTCGGCGTTCTCCGACGGCGTCCGCGACATCAAGATGAAGGAGGAACTGGCGATCCACGAAGATCTGTGCACATCTCTGGAGCTGTTCAACCTGGCGACCAAGTGCGCAAGGGCTGAGGAGGGACGCCTCTCCCTTCTCGAGCTCCCAGCTGCAGATCCAGAAGAGAGGAAAGCCAAGGCCAAGGATGTGAAGCGCAAAGGGGCGGCTGTGCTCGTAGCAGAGCCAGATACAAAGCGCGGCACGGACCAGCCGGAGTCGTCCAAGGGCAGCTGGTACTGCATGTACCGCGATCTCCACACCCACAACACCAATGAATGCCAAGAGCTCAGGGCCATGCGAGAAGGTCGTGTCGGTCGACGCCCCGAGCGTAATGACCGGGGCTATGGCCGAGGAGGAGGAAGAGGTGGAGGACGATGGGACGACCGTGGCCCTCGCCAAGGGTGGTGTGATCAGCCTCGCGAGGACTGCTGGCAGGACCAGTCTCGCGAGGGGGCTTGGAGGGATCAGCCTCGCGAGGATCGCCCACAAGGCAACGCGGGCCTTCCTCCTCTGCCACAACCGCCAAGAAGGAATGACGACCATCATCAGGACGAGGGAGCTGGGGGCTTCCAGGAGCCACGTGCTATCGTTTGCATCCTAGGCGGTGCCCAGGCCCCAGCCTCTCAGCGCATCGTCAAGCAGTTTGCTCGCGAGGTGAATGCAGTCCTCCCCAAGCTCGAGGCCACGTGCCCTCTCAGGTGGTCCACGTGCGCCATCACATTCAGCTCAGTGGATCAGCTCAAGTGCGCGGCAACAGCCGGTGTCCTCCCAATTCTCTGTTCCCCAGTCATCAGCAATGTGCAAATTACCAGAACCCTCATCGATGACGGAGCAGGACCCAACGTCCTGTCCGTCGAGACGTTCAATAATCTCCAAGTGCCATACAATCAGCTTCAGCCGACCAAGCCTTTCTCAAGAGTCACTAATGGTTCCACTATCCAGATAGGGCAGGTCTGCCTCCCTGTCACCTTTGGACAACGCAAGAACAACCGTACCGAGCTCATTGACTTTGGCGTTGCCCACATTCGCCTGCCATACAATGCCATCCTTGGGTATCCAGCCCTGGCCAAGTTCATGGCAGTGACTCACCATGGCTACAACGTCCTCAAGATGCCAGGAAGCGGCGGAGTCATCATGGTCCCCTCTGAAGAGAAGGATGCGGTGTGCTCTCTTGAGCATGCCTTTCAAGCCACATCAATCGAGGACCCAGACAGCAAGGGTGGAAACCTTCCCGGGGCAGCTCCCAAGAAGAAGAAGACATCACCCAGCTCAAGGCCTCATGAGGCAGGCGCCTCCGGAGACACCGCGCCAGGATCTGTGCCCATCCAAGGGGCGCCTCCCTCCATCATGTAGGAAGGTGTGCCCGGCGCCCTCCTCGGGCAAGGCTCGGGGGCTCGTTCTTGGAGGGCCACCGACTTTCCCAAGATCACGAGGGAGGCACTCGAGCACCACTTGGAGGCGTGCTTCTTGGCACGCTTCCCTCTAGGAGGCATAAGGCAAGGAGGGCCCAACCCTCAGGAGTTCATCACCAAGGTCACTCAGGAGCTGGAGGAGTCGAGAGTCATGCGCGGCAGCTGCCGCCTTCCCGTCGTAGCCCCCCATCCAGGCGAGGATGGCGGGCTGTGCGTCTGCATCGAATACCCAGGGCTCAATCGAGTCGCGCCTCGGGAGCGCTTCTGGACTTCGCGCGTGGGACATTGCGAGGGTCCACCTCACAGCTATGTTCGCATGCCTTTCGGCCTGCAGAACGCGGCTGCTGCTTACCAGCATCTGATGAAGAGCATTCAGGAGGCTCAGGTGGCCAGGCACTGTGCATTCCTGGAGGAGATGGAGATGGACCTTGCCGAGCCGCCCGGACCTCGAGAGCCTCCAGAGGCTCAGAGTTCTGAAGGCTCGTGAGGATTGGCTTCTTCACCGCGCATCGTCAGCTACTCCAACAATCCCTCTGCAATGGTATCAGGTGACATCCTTCGAGTTTCATTTCAGCTGGGAGCGTCCTCAGGGCTGCATCATTCCTAGGTCGCGTGGGTCTGTCCTCACGGCATGTCTCCATTTTTCTTATGTCTTCAACTTACCTTGTTGGGGGCACCCCTCGGGCTGCATCATCCCCAAGCCGCTCGGGCCTGACCCAGTGGCGTGTGCCTTTCCTTGCTTCTATCTAAGTTGGATTGCCTTTTCATGCTCAACTTGCCTATGATTATCACATCTCGCCCATCGCGGCCCCCTTTTCTCCCTCATGCAAATCGCTTGCATGTTAAAAGGGGGGCGCCTGGGCATCGCGACTCAGGAGCTTTTACTGGCTCTCTAGCCCTCACCCCCTGGCCTTGTCCATGGCATCGCGACCTGGCATACCAGCGGCGGCTGAGCCTGCTCAAGGGCTGGGACCTGAGGACGTAGATCATTTGCATCTAACCCTCATGCAGGAACACTCAGCCGCCCAAGGCTCAAGATCAGGCGCAACCCGCCTTGAGGTAGGGCCTCGTGAGTCCCGCGCTGGCTCATGAGTGCCCAGATACACCTCGTCTAGCCCTACCGTGCCGGCCACGTGTCAGGGCGGGGCTGTACACGCCCCGGGGGCTCCTCCCGGAGGGGGGCCCCTCCCACGTACCAGTGGAAGCACCATGCTCCGTGCTGGCTGACAACACTGTCGAGGAGCGGCTATGCCCGTACACATACGAAAGTGCTATGTTCCGCGCTGGTGATAAACAACTGAGGGCAGCCCACGGCTGTATCAACCTCAGGGAGCCCAGAGCTCAATGTCTGGCCTCATTGCAACGCCTCCCCTTGGGAGCGCCGCCCGAGGGGGCTGGGCACGGGGGCTACGCCCGGGTCACGCCCGAGCGCACGCCACCCAGCCAGGTCCCTCGGACTTGGTCGTCGCGCGCCCCTCCCCAAGCGGAGCCAAGGTATGAAGACCGTTTGAGCATCAAGGGGGACTCCTGAGCATCGCGACTCAGGTGCCTAAATGGTCACGTAGCCCCTCACTCCTTAGTTCCTAAAGGCTAACGGCGGTCGAGGTATGCGCGGGGCCGGGCCCTACCGACGTAGAACGACAGGTCCTCTCCTACACCCCCTCCCTATTTGTTGTTTCCGCGTCAAGGGGGAGTCCTGAGCATCGTGATTGAGGAGCCTAACTTGCCACGTAGCCCCTCACTCCTTAGTCCCGTCCTAGTGATCTGGTCAGGGCTAAAGGCAGCTGAGGTATGCGCGGGGCCGGGCCCTGCCGACGTAGAACACAAGCAAATAGAAAGGAAACCGCAAAATCTAGCAAATTCAGAAGCAAATATTACAGACCATAAATTGTTCTCACAATACCAAACACAAGTTTAAACGCCTCCACGAGGCACGATGCATGTTGCAGGAATCGAAGCAGGAAAGAAGCCGTGAGAAGATCACCCCTGGGCCGCGCCGCCGCTCGTGGTGGAGTTGCGCTTGTCAGCTCCATCCCCGAGGCCGCGGAGCCAGCAGCACCTCGCTTGAGCGCGGTGTTGAAGGCGTGGAACTTCGCCAGCAAGGCCTCCGCTTGGCCCATCACGGCCTCGGCAGCAGCGGCTTAGCGCTTGGCATCCACAGGCTCCAGCGGGCCATCAAGGTTGGCGTCGGGGTTGCGGAGGTAGACGTGGCTGAGGATCCGCGTCAGCGTTGCGGAGGAAAGCACGCGAGCCTCAACTTCGGCCATGGGGCTGATGCCGGTCACGACCTCCTCAAGCACCTCGACCAGGAAGGGAAGCAGCTTGGCGGGGCCTTTCGTGGCTCCAGCCAGCGGTTTCTGCAGGCCCTCTTCATAAAGCGTCTTCAGCACCTTGTGAGCCCTCACCTCATAACCCGTGAAGGCCGCGCGGTCCTCGGCCAAGACTTCGCCTTGGCGTCCAGCTCAACCCTCTCCGCTTTCAACGTCTGCTCTAGCGTCTTTAGCCGGCCGCGGTCAGCTGAGAGTTCGGCGTCGCGGTCCCTGACGGCAGCCTCCCGAGCCTTCATCTCCTCCTCCTTCGCCTGATGGTCGTGAACCTCCTTGGCGAGCTCATCACACAGCCCTTGTAGCTCACCCTCCAGCGTCTTGAAGTGGCCCTTGACAGTTAAAGAATCCTTCAATGCCGCGTCACGAGCGGCTATGGCCTAGGAGGTGACTTGCTTCTCCTCCTTGGAAGCCGTCATAGCCTGGCTCAGCACCGCTCGGACGGAGGCCTCGGAGTGAACCCAGCCGGAGACCAGCTCCAGGCGCCCGGCCACCAGGCGGGGGTCGGCGCCCCAAAGATCCTCTCACAGCCGGCTCAGCTCGTCAGCAGCGCAATCCAAGGCGGCGGAGGAGGCAGAGGAGACGGGAACCGGCGGAGTAGGAGGAGAAGACGGCAGCGTGATCACAGCTTGGGAGGCAGGGACCTCCTGAGCCTTGACAACCTCGGCGACAGTATCAAGTGCAGGCGCCTCCAGAGTCAGCGGGGCCACGGTGGCTGGCTCCCCGCCAAAGCGTCCCTCCTGGCCTCGCGAGGAGGACCGAGCAGGGGAGGTGCGAGCCCCGCTGCCTCCCTTTCCCACAGCTGAAGGCGCGGCCGCGATAGCAGAGCCTGCCCCAAGTGGGGTCGCCGTGTCCCCCTTCAGCCTCTTTGCTGCAGGCGGCGGCCTACCCAAAATAAGGGATGTCAGGCCTTGACGGCAAAAACAAGGGCAAAGTAGAGTTCGAGTACTTACTGGTCCGCTGCCGCGGGTTCCCACGGCCCCCGGCTGAGCTTGAAGCCCGAGATCCTCTTGCAGGGCTCAGCCTCGGGAGGTCCAGCAGTAGAGGAAGGCGCACCAGAAGGGCTGGAGCTGGCTTCGGGCGGCACCAGTTCTGGAGTAGACCCTCGGGAGATCAGCCCAGACCTGTTCTTCTTCGGGATCAAGGGCGGGTCCTCTCCCCCTCGCCTGGCGCCAGCCTCGTCATCGTCCGGCATGTAGCGAAGGGCGCTGGACCTACGCCAGGGGGAAGTCTCCCCCATCCCCTCGATGGTCGCCTCCGAGTCACGTTCCTCCTCCTCCTCCTCATTTTCCTCCTCTCCCCCGCCGGAATCATCAAAGGACAAGTCCACCGTCGCCGTCGTCGCCTGGCCCTCAGGGGCCTCCGTCGGCACCAAGCCGACCCCGTCGAAGGTGGGCATGGTGTCCACCACCCGCTCCCAGTTGTCACGAAGGAACAAGGGGACCATAGCACCCTCCGTGCTTGCCACGTCCTCTCCGTCCAGGAAGCGGAGGGCTGCTGTCAGATCCTCGTCAGCCAGGGCATCCGAGCTCAGGCAGAGGACGGCGTCCGCATCCTCGAGCCTTCATAGCGGGCGTGAGTGCGCCTGAAGAGGGGACACCTGGTGCGACAGGAACTCCCTTAGGAGCATGGCCCCGGTCAGCTTCGCCGCCCTCAGGTTGCCCGGCCTCAGGTCAGTGTTCATCTTCTCCAGCACCAACTTCGCCCGCCGGTCGTCAAGCTTCGCGCAAGACCACGCCTCGACGGCCTGGGGCTGCTCCGTGGGCAGCTCCAGCAGGGAGTTGGTGCATCTGGCGTCCACCATGACCCACTTGCTCCGAAAGTCGTCGGCCCTCTTCCCGGCCTTTGAGATCGTGTTGGCTTTGGAGTACGGGACAAAGCCTGCGCAGGCTGAGATATTGGTGCCAGTGACCCGGAGGGAGAAGAAGTGGCGCAGCAAGGCCATGGAGGGCATCACCCCGACGTGTGCCTCACAGTAGTAGGCGAAGATCGACAGGAGGAGAACGTAGTTGGGGTGGAGATGCAGAGCATGCAGCTGATATTTGCAGAGGACATCAAAGAAGAACTCAGAGAAAGGAGCCACCAGGCCAGCAATGACGGCACTCAAGAAGAGGGGGTAGAAGGTGCTCCCCTTGTCCACCGGCTGGGCGGAGCCGGGCCGGAGCACAGTCTCCCCCATCTCGTTGCCTTGCGCCGCCACCATCTGGCGCGTGAGGGCGCGATTCTTTTCTGTCATGTTTGGAGGATCTAGAGCCGGCAAGTACCAGGCCGGTGGAGCCCCGTCTGCGGTCTTGCGGGGCGCCATTGCTCACCGGAGGTGAAAAGTTGAGGTAGATCTGGAGATTTCGGAAGCAGGAGGGCGAGGAGCAAGAAAGGGGATCCGAAGCAAGGCGAATGAGAGTAATGAAAGTAAGCCTAACCCAGGCCAGCCTTTTTGTCAGTCGGGCAGTTGCCGAGGCAGCATGGGGAAGCGGAGACGCCCACGTCCAATCAATCGCCATGCGGCGCCCAAGGACCGCAGGCTGTTGGGGCCCACGGCGCTCTGCACTTGCCCCTTCGCTTCTCCGCTAAGACAAGTCCGAGCTCCTTGGGCCCGAGGGCTACTGTCGACATTCTGGGAATGGGGTCCCCAGACTTGCCTGCCTGCGGCCTGTGGCATGGCTCAAGTGGTGGCCCACTATGGCTCATCTTCATGAACGCAAACCAAGACCCTCGCGAGGGGCCAAGCCTTGCGGGGCGGATGACGCAAGGCTTCCTCAGGAGCGGCCTCACCAGGCAGGCTCGCAAGGAGGCAGAGAGATCAAGGCAAGGGTACCTCACGAGGTGCTCGTGACGCAATCCATGACGATCGAGACCATGCGGGCGCCAGGCGGGCACCGGCCTGTGCAGTGTCCTTGTTTCCTCTTTGGTGCAAAGGGGGCAAGCACAGGCGTGGAGTACTGAGGCATCAGGCAAAGGTTACCATTTCAGTGCAACGAGACCAAGACCAGCAGAGCGGCAGTATGGAGGTCACCGTGGAGCCCAAGACGGCGTCATCACCAGTACCTTTGGCAGCCGAAGACCAACTTTAGTCAGGATAACTTGTACTAGATGTTCCCCTTCGATATGGCCGTTGTTGGCTCCCTTCCCGCTCAATATTTGGGAAGAGGACCAAGGAGAAACACGACGTGCATGTCCGTGGGAGCACGACGGGCATGCGATGACGAACCAGCTGGGGTCAGTGACGCAGTGGCGGTGCGGCCTTCCCGCCGCACCGAGGGGTGCCGCGACGACGCCTGCTGCTCGTTCCCCGCCGGGTCGGTGGCGGTGTTGGCGGCAGGTGACGGAGAACGACGGGGACACCCACCGACGGGAGCCGCCTAGGCGACGCGAGCAGCGGGAGCAGCCCGACGCTTGGCGTGAACCTCGCGAGCGTCAGCTATGGTCAAGACGGACGATCAAACGCGGAATAGTAGAAGAAAGATTCTGGCGCACCCCTACCTGGCGCGCCAAATATCGGATGTGGGGTTCCGGCAGACCCTTGAGGTTCGAACTCTGGGGTGCACGCGACGATCTTCCCCCTACCAATCCACGTCCAAACGCCTCACGAGAATCTAAGCTAAACGATGAACAGCATGAGGGACACAAGATTTATACTGGTTTTGGCCACCGTTGTGGTGTAATACCCTACTCCAGTGTGTGGTGTGGTGGATTGCCCCAGGGGCTGATGATGAACAGTACAGAGGAAGAACAGCCTTGCGAGAGGTGTTCTTGAGCTGGTGTGGTGTTCTTGTAGGAAAGGATTCGATCCCCCCTCTGCTGTGGTGGCTATCTCTATTTATAGAGGCCTTGGTCCTCTTCCCAAATATTGAGCGTGAAGGGAGCCAACAATGGCTATTTCGAAGGGGAACATCTAGTACAAGTTATCCTGACTAAAGTTGGTCTTCGACTGCCAAAGGTACTGCGATGACGCCGTCTTGGGCTCCACGGTGACCTCCATCCTACCGCTCTGCTGGTCTTGGTCTCGTTGCACCGAAATGGTAAACTTTGCCTGATGCCTTGGTACTCCACGCCTGTGCTTGCCCCCTTTGCACCAAAGAGGAAACAAGGACACTATGCAGGCCAGTTCCCGCCTGGCGCCCGCCTGGTCCAGATCGTCATGGTTTGCGTCACGAGCACCTCGCAAGGTACCGTTGCCTTGATCTCTCCGCCTCCTCGCGAGCCTGCCTGGTGAGGCCACTCCTGAGGAAGCCTTGCATTGTCCGCACCGCGAGGCATGGCCCCTCGCGAGGGTCTTGAGTTTGCCTTGATGAAGATGGGCCGTACTGGGCCACCACTAGCCGTGTCCCCGATTATGGACATCTTGAGTATCTAGTACTTGGATTATCATGTGAATCTCATCATGTTACTTTAATTAATTTTGTTGGGTTAATGATGATGCTTAATTGGGATTGAGAGGATGTCTATCTTCTCAATGTTTAACAACCACCATGGTAGTCAAATAAAATTTATTCCTTTGCAGTAAGGAAAATTTGGCTTTATGCAAAATTGTAACCATAGAGATTTCCACCAGCCATACATGCATGTAGTATAGCATATTTCTGTTCTTTATTCTCTATGTGTTACATTGCCAGCATATTCCATGTGCTGACCCGTTTTGGGCTGCAACGTTCATGTTGCAGACTTTTCAGACGACGAGTAAGGTGCCTTAGGTCGTGGTTCTATACTCAGCGATGCCGTTGGAGTTGATGGACTCACTTATCTTCCAAGCCTTCCGCTGTTATCGTTATTAGATGGCCTTAAGCCATATTTATTGTAATAAGTTCTCTTTTGAGACATTCGATGTAATAAGTGTGTGATTGCTACTCTGTTATAAATCCTTCAAGTACTGTGCGTGTCAGCATTACTGATCCAGGGATGACACTAAAGCACAGAGATCAGACTGTTTGAGGTCTGGTCACCACAGATCCATTCCTGATGTATATCTTACTTGGGAGTTAGAAACTGAACAACATTTAACATGTTTACGATATCCCGAGGAGAGACGGGTTGCTGCTTCGAAAACTACAGCATTTGAGACAAGGGAATAATTCTGTAGAAGAATATTATCAGGAATTATAAACTAGCATGATTAGATGTGATATTGTCGAGGAGAATGAAGCTATGCTTGCAAGTTTTATGGGTGGATTAAATAGAGAGATTCAGACCATTCTAGAGTATAAGGAGTACACTAATATCACTCGTTTATTCCATCTTGCTTGTAAAGCTGAACATGAAGTGCAGGATCGACAAGCATTGGCGCGAACTAACTTTTCTGCAGGTCGACCTTCATCATGGACACCGCGTGAATCTTCTACTTCCACCGCACCAGCACCTCCATCAGGTGCCACCTCCAGCCATGATACAAGAAAGTAGGCACAACCACCACTATCTGCCAAGAGCGCACCTGTCGGGCCTGCACAGAGCTCTTCTTCTTCCATGGCATCAACAGGGCACACAAGTGATATTATTTGTCGTCATTGTAAGGGAAGAGGTCACTATGCGAGAGAATTCAAATCTTAGCATGTGATGATTGCTACTGAGGATGGTGGGTATGAGTCCGCTAGTGACTATGATGAGGAGACTTTGGCTCTTATTACACGTGAAGAACATGGTGGAGATGATTCTGAACATGAGACACAATACGTGGCTCCTGAAGATGCTGATAGGTATGAATGTTTAGTTTCTCAACGTGTTTTGAGTGTGCAGGTCACACAAGCTGAGCAAAATCAGAGGCATAATTTGTTCCATACAAAGGGAGTTGTGAAGGAACGTTCTGTTCGCGTCATCATTGATGGAGGGACCTGCAACAACTTGGCTAGCATGGATATAGTGGAGAAGTTATCTCTTACCACAAGACCACATCCACATTCTTACTATATCCAATGGTTCAATAACAATAACAAGGTTAAGGTAACGCGTGATGTTAGTGTACATTTTAGTATCTCTACATATGCTGATTATGTTGATTGTGATGTGGTACCCATGCAAGCATGTTCCTTATTACTTGGTAGACCATGGCAATTTGATAAAAAATGTGTACACCATGGTAGAAACAATCAGTATACTCTTGTTCATAAGGATAAACATATTACTTTTCTTCCTATGTCTCCTGATTCCATTTTGAAAGGTGATACTAATAGAGCTAATAAAGCAAAACAGGAGAAAAATAAGAGTGAAAATCAGATTGTGGCAAAAGATTTTGAGCAACAAATGAAGCCTAATAATAAACCATCTAGTGTTGCTTCTGAAATTAAATTTAAAAGTGCATGTTTATTTTCCACCAAATCTGATATTGATGAGCTAGATTTCAGCAAATCTGTTTGCTATGTTTTTGTGTGCAAAGAGGCATTATTTTCATTCGAGGATGTGCCTTCCTCTTTGCCTCCCGCTGTCACTAACATTCTGCAGGAGTTCACTGACATCTTTACACAAAACATGCCACCGGGATTACTACCTATTCGAGGGATTGAGCATCAGATTGACTTAATTCCCGGTGCTTCACTGCCAAACCGTGCGCCATACCATACCAATCCAGAGGAGACGAAGCAGATTATGCGTCAAGTACAGGAGCTTCGTGACAAAGGTTAGATAATCGAATCCCTTAGTCCTTGTGATGTTCCTATTATTCTAGTGCCGAAAAAGGATGGTACATCATGTATGTGTGTTGATTGTAGAGGCATTAATAATATTACTATTCATTATCGTCATCCTATTCCTAGGCTAGATGATATGCTTGATGAATTGAGTGGCTCTACAATATTCTCCAAAGTTGATTTGCGTAGTGCATACCATCAAATTCGTATGAAATTGGGGGATGAATGGAAAACAACATTTAAAACTATGTTTGGATTATATGAGTGGTTAGTCATGCCTTTTGGGTTAACTAATGCACCTAGTACTTTCATGAGATTAATGAACGAAGTTTTACGTGCTTTCATTGGATGATTTGTGGTAGTCTATTTTGAAGATATACTGGTTTATAGCAGATCTTTGGAGGAACAATTGGAACATTTACGTGCTGTTTTTATTGCTTTACATGATGCATGTTTGTTTGGTAACCTTGGGAAGTGCACCTTTTGCACCGACCGAGTATCTTTTCTTGTCTATGTTGTTACTCCACAGGTAATTGAAGTTGATAAATCCAAGATTAAAGCTATTGAGAGTTGGCCGCAGCCCAAAAAGGTCACACAAATGAGGAGTTTTCTTGGCCTCGCTGGATTCTAGGCGTTTTGTGAGAGATTTCAGCACCATTGTTGCACGCCTCAATGAGCTTACAAAGAAACATGTGCCTTTTGTTTGGGGTACCGCACAGGAAGAAGCCTTCACGGTATTGAAAGATAAGTTGACACATGCTCCTTTACTCCAACTTCCTGATTTTAATAAGACTATTGAGCTTGAATGTGATGCTAGTGGAATTGGATTAGGAGGTGTGTTATTACAAGATGGCAAACCTGTTGCATACTTTCCTGAAAATATGAGTGGGCCTAGTCTAAATTATTCTACTTATGATAAAGAATTATATGCTCTTGTTCAGACTTTAGAAACATGGCAACATTATTTATGGCCCAAAGAACTTGTTATACATTCTAATCAGGAATCTTTGAAACATATTAGAAGTCAAGCTAAACTGAATCGTAGAAATGCTAAATAGGTTGAATTCATTGAGACTTTCCCTTATGTCATTAAACATGAGAAGGGTAAAGAAAATGTTATTGCTGATACGTTGTCTTGTCACTATACTATGCTTTCACAACTTGACTTCAAAATATTTGTTTTGGAGACCATCAAAGATCAATATGTGCATGATGTTGATTGTAAAGATGTAATGCAGAATTGTAAAGAAGGAAGAATGTGGAACAAGTTCGTCGTTAATGATGGATTTGTGTTTCGTGCTAACAAGTTATGCATTCCAGCTAGCTTTGTTCGTCTTTTGTTGTTGCAGGAAGCGCAAGGAGGAGGATTAATGGGACACTTTGGCAGGAAGAAGATAGAGGACATACTTGCTACACATTTCTTTTGGCCAAAGATGAGACGGGATGTTGAGCGTTATATTGCTCGCTGCACTACATGTCAAAAAGCTAAGTCATGACTCAATCCTCATGGTTTATATATGCCTTTGCCTGTACCTAGTGTTCCTTGGGAGGATATAACTATGGACTTTGTTTTAGGTTTACCACGAACAAAGAAGGGGAGGGATAGCATATTTGTTGTCGTGGATAGATTCTCGAAAATGGCACACTTTATACCATGTCATAAAAGCGATTATGCTGTTAATGTTGCTGATTTGTTCTTTCGTGAAATTATTCGCTTGCATGGTCTGCCAAATACTATTGTTTCAGATCGTGATACTAAATTTCCTAGCACTTTTGGAGATGTTTATGGGCTAAGTTGGGGACTAAGCTGCTTTTTATTACTACTTGTCACCCCCAAACTGATGGACAAACTGAAGTAGTCAATAGAACATTGTCTACTATGATTAGAGTTGTTTTGAAGAATAATAAGAAACTATGGGAGGAATGTTTGCCTCATATTGAATTTTCTTATAATCGCTCATTGCATTCTACTACTAAGATGTGCCCTTTTGAAATTGTGTATGGTTTCCTACCTCGTGCACCTATTGATTTGTTGCCTCTTCCATCCTCGGAGAAGGTTAATTTTGATGCTAAACAACATGCTGAATTGATCTTAAAATGCATGAGTTAACTAAGGAAAACATTGAGCGTATGAATGATAAATATAAACTTGCTGGAGATAAGGGTGGAAAACATGTTGTGTTTGCACCTTGAGATCTTGTTTGGTTATATTTGCGTAAGGATAGATTTCCTGATTTGTGCAAATCAAAGCTAATGCCACGTGTTGATGGTCCTTTTAAGGTGTGGGGAAAAATAAATGATAATGCATATAAACTTGAGCTGCCTTATTTGGGTGAGGAAGATGAGCTTCCGTCGAGGACGACTTCATTTCAAGAAGGGGAGGATGATGAGGACATCAATACCATTGTTACTCCCACAGCCCCTACTGCTACATATACTGGGCCAATTACTAGAGCTCACGCACGCCAATTAAATTATCAGGTACTTTCGTTTCTTGGTAATGATTCTAATGTTCATATTAAATTGGATACATTTGTTTTGCTCACAAATGAAGGGCCTGGCATGGATAAGAGGGAAGAACACTGGAGCAAGACCAAGCATGGAGTTGATGGCATGCGCAAGGGGAACAATTGATGATTTCAGGACTTTGAAGCCACAATAATGAGTGCATGAAGCCTTGGACGAAATATACAAGATGCCACTTCATAAATTTCGTCCAGAGGCTATTCTAGGTGATGCGTCACCTTATTATTGGGCCAGGCCCATGTAATTTTGAAATACATAAGTATAGGCTGTTTTTAGAGTCCGTATATGTGGGGAAACAAGAGATAGGGTTGGTTTCGGACCCCTCCACCATGGGCCACGAAATCCTCCCCCCCCCTTCCTCCATATATACAACCCATAGGCCACCGTTTACACTTTGGGTTTTGTTTAGATTAAAAGTTCGCCATAGCTGCAACTTCGCATACTTCATTTGTGTTCGACGACCAGACAAAGGCGTCACAGAACCCCACCTTCATTAATAAAGCTTTACTCTATTATCTGCAATATCCAGATTGGAATCTCAGTTTCTTGCTTGTTCTTCGTTTGCTTGCAGGAAATAGACCTTCGTGGTCAGGTTGATGGTGCTCCGGCGTGGTCAATAACTTCTCGGAGTTGGTTTAGGGATTGCTAAGGCGCGACGTCCTCGCACATTCGTAGTCGGATCGTCAAAGACTACTTCCACCAAAACGATAGCCACCATCTCATCGAAAGACGGGACACCTTTGCCTCTGTCAGATTCGCAAGACAACGCAAGGCTAGACAGTCAACATAGTTGTGTAGATGATGAGCACATCTCCCCTACTCCATCATCATAGGTGTTTGCTCTAACTTGGCACTATTATATGTGGTTGCATGTTGCGTATGATATCTAGCTTGTATTGCTTCTAACTTTGTTGAATTGCATCTGCTTACTTTACACATAATGCATGTGAATATGACACATGTTCCTGTTTCTAGAACATACTATATCTGATCACACCATGTTCTTACATCAGACTACTGTTCTTGCATATCCCACATCAGTCACTTATTATAAGGCACCTTTAAGTCGCCATTGTGATATCGGTTGCGTCTTGTATATGATTTCTAGCATGTACTACTTCTAATTTGTTGAAACGCCAGCCAATTTGAACTTGGCAGAGTGATATTGGTTGCATCTTTCATATGGTGTCTAGCTTGCAGTGCTTCTAATTTGTTGAAATGCCTTCTGCTTCGTTACCACATCATAGGTGTGAATATGTCATGCCGTCTTGTTTTTCGTACATATTCCATCCTCGTATCATGTGTTTGCCTTTCATCCGAGTAGTGTTCGTCGGTATTATGCATGAATGACTTCTAAAGAGAAAATTTTACTCCTTTTTCTTATCGATTTGACTTCACAATGCAAAATTAATACAGCTGAAGGAAATTATTACGGCAGTGGATGATGGTGGTCCTTCGGAGCAACTCAAATAGAGGATCTCTACAGATTCTACTCCGCCATCCTCCCAACAAGATTCCCAAGACAACACAAGGTTGGAAAGTCAACGTAGTTGTGTAGATGATGAGCACGCCTCCCCTACTCCACCATCATAGGTGCTTTCTCTAACTTGGAACTGTTATATGTGGTTGCGTGTTTCGTATGATGTCTAGTTTGTATTGCTTCTGATTTTGTTGAATTGCATCTGCATATCTTACAACTTATACCTGCAACAATCACTTACCCATAAGACACATTTAACTTGGGAGTGTGATGTAGGTTCCATCTTGCATTATCTTCTAGCTTGTACTGCTTCTAATTTCTTGAAATGGCACTTACGACGACACACTTTTTACCTGATAGAGGGATATTGGTTGCATGTTCATATGGTGCCTAGCTTTCATTTCTTCTAATTTTGTTGAAATGCCTTTGGATTACTGTTATTCATACATATTTCGTCCTCCTATCGTACCAGTGAATATGCAATGTTGTGTTTTTTTGTATATGTTCCATCCTCCTATCCTGCGCTTGCCTTACATCAAAGTAGTGTTCGTCTGTATCATGCATCAACCAGTTATGCAGAGCTAATTTCATTCATCTTCTTGTGGTTTTGACTTCATAAGTCAGTATAAGAAAAGAGGAAGGAAAAGAGTAAGTTCGGGGATGTAGGTGGTCCTCCGGGCCGATGCAAACAGAGACTTTTGATTTTTCACTACTACTACTAATGCAATTGAAGTCCCAAGTCTACATGATGAATTCATCTCCCATACTCCACCATCGCGGGCACTTGCTCTAAATTGACAGTGTGATAATTGGTTTCATGTTGCATATGTTGTCTAGACTGTGTTTCTTGTATTTTGATTAAATTGCACCTGTTAAGTATGTACGTTATACATGTGCATATGGCATGCCTTTCTGTGTCTAGAATACACTGCATCTGTCTATCATACCATGTTCTTACATCAAAGTACTATTGTTGTGTATCCCGCATCAGTCACTCATTGATTTCTAGGTTGTGCTGCTTCTAATTTTTTGAAATACCACTTACGACAAGACACTTTTAACTTGGCAGAGTGATATTCGTTGCATCTTTCATATGGTGTCTAGCTTGCATTACTTCTATTTTCTTGATAATCCGTCTACTTAGTTTACACATCATAGCTATGAATATGTCATGCCATCCTGTTTTTCTTACATATTCCATCCTCATACGGTTGTCTTACATCAAAGTATGGCTCCTCTGTATCATGCATCAATGAGTTCTGAAGAGCAAATTTATTCTTTTGTGTTGTGGGTACGGCTTGACATGGCAAAGTCAAAAAAGAGCAAGGAAAAGAATATAGTAGGTAATGGTGTTACTCGTCGGGTGCAACGGAAAATGATCTGGCCTCGAGATTCAGCTGGTACTTATAGTGCAGTAGTAGGTCTAAGTCCACCGGCTAAATCTACAAACACAGTATCACCTGCTCCACCAGCTGCAACATCCGCTTCAACTGTACCGGCATCTCAAAGAGTTACTCGTTCGTTTGCTCTGCAACTGGCCAGTTCCCAAGCTGCCTTCACACCTAACACTACTTCTGAAGCACTACTGACACAACAGGACTTGGTATGATCAGATGAACCTCATGAGCATCAACACCAAGATGGTAGCTGACCGAGTCAAGTTGTAGTTGCATGCTCCTTTATATATATTCTCACAGTTTGATGTGCACTAAACTTCCCATATTCGTTGTTGAACTAGCACCACGGCGTAAGCGGAAACAGACATCAGGGATAATGCTTGACAGATTAACAAAATCTAGAGGAAGAATGGAGATCCGTTTTGAGGCAGGTTTAAAAAGTCCACGTGATTCTACAGAGTCAGCCAATTTAGTATCAAATGTAGCCGTTGCCGTTAGGTGTCTTGCACGTATCCTTCCAACATGGATCCAGTACAGGAATGAGAAAGACGATACCGAGTTTAACACCTTCCTTGACCATTTATCCGTAAGTAATGTTATTCACCACAATTTGTAATATTGTCTTGCTCTGTCCCATACTTTCTAGCTTCCTCCTAATAAGACTCACATTGTTTTTTCAACAGATGAGGTTCAAGTTGGATCCGAAAGATGATGCAACTAAACAAGCATGCACTCATGTTTTTCAGTCTGCTCTGCGACAGTATCAGTATCACCTTGGAAAAACTCTCTTTGAAGGCAAGGCTAACAATGAAATCGCCCAAACATCTCCAGTGGAATAGATTATAGATGAAGACTAGACAACCCTTGTTAAACACTGGTCTGATCCAAAGTATTAGGTAGGGTATATGTATTTGATGAGATCACATATTGAACTTGTATTTACGTATTTGCCTTACAAGTGTAACTTCTTCTAGGCTAACTGTTTGAAGAACAAGACCAGCCGTTCTAAAGTGAAATTACAATAGACAATAGGATCTCGTAGCTATATTACACATTGCGAGGCTATTGTAAATAGCTGCTACTTCCTTCTTTTTTCTATGCCATATTATCGTATCTATATTGACTTGTTCCAAATACAGAGGAGCGGACCAAAAATAACCTGAACCGAATGCAGTGCAAATCTTCAAGGATTGCCACACCAGCAAGATGAAGGGCATGAGCACACCAGTTCAAGATGCTATTGTAAGTCCTTACTCCTCCTGCCTTTGAACTGCTTGTTAGTGTGACGTGTTCATTTAACTGCTTGGTTTGCAGGCAATGTTAGTTACTCTGTTCACTTTTATACACAGTTGTCTTAACATATCATTTCACCATACACAGTTTGAAAGAGAAGAAGGATATTCTTTTGGTCTTGATCTGTAATCTAGTTGTGATGTTCATGTTCCCACACAATGATACAATAGCATGTTTCTTTGATATTTGTTTGCCCATGATATAAATGATGTCATACTATATTCATCCTACTTTAAACCATGTCTCTTTATCCTTACATGTCAACGAATGTGAGGAAATAGACAATACAGTAGGCATGCTACATGGACATATGTTCCAAAAGTGATTTTATTATGTAGTTGGCACTACAATACATGCTAATGTATTACAGTAGTTCACCAAAATAAGTTATGTATAAACGTGAAACCTACTTTGTTTGTCTTTGTCTCATTAGAACTAATCTGGTACACTAATCTACAAGTTCAAACTTTCAGCAAGCTATGGAGCAAATGATTGAACAGCCACAACCACCTGAAGGTGACGAGGCTACCACAGGCACAATGTCAGCTCTTGTTGCAGTGCGTTAGTATCTCTCCACTAAGAGTACAAAAAGCACCTTCCTGCGTAATTCTAGGTTGGTTGTCAAGGTAACCTCAACCAAATCGCATACTGAACAAAATCTTCCGACTAGACAGAGTGATATATCTTTGCTCCAGACACAAGTCCAATCCCTAATGGACATCGTTTCGGAAACAAGATATGAATGGTTTTGAAACCAGACTATTAGACATTTGCTTCGTTGTTCAAGAGCAATGGCGGAAAAAAGGGGATGATCATGCTACTCCATCAGATTCTACAACCTGAAACATTAGCACTAAGGTCAAATAATTTGTGCTTCTATACATTTGATGGTGCTTTTATCTGCAAGGACTGTAAACTTTATGCCAAGTGTCAGTGGGAACAACACCTATGGGATCAATGGAATTCCTACTTTGGTCGGCGGGTGCGAGGTCGTGAGAAGAGCGGGTCTAAGAGCCAGCACAAAGGTCGCTTACCCAGGTTCGGGCTGCGGGCATCGCGTAATACCCTAGTCCTGCTTTGGTGTCTATGTCAGTGTTCTTGAGCTAGCTATGGTGCATAACTTGCTCAAAAGAGCCGAATCCCTCTCCAGTATGCCTCGGGCCTCCTTTTATAGGAAAAAGGGGATGCCACAGTGGCACATAGGAGGTGGAAAGGGTATAGTAGCTATGCTTATCGCATGTTATTACGGGAAAAGGTGCATTAAATGCGCCCCTTCAGTGTCCCCTCGCTTTGTTGCCGCTTCACCCTGCTTTGACACGCGTCCAGGATAGCGAGGCGGGCAGCGCCATGTAGGCTAGCAGACTTCTGAGCTGGCGTGGTTGCAGCGTCTTCAAGAAGATCTACATGCCACCACGCAGGTGCTTGCTAATCTGGTCTCGGGGCCACACGTCACCACTTAGGTGCTCGCCTGGCTGGCTGGGCTTGTAGCTGCATGGGAACGGTGGTGGAGCCTTGGCAGGTGCGGGCCTAGCCGCGGCCCCGCTGATGTCCTCGGCAAGGGTCTTGCTAGGGCCCCGACAAGGGTCTTGCCGTGGCGTCGCGTTCATCCCCGGCAAGGATCTTGCCAGAGGTCTCGTGGATTTCCTTGGCAAGGATCTTGCCGAGGATCGTCGTCTTCTGGTCCTCATCTGATCTTGTGTGTTAATGATCTTCACAAAGATCAGCATGCCACCACGGAGGCGCCTCCCGAGCCTTAGTTCCAATGTGGTCGATGGCGTAGGTACCGTTGGGCTCAAGGGTGGGGCGCTCTGCTGGCGTTGGGCGAGTCGCCCCGGCAAGGCTGTTGCTGGGGCTGCGGAGGCCGCCCCGGCAAGGGTCTTACCCGTGGAGTCCTCCTCGCCCTCTTGCTCTTCTGTGTTTCTGGTCTTGGCGTTGCTTGATTGTCTTGTGGCCTCGGCCTCCCTCCTCTGCCCTGCTAAGTGTGGCCGCGGGCGCGGCTCTGACTGCCCGTGCACAGGTAAAGGGGTACAAAGTAGAGCCCCTACTTCTGTACACCGACAGGAGCCCCTGGGCCTGGGCCACACATAAGTGCGACACATTTTTGGGCTAGGCCCAGAATGGTGCGCGGGAAGGCGGGGCCGATTTTTACCACAGAAGCTTTTGTCTGCTGTGCTTCCCCATGACCCGTGTTAAATGCATGACGTGGGGATCGTGCGTGGGGTGACCGAAGCATGCTTGCATCATCCCGTGGTGAATAGTAAAGAGGCGGCTTGCACGTACCTTTAAGACTGTAGGGTCGCTGCTCATTTACTCTCTCCGCCTTGGAATCGTCGTTCCACATTTCCCACTACGCCCGCCCCTTGCACCACTGTCGGCGTTCTAGGAACAGGGGTCCCCAGACTTGCCTGCCTGCGGCCTGCGGCGTGGCTCACCAGCGGCCCAGTACGGCCCGTCTTCATCAACCCGAGTTCAAGACCCTCGCGAGGGGCCAAGCCTCGCTGGGCAGACGGTGCAAGGCCTTCTCAGGGGCGGCCTCACTAGGCAGGCTCGCGAGGAGGCGGAGAGATCAAGGCAAGGGGTACCTCGCGAGGTGCTCGTGACGCAAGCCATGACGATCAAGACCAGGCGGGCGCCAGCTTATGCAGTGTCCTCATTTCCTCTTTGGTGAAAAGGGGGCAAGCGCAGGCGTGGAGTACCGAGGCATCTAGCAAAGGTTTCCATATCGGTGCAACGAGACCAATATCAGTAGAGCGGCAGGACGGAGGTCACCGTGGAGCCCAAGATGGCGTCATCGCCAGTGCCTTTGGCAGTCGAAGACCACCTTTAGTCAGGATAGATTGTACTAGCTGTCCCCTTTCAAAATGGCCGTTGTTGGCTCCCTTGCCGCTCATATTTGGGAAGAGGACCAGGGCCTCTATATATAGAGATAGCTACCACAGTAGAGAGGCATCTCGCCTACATCTCATCTAGAGCCAACAGAGACGGATCAGTTCCTCTCCAAGCACACCACCAGAAGAACACGCCTCACGAGGTTGTTCTTCCTTTGTACTGTTCATCATCAGCCCAAGAGGCAATCCACCACACCACACACAGGATTAGGGTATTACACCACAACGGTGGCCTGAACCTGTATAAACCTGGTGTCTCTTGTGTTGTTCATCGTGCTAGCTTAGAATCGCGGCGAGGTTTTGGGGCGTGAATCGGTAGGGAGAAGATCTTCGTGCGCACCCCAGAGTTTGAACCTTGAGGGTTTTGCCAGAACCCGATACCCAACATTTGGCGCGCCAGGTAGGGGTGCGCCGGAGCTCTCCCTTACGTCGGCCCGCTCCACCCCAACACCGCGCTTCGCCCTCATGGCGGACAACCCAACGCCGGCTCCGGCGGCCGACGCCAGCGCTGGTGCCAGGGCGCTCCGAGCTTTGGTCCCCGCCTTGCGACAGGTGTCGTGGCCGCACAAGTTCAAGCCAGAGATGCCGCCGCACTACAACAGAGTGACGGATCCGCTGGCTTTCCTGTTGGCATACGAGGAGGCCGTCCTCAAGGTCGGAGGCGACGACAAGGTCATGGCCAACTGGTTTACCATGGCCCTCATCGGCGTCCCGTGCGTGTGGCTGCTCCACCAGCCAACGGCTTCTGTGGCCTCCTGGGAGGAGCCGCGCAACCTCTTCCTCACCCATTACGCTGCACCGGCGCCCTCGATCATCGCAGCTCTCCTGGGCGCCTCGCAGGCGCCACCCTCGGGCCGCCATGTTAAGCCGTTTGTCCGCCAGATCAGCGCCGCCCTCACGCGGCAGGGAGCTCCTCCGGGTTGGGCGACACCCAAGGCCGACCTGACCTTCAGCTTGGACGATCACCCCGTCAACACCGCCTGCTCGGGTGTGCTCCCAATGCTTTGCACGCCCACCATCTGCCAGGTGGCCGTCACCAGGACCCTCATCGACGGTGGCGCCGGGTTCAACATGCTCTCGGTGGAGGCCTTCAGCCTCTTCCACGTACTGCTGGAGTGGCTCCAACCTAGCAAGCCCTTTTCGGTCGTCGGGGGTGGCTCCTCTAGCTCCCTCGGGCAGATCCGCCTTCCTGTGACCTTCAGCACCCACGACAACTTCCGCATGGAGCTGGTCGACTTCGACATCGCCCGCATCAGCCTCCCGTACAACGCCATCCTCGGCTACCCCGCCATCCTCGGCCATCCTGAGCAACCCATCCGGCCTACAACCTCATGAAGATGCCCGGGAGCAGCGGCGTCCTCACCGTAGCTGGAGATACCAAGGATGCTATGCTGGTGCTCAAGCTCGCCCTCAAGACAACCTTCATCGTCCAAGAAACCCGCAAGCTAGAGGCAGCAGGTGTCATTCACGAGGTTCGCTACCCCAAATGGCTGGCAAACCCTGTTGTTAGTGCCGAAGAAAGGGGAAAAGGAGCGCATGTCTGTCGACTTCACCAATCTCAACAAGGCCTGCCCTCAAGATCCGTTCGTGCTCCCTCGCATCGACCAAATCATCGACTCCACCACCGAGTGCGACTTACTGTGCTTCTTGGATTCTTTTTCAGGCTATCACCAAATCAAGATGGCGGTTGAAGATGTGGAGAAGACGGCCTTCCTGACCCCACGTGGGGTATACTGCTACACCTGCATGCCGTTCGGGTTGCGCAACGCGGGCGCAACCTTCCAACGGCTGATGCACATCGCCTTAGGCCGGTAGCTCGGTAAGAACGCAGAGGCTTACATCGATGACATTGTGATGAAGTCTTGGGAGGCAAAGACCTTGATCCAGGACTTGGAAGAGACCTTCGTGAGCCTCCACGAAGTGGACCTGCTACTCAACCCAGAGAAGTGCGTGTTTGGCGTTCCTTCCGGCAAGCTTCTGGGCTTCCTCGTGTCACACAGGGGAATCGAGGCTAGCCCAGAGAAGGTCAAGGCGATCGAAGACATGATTCCACCGCAAACCCTCAGGTAAATGCAAAAGCTCGTCGGGCGCGTAACTATGTTAGGGCGCTTCATCTCCAAGCTGGGGGAGCACCCCTTGCCCTTCTTCAAGCTGATGAAGAAGAAGGGTCCTTTGAATGGACACAGGAGGCCGACCAAGCGTTTCAAGACCTCAAGAGGTACCTGACCTGCCCTCCTGTGATGGTGGCACCACACCCTCTCGAGCCCCTGGTGCTCTACCTCGCCACCACACCCTACTCCGCCATTGCAGCTCTGGTGGCGGTTCGGGAAGAGCGCCAGACCAAGGCTGCGCCACGACCGGCCACGGCCCCGGCCGCGGCAGCACAAGACCAAGAAGGCCTCGCGAAGACCACGGCCTCGGCAGTTGGAGACCAGGCAACCAGGTGCTGGGGGCTCCGTCGTCTCAGGAGGCGCCTAATCCTCTGGAAGGCATGGACCTCTTCAGCACACCCACCATCATCGAGCATCCGGTGTATATCGTCAGCACGATGCTGCGAGATGCAAGGGCACGGTACCCCATGCCTTAGAAGTTCTTGCTCGCACTATTGGTGGCTCGCGGAAGCTGCGGCACTACTTTCAAGGTCACCCCATCAAGGTCGTCTCTGCCTACCCATTGGAGAGGGTACTCAGGAGCCCCAACTCCGCTGGAAGGGTCGCTGAATGGAACATCGAGTTGCAAGCGTTTCAGTTGGAATTCAGCACAACCAGGGTCGTCAAGGGAGCCGCACTTGCAGCTTTTGTGGCAAAATGGACAGAGGCGTCAGGGCTCGAAGCAGGTGAAGATTGGTCACTTTTCCCCGGAAGTGAGGTGCCAGATGGCTGGGTCATGTACTTCGATGTAGCATTCTCGCGACATGGCGCGGGGTATGGTGCAGTGCTTATATCCCCCACTCAGGACAAGCTCTATTATGTCGTGCAGCTCTCTTTCCAGCATGGCGAGAAGGTCTCCAACAACATAGCAGAATACGAGGGCCTCATGGTAGGCTTGAAAGCTACAGCAGCATTGGGAGTAAAGCGTCTCACCATCAAGGGTGATTTACAACTCCTCGTCAACTTCTCCAACAAGGTGTACGAGCCAAAGGACGAGCACATGGAAGCGTATCTTGCGGAGGTGCGCAGGATAGAAAAGCTGTTTTGGGGGATGAAGTTGCAGCATGTGCCCCGCGGCACCAACCAAGAGGCTGGTGACATCGCTAAGAGGGCATCCAGGCGGCTGCCTCAGGAGCCCGGCGTTTTCGAGGAACGGCTCTTCAAATCATCGGCAGCATCGTCACTATCAAGTACAGTGCAACCTCGGGAGGAACTCCCCCAGCCACCTGCCACAGGAGCCCCGGCCTGTGGCCCAACCTTGGGAGCACGCTTACTCCTGGCGCTGGAGCCTCAGGAGGGATGCTGGACTACGGAATTCAAGGACTACCTGATGCAAGGGACTCTACCAAAGAAGGAGGAGCACACGGAACGCGTGGCCCGGCAGGCCACGACCTACTGCATCCAAGACGGAGAGCTCTACCGGAAGTGGCCAAATGATGTTTCCCTGTGTTGCATCTCCAGGGAACAGGGGAAGGAGTTGCTGGCTGACATACACAGTGGAGATTGTGGACACCACTCATCATCATGAACCCTCGTCGGCAAGGCGTTTCGCAGCGGGTTCTACTAGCCTACGGCACTCAACGATGCAATCGAGCTGGTGAATGCCTGTGAAGCCTGCCAATTCCATGCCAACCAGATCCACCAGCCAGCTCAGGGCCTGCATACCATCCCACTCTCATGGCCGTTCGCGGTCTGGGGGCTGGATATCTTGGGCCCGTTTCCTCGAGCGCCCGGGGGCTACCGCTACCTCTATGTCGCCATCGAGAAGTTCACCAAGTGGGCGGAGGTGGAAGCCGTCCGCACCATCCCAGCTGGCTCGACAGTCAAGTTCATCAAGGGCCTCAAGAGTCGATTCGGGGTCCCTAATCGCATCATCACCGACAACGGTTCGCAGTTCACCAGCAATCTCTTCAAAACATACTGTGCTAACCTTGGAACGTAGATATGCTACTCTTCGGTGGCACACCCCCGGAGTAACGGCCAAGCCGAACGCGCCAACGCAGGGGTCCCGAAGGGCCTCAAAACCAGGACCTTCAAGAAGAAGCTAGAGGCCTGTGGCAGGGGCTGGTACGACGAGCTCCAGTCCGTGCTGTGGTCCATCCACACTACCGCCACCAAGTCGACTGGCGAGACCTCGTTCTTCCTCGTCTACGGAGCAGAGGCGTTCCTTCCTCACAAGGTCAGGAGTCGCTCTGCGCGGGTCCTAGTGTTTGATGAAGCGCAACAGGACATCATGCGGGGGATGGACCTC
This sequence comes from Triticum dicoccoides, assembly GCF_002162155.2. Lineage (NCBI taxonomy): Eukaryota > Viridiplantae > Streptophyta > Magnoliopsida > Poales > Poaceae > Triticum > Triticum dicoccoides. The sequence continues at coordinate 354,003,038 of NC_041391.1, read as the reverse complement.
GTGCTGGGGGAGGAACACCGTCGGGAAGCCGCACTACGAGCAGCAAGATACCAGCAGGCGCTGCAGCGGTATCATTGCCGCAACATCCGCCCCAGGACTCTTGAGGTAGGTGACCTCGTGCTCAGGTGGGTGCTCTCCAGGGAAGGGCTGCACAAGCTCTCGCCCATGTGGGAGGGCCCGTTCAAGGTTGTTCATGTTTCTAGGCCTGGCGCTGCGCGCCTGGAGACTCAGGAGGGGGTTCCCATCCCAAACGCTTGGAGCATTCAGCACCTCCGGAGGTTCTACCCTCGAAGGAAGGCCCAGTGCCTGTGAAGAAGGCCCGGTGCCTATGAAGCTCACCGCCCCAAGAAAGGCCCGGTGCCTGTGAAGAAGGCCCAGTGCCTGTGAAGCTTGCCGCCCGTGACACTCTCACGTAATAATGAGTTGGGGTTGTACACGCCCCGGAGTCCCCGGAGTGCCGCCCTTGGGCCTCAGGGGCTCCCGCCCACGCCCAGTGGCAGCAGTTAGCTCCGCGCTGGTGAGAAGACGTCGAAGACTAGACTAGGTGCCGGACGTGGCTTTTCATTTGTTTTCCGCAGTTGGCTTGTTCTCCCTTGTTTGAACCTTTATTGAAGTTGCTTCTAGTGTTGTTTTCCGTCTTCTGCCCCTGTTCTCTGTTTTCGGCTTTTGTCTGGCTCGCTCGCTCTCTCTCGCAACCTGGCAAGGGGGCTGCACGGGCGCCCTCGTGAGCCCTTTCTCGCCTGGTTTTCGCGAGGCTCCCTCATTCAAGTTCACAGCGGGAGCACCCCTCCCAGTCCGTGCCCCACGGGCATCGCGGCACAAAGCGCCAGGCCTAAGCCGGCAACCCTCATGACCAAAGTTCGGAAACTATTCTCCCAAGTGATCTTTGCAGATCCTAAGACGCCCGGCAAGGCCTCGAGCGGGTACCTTGCGAGGCAAAAACTACTGCAAACATCCCGAGCTAAGTTGTTCCTACGTGCAGGCACATAACCGCAACACCATAACATGGCACAGGGATGATAAATATAGCATGATAATTAGGGGTCATAGTCTGTTGCACGCCCCCACGGGGCCCCATACTTGTCTCTCTCAATACAGGAAAAGGAGAAAACAAAATAAAGACAGCGCGCGCCTTGCAACAGCTCGCAAGGAGGGATCCGCATCGTCCTCCCAAGCTCAATCGGACTCCGCCTTGCGCTTCACCGGGGCGCGGCGACGGGATGACCCGCTACCGCCCTCGAAGCGGGCGCGGCGGCCTGGTGGCTGATCGCGGCCATTGCTGGAGGAGCTGTCGCCGGAGGAGGAGCCACTAAAGCTTGGCGAGCTGCGGACGCCGCCAGGAGCGGGTTCGCCTTCGCCCTCGTCACGACCGTCGCCAAGGCCGAGCACCTCGTCGCCATCATCGTCTTCAGGATAGCACCCAGCACGGCGGCCATCTTCTCCGAACACCCTCACGTGGAGGCTCGCGTCACCGTCGTACTTGAGGTGGAGGGCGCACTGCCGTCCCAGGCCACGTGCGCAGGCAAACGTCTGCCAGCCCCGGGCCAGGGCCACGTTCCTGGCGATGGAGATCTCCACCATGACCCAGGAAGCCCTGCTGCAGCAGCCGTCCACCTGCAGCCAGAGCCCGCCAGGGCCATCGGCCGGCAGTTCACAGGTGAAGAAGCGGGGGAGCTGGAGCCAGTTGCCGGCCGAGCTGTCCGACCACACGACAAACTCCGGTAGCACCACTGTCGAATGGAAGCGCGGTCGGGGAGGCCGCGTAGCCACGGCAAGCCTTCCTTCACCGACTGGGCTGCCTCGATATGGGTGGCCACCACTGCATGAAAGGCCACCACCGCGACCACGAGGAGCCGTGACGGGAGTCGCGGGACGCTTGGCGGGATGACCACGGCCGCGCTTGGGCGGACGAGAGCCGGACCCTTCTCGGCGAGCCTTCCCCTTTTCTGCAGCCGAGAACCTCTTCAAGGGCGCCATGAGATGCTACAAGCAACCGGAGCAAGGAAGGAGAAGAAGCAGGGAGGGCGAGGGGAGATGTGCTATGGGGGCTTCCGCCCCTCCGCATTTATAGCCCAAGGGAGGCCAACCGTCGGCCTCCACGATCACAGGTAATCATGACTCTTTTTGCATGCGGTAGGGACTCATCAAATCAGGCAGTTACCGAGGCAGCGTGGGGAAGCGGAGACGCCCACGTCCAATCAACCGCCACGTGGCGACCAAGGCCGCAGGCTGTTGGGGCCCGCAGCGCTCTTATACGTCTCCAACGTATCTATAATTTATGAAGCATTCATGCTATTTTATTATCTGTTTTGAATGATTATGGGCTTTATTATACACTTTTATATTACTATTGGGACTAACCTATTAACCGGAGGCCCAGCCCATATTGTTGTTTTATTGCCTGTTTTAGTATTTCGAAGAAAAGGAATATCAAACGGAGTCCAAACGGAATGAAACCTTCGGCAAAGTTATTTTTGGAACAGAACCAATCCCAGGAACTTGGAGTGCAAGCCAGGGGATCATCGAGGAGGCCACGAGATAGGGGGCGTGCCCACCCCCCTGGGCGCGCCCTGCCCTCTCGTGGGCCGCTTGAGGCTCCCCCGACCGACTTCTTTCGCCTATATAACCTACGTACCCTAAAAATTGAGAACGAAGATAGATTGGGAGTTCTGCCGCTGCAAACCTCTGTAGCCACCAAAAACCTCTCGAGAGCCTGTTCTGGCACCCTATCGGATGGGGAACCCATCACCCGTGTCCATCTTCATCATCACGGCGCTCTCCATGACGAGGAGGGAGTAGTTCACCCTCGGGGCTGAGGGTATGTACCAGTAGCTATGTGTTTGATCTCTCTCTCATGTTTTCTCTATGCACGATCTTGATGTATCGCGAGCTTTGCTATTATAGTTGGATCTTATGATGTTTCTCCCCCCTCTACTCTCTTGTGATGAATTGAGTTTCCCTCTTGAAGTTATCTTATCGGATTGAGTCTTTAATGATTGGGAACACTTGATGTATGTCTTGCCGTGTGTCACACCATGTTTTTCATGGCACAACACTTAAGATGATAAATCATGATAAAATGTGGTTTGACAAAAACTTTTGCATTATTTGACTTTTTATTTTGAGTTGGTTTTCTCTCTGTGTTTTTTTCAAGTGCTCTTTAAAGTCAACACAACTCCACCTTCTATACTTCATCTCCTTGCCCCAAACTTCTTCCCAATGATCATGCCATATGTATAGAGCAACATAGTATTTTCTTACAAAAATAATTTGGCCAAAAAGTATTTTCAAAATTTAGTTTTCCAAAAACCCCTGAATTGAGGTTTGCACTGCAAGTACTTGATTTGGGGTATGAAAAGTATTTAAAAAGGTATATTTGAAACCTATTAGATATAGGGTTCCCATAAACCACAAAAATATAATTTTAAAAGTTATTTCCTATTTTATTGAAAAGTTTTTCTTAAGGCCAGAAATGGTCTTTAATAGGGAAAAATTATTTTATTGTTTCAAAAATATTTGACAAAAACCTAGGGAAACTCAGTGGACATATATTGTCCATATATAAGAGCTTCAACATATGGTCATGTTCAAAATATTGGTCAAATCCCTCAAAAACCCTTTCTGGATATTTCAGGATTTTGAAATATTTACAAAGGAAATATTCTCCAAAACTTCCAAGAAAATTCTAGCATGTCACATATGACATGTTGGATGATCTTGACAAGTATCATGTCATGGAGAATAGTATAACCCCATGAAATCCCCTCAAAACCATTTCTGTCCATTTTGAAGTTTGAGCAACTTTACATTGCCAAACATCTCCAAATGCTCTGAAATCTTGTGAACATGCTAAAATGGTCTAATCATTCATCTAGGACAAATGGCACAAGTTGGAGAAAAAGTTATATTGATAAAAGTGCCCCAAAACCCTTCCTGTCCAGAACCAAATTTGAGCAACTCTACATTGGAAAATTTTTCCTTTTGATCTCAACTTTTGTGGTCATGTTCATAACCTCAAATGATGACACTACACCAATTGGTGCATCAAGGAGAACATATTTTCATGACTAAATCTTGGAGAGTCCATTTCTGCTGATTTCTAGGGTTTGCAAAAGTTGCATTGGCAACTTTTCCCAAATGAACTCAATCTTGGTGGAACCTCTTAGTCCCTTATTCCATTTGACCCTGTAAAGCCTCATGACAAGAGGAGTTCATATTCTTTCCCAAACCAGCAACAAACACCTTCTGCCATTTTACTAAAACCCCTGTTTTGACCACTTCCACTCTTCTCCATGGCCTCAACTTTTTACCACAGCCCCTCAGAGCCCCCTTGCACCTCCAGTAACTCCTCCCTGGTCTCAACTCAATGATTGAAGGGCGAAACATCCTCATTTACCCCTCTGGACAGCCCCTTTCCCTCTCTCTCTCAACCCCACTCCTCTCCTACTGGCTCACCAGGGCATCCAATGCCCCTCGCCTCTTCTTTACTCTCTCCTAGAGCTACCAGACATTAGTGGCCGTGCCCACAAGGCATATAAAATGCCATGGCATGCCATTTGCACGCTCTGGAGCGCGCTACAGTGCGCTCTAGCACTGTAGCCGCCCCCTGCCAACCACCTTCGGCCACCTCGGCTCTCCCCCTCACGCCAGCCGATGCTCCTCGACATCCTCGGCGCGCCACGCCTCTGTCCCCCTCCTCCTTCTCCCTCCTTCTGCCCTTGCTCGCATGCGCACCGGCCGCCCGAGAGCTCCAATGAGCGGCCTCACACGCGCGGCGCCTCTGGCCCCTCCTGCCTCCTCTCTTCCTTCCCTCGCTCTGGACCAAACCCATGAGCACCCCAGACATGCCCACGCGTGCCCCCATGACCCACAACAACGGCAATGACCTCGCTGGCGCACGGGTCTACGGTGAGCCGTGGCTCGCCTACTTAAAGGCCTCCCCGAACCTCTCCCTCACCGCCACTCTTCCTATCCCACTCCAACTAGGCCTCCCCGCACCCCAGTTCATCTCCAGAAGCGCCCGAGCTCGAGATCGAGCTCGAGCTCTGCCGCGTCGGGTCGCCGTCGATCTCACGGTACGGGCCACCCCTGGCCCTCTTTATTGACTCTCTGGAACTCCCATAGCTCACCGATCCATTCCCCCCTCTTTCCCGCTCGTTTTGCAGTCAAAAACAGCCGAAGCCGTCCACGCCCGAAGCTCCTCCGCCGCGAACCTCATCGCCGGCAAACCACTGCTCCCCTCTGGCCAACTCCGGCACCACCCGAACGGCGACACGACGAGGAGTCCAACGGTGCCTTCAGCTCAACCCGCCGTGCCCGGAAACGTCACCGGTGAGCTCGCCGGCCCTCTATCGCAGGGTTAGGGATGACAGGCAGGCCCCGCCTATCAGTCTCTCCCCTCCATCGCCCCTCTCTCTCTTGCTGATGCCTGGGCCCCGCCCGTCAGGTTTAAACCTGGCGCGCGCGCGTGCACCAGTGCGCCCGGCCGCCTCTCTGGCTGGGCCGCTGCCCTGCGGCTGTTTTGGCCCAGTAGGCACAGTGCCCTTCCCCCTTTTTCTTTTCTGTCAGACTTGCAAAAATTCCTCTGGACTAAATATTAATGCAAATGAAATAATTCCAGTTCCTAAATTCTTGTAAAAATCCCACCTATTTAATGGTGCGACTTTCATTCAAATCCCACAACCTTTTCTTCACTGTAAATATTTAAATGTGATTTTAAGCATTTAAATATACCTTTGTAAATCCATTTCTCCTATTCTGCTACTCCAAATCCAAAACTAGGAATTTTCCCATTCTTAGATTTCCCCCTAGTATTTATCAAAAATAAGTTGACATTTTTCTGAGCACTTTGATTTCTCTATTTTACTATTACCTTATTTTCCCGTCATTTCTTTTGCGATGAATAGATCCCGTATTTGACGAAGTAGTTGGATAAGAAGAAGGAGAAGGACTTGAAGACTTTGAAGACCAAGGCAAGCAGCCCTTTGACCATGTCTATGAAACCCTTTTTATGGATTCTCATATAGCACGTTTATTGCTTGCATCGGAGACATGATACTGTGATAACCACATGGGGTGGTTTGCCACCGTTACTTCCTCGTTGATACTTGCATTATGCATGACCCTACCTTCTTATGAGGGTTATGACGAGTAGAAAGGATGCTACAGTAGATGCTACGCAAAAAGGGACGAGTATATGCATGATGAAGGAGACAAAGTATTTTCAAAGGACTTTTCGAAAACCCCGTCAGGTGCCACTTATGACCGAGGGAGATGATGAGATGGGTAACCACTTGATGACGAAGTGGTGTACCAAGGAAAGTGTGTTTTGTTTTCGAAAACGGATTAGATTTAAGATTTGTCGACTGTCCCAACCTTACATGCGCAACCACTCTACCCTTATATGGGAAAGGGCATTATTGATTACCTAGGTCGATACTAGCTTGGAGCCTGCATTACTGTGACGGGGGAGAGTTGGTCCTCTCTCAGGGGATGGGGGCGTGCCAGGTTGGGCGGCCATGACTGTCTTTACATGGCACCGGATACACCATTGTGTCCCCTCTCGGATGTTACGATCTCGAGTGAGTCTCGTATGATGTACATTGTGAGGATACGGAACAACGAGTGGACTCCTTGTTAGTGTCGTCTAGGGAAAGGTAGTGATCGGGTGCTTACCCCGGGTACTTGAGGTATCGCGGGTCGTGGATGACACGGAAGTTGCCCAGATCTTGTGGGTACAGTGTGCAACCTCTGCAGAGTGTAAAACTATTCGAATAGCCGTGTCCACGGTCAAGGACAGTTGGGCGGTGCTGCTTAAACTATGTCCAAAGTTTACAAACCAGTGTGTGTGTTTGGATAACGACTTGGGTCAAGTCAAAGGACTTGACGTGATTGAGATGGGTTGGTGCCCACTCTATTTATGTTGATACCTGTAACCTGTCCTCATGGTTACTTGAATTCTCTTGATGCATGTCTTACAAGTTGTTGAACATGTCATTGCACTCAAAACTAGCTTTCTGCAAAAATTTACCTATATCATGCATTGCTGTATCTTGAACCAAAACATGGGTTGCTTGCGAGTACATTCAAAGTACTCATTGGCTTGCCACTGGTTATTTAATTGACCAGGCATGGAAGAACTGGAGTTTGAAGAAGAGTTCTTTGGAGACGAACATGCGAACTAGGATGTTTCCCAGTCAGAATGCCTGTAGGGTTAAGGCAGATGGCATGGGTTCTATTTATCGACGAAGATTTCCGCTGCTTGTGTTTCATTTGATGTTCAGCCCTTAAGGCTTTATCAATGTAAGACTTGACCATAATGGTCCTAATTTGTGTAAGACGATATGTATGGATGTAAGACTCTTGTTATTCAGCTTCTGTATGTTCACTGAGCATTGATCTCTGGGATCACTGTACACGTGCATTCAGTGATCTCGACTTATGAGTCGGGGTCCCCACAGAGCTGGTATCAGAGCCATCCTGACTATAGGAAGCCTTAGTTAGCATGGACGTTAGTTAGCTTGAGACCATCTAAACTTCTCATCTTTTCTAAAAGCTTACCCGACCCAAAATATATTCCCCTTATTTGACCTCTCCATTCAACCTTTGTAGATGGCCGTCGCCCCCTTAAGACTCCTTACGACAGGATTTCCATTCCTCCTAAGAGATTGCCTCCAACAATGCCACTATCCCTTGCTGCCCATATACACCTTGCACGAACTGGAAAATGATGTGTTTGAGAAGGAGTTCTACGCCAAGGTTTTTGTGCCTGCCAAGACCTCACCTCAGGGGTGGTTCTTCGTTGGACCACCTATGTAAACAAGAGACCTAGCCATTCAAGAAGTGGCATACGAAGCACTTCTCTGTCTTCGAAATCTCCTTCCAGAAATGAAAGAAGAACATGCCACCCGCTACCTACCTGGCAAGAGCGGATTTGGAGCTCCGACTCAAGTGATGATTTCCCCAGAAGACGAGGATCCAACCCTGAAGTACCAGATCCATTTCGTCAACGCATGAGACTACCTTCTACGCCACCTTACCAAAGCATTTCTCAAGGCTCGCCAAGATCTCCCTTCGCTTCTGCACCTCCACTGCCTCGAGAAGAAGAAGGTGGTCGAGCAAGAATTGCAAATCACTGCCCTAGAAGCCCACGTTTTTAATCAGGAGCAACAAATCAAGGAACTTCAGAAAGCTCGCAACCAAACCCCACGCAAAAGGCATAGGAATGGATTTCCATACCCACCTCATAGAGGATCACCGTTAGGCCCCCGACGACAATATCCAAGACCGAATAGCAACACTTTTGCTTCCGTCACATGTCACGGGTGTGGTGAGCTCGGGCATATTAATAGGATGTGTCCCAACAAGAAGCCAACTGTCGCATGTCCATTGGCACCCAGGAGAACCTAGAAGCTGAAGACCGAACGCCTTTCTCTCAAAGTGATGAAGCAAGCCCGACTACTGAATCTGAGGACCACTAGGGTAGGATGAGTCGTGTACCCCCTATGCGTAGTTGAGTCCATGTGATGGTTCAAATGAAACCATGTTGAGTGTTGCTTGTTCTTATCTGTTTATGTTTTGATATAAGTTGCACTTTTGCCTTAGGCATCATGTATGCGACTATATCACCTATCTTAATGAAATCCTGTTTGGCCCTTTTTGCACCTGTTTGTTGCACTTGCACTATAGAACCCCCTTTAGGCATTCCCCTCCTCTATGCTACTCCCCCCCCATCTCTTTCCTCAACTGAAGACAAGACGATATGCACCAAGGATTCCACCTCGGCGACCAACAAGCACTAAAGACTTTTTGCTACAACCTCCTCGACCAAATGCAACCCCGTAGAATTATGTTCAACCCTCAAGATTATAAACCCATTCCTAGTCCCTTCGAGACTTCACGAGATACCCCAGCTCGAATCCTTAACCAAGTGCTTAACCCACAGAATTACAAGCGGACCTGTTAAGCCTCCGTAACCTTGCTTATCACTGGGTTCATTAGGGAACTAATGGATATAGTGAACGAGCACATTATCATCCTAAGATAGCACCAAAACTGACGATGCCATAGGGAGGACCAATCTGAGGATATAGGAATAGAGGACAAATGACTTGATGAGTTTATATCAATGACTTGAGGAATTATATGAGACTATTCGGTGGATTATGAGGCTTTGATGTTGGTAGATGAACTTGGCGGGATCACGAGTATAGATTAGCATAGCTTTCATTACCCCTGAGTAAATTGGATTTAATAGGACAATTATGATCGCAAGCTGAAATTCTTGGAAGTATTTGGATTTAACTTAGCCATGGGATATTGATAAGAGACAGTTGATATTACGTAAATGACTTGGGGGAACATGTAGGAATCCTCGTTGGACAAGAGATTTGGATTTATGTAGGTGATTCTAGTTGAATATAGATGCTGAGTATGTCTACATGGTTCGGAGTAAATTGGATTTAGACTGATGATCTTGATCATGATACCATGTTTCTCGGTGGACGATAAACTAGGAGATTGGACTAATTGTCGGAGTTTATTTAGGCATCTTTGTGAGCTTGACCTTGGAGTATTACTAGATCACAATAACGGGAATTGGTGGACTGACTATACTAAGGCAACCCTTTCAAGTATTGAGGATTATAAGGACTTTAGGAGATCATGTGGAACACCAGCATAGGCGTTGGATTTGTAGAATTAATGGATTATGTAGTGATTAATGGAAGTTAATGGGTTGTTGGAGTTGCTTCATAGGAAGGAAACAAGATTTTGGAGTGGCATACGACGTGTTTCCTTAGGATAGAGGTGCTTTATCTTAGACCTTGGAAGAACAGGCTGAGCACTTGGATTGTGATGTTTAAATCAAACTTAGCAGCCTGTATGTTCTACCCATGGATTTTTAGGGGTAGACATACATATGAGTTTGGGGATTGTAGACATATATGATTTTGTTATACCTCCTCTCGGGAGCCATGAGGATATGAATCACATGAGTGATGATTGGAGTTGACCTATATGAAATGATACTATCAGTGATATGATGTGATTTGTTTAAAGGAGTAGATAGCAATTGGCATCTCAGAAACCGTGCTTAAAGATAAGATGATAAATGTTCACTCGCACACTAGAATCCTTGAAACCCTTAAGCCCTACCAAGCTACAACATGGTCGGATCAGGACCTTAGGGCCTTGACACTAGATCTAGAACCACCTTGGCCCACACTCAACAAGACCACCACTAATTCCCCAGCATACTTTATGTACCCTGTGAACAAAGTCTTCATGGAGTGCTTAGATAAGATAGCTTTCATCATCATTTGGTGACCTACTTGTCCACCTGAAGATGGAAGAAGAGCCATTCAGCTAGTCCAGGAACATTTGAAGACTGCCATGCCAAGGAGGAAGAACTATCACCATCATCAAGAAGTAAACATCCGCGTCGAAGACTAGGTGTATCTGCAAGCCACTTCTCTCTAATGAACCAAGCATTTCCATGAAAAGGAGACCCACACCAATAGTCGTCGGCCCTCTTCAAGATCACTGCAAGACGAAGAATAGACGGCTACCAGCTAGAGTTACCACCTGACTCACCCACTGTGCACAACATTTTTCCACACGACACAACCCCGGAAGTGTTTCCAACTTCCTAACTCACCCGATCTCTACGAGGGCATTAACCACCGAGCCATCGACCCCTAGCCCAATCTAACCTACCGCGAGCTACCCATTAGCAACCTGGATCAAGAAGAGCGTCATACACGAAGCCAAACCATCAAGTACTTCAAGCTCAATGGAGCACTACACGGAAGCAGAAGCAACATGAGGACTTGAAGACTACCCCGGATCCAGTTTTCATATTCCTTTCCACACCTAGTTTGGGAATCTCGGGGATGAGATTCTTGTAAGGGGGGTAGGTCTGTCACACCCTGTTTTTCATGGCACAACACTTAAGATGATAAATCATGATAAAATGTGGTTTGACAAAAACTTTTGCATTATTTGACTTTTTATTTTGAGTTGGTTTTCTCTCTGTGTTTTTTTCAAGTGCTCTTTAAAGTCAACACAACTCCACCTTCTATACTTCATCTCCTTGCCCCAAACTTCTGCCCAATGATCATGCCATGTGTATAGAGCAACATAGTATTTTCTTACAAAAATAATTTGGCCAAAAAGTATTTTCAAAAATTAGTTTTCCAAAACCCCCTGAATTGAGATTTGCACTGCAAGTACTTGATTTGGGGTATGAAAAGTATTTCAAAAGGTATATTTGAAACCTATTAGATATAGGCTTCCCATAAACCACAAAAATGTAATTTTAAAAGTTATTTTCCTATTTTATTTAAAAGCTTTTTCTTAAGGCCAGAAATGGTCTTTAATAGGGAAAAATTATTTTATTGTTTCAAAAATATTTGATAAAAACCTAGGGAAACTCGGTGGACATATATTGTCCATATATAAGAGTTTCAACACATGGTCATGTTCAAAATATTGGTCAAATCCCTCAAAAACCCTTTTTGGATATTTCAAGATTTTGAAATATTTACAAAGAAAATATTCTCCAAAAATTCCAAGAAAATTCTAGCATGTCACATATGACATGTGGGATGATCTTGACAAGTATCATGTCATGGAGAATAGTATAACCCCATGAAATCCCCTCAAAACCATTTCTGTCCATTTTGAAGTTTGAGCAACTTTACATTGCCAAACATCTCCAAATGCTCTGAAATCTTGTGAACATGCTCAAATGGTCTAATCATTCATCTAGGCCAAATGGCTAAAGTTGGAGAAAAGTTATATTGATAAAAGTGCCCCAAAACCCTTCCAGTCCAGAACCAAATTTGAGAAACTCTACATTGGAAACTTTCTCCTTTTGATCTCAACTTTTGTGGTCATGTTCATAACCTCAAATGATGACACTGCACCAAGTGGTGCATCAAGGAGAACAGATTTTCATGACTAAATCTTGGAGAGTCCATTTCTGCTAATTTCTAGGGTTTGCAAAAGTTGCATTGGCAACTTTTCCCAAATGAACTCAATCTTGGTGGAACCTCTTAGTTCCTCATTCCATTTGACCCTGTCAAGCCTCATGACAAGAGGAGTTCATATTCTTTCCCAAACCAGCAACAAACACCTTCTGCCATTTTACTAAAACCCCTGTTTTGACCACTTCCACTCTTCTCCATGGCCTCAACTTTTTACCACAGCCCCTCAGAGCCCCCTTGCACCTCCAGTAACTCCTCCCTGGTCTCAACTCAATGATTGAAGGGTGAAACATCCTCATTTACCCCTCTGGACATCCCCTTTCCCTCTCTCTCTCAACCCCACTCCTCTCCTACTGGCTCACCAGGGCATCCAATGCCCCTCCCCTCTTCTTTACTCTCTCCTAGAGCTACTAGACATTAGTGGCCGCGCCCACAAGGCATATAAAATGCCATGGCATGCCATTTGTACGCTCTGGAGTGCGCTATAGTGCGCTCTAGCACTATAGCCGCCCCCTGCCAACCACCTCTGGCCACCTCGGCTCTCCCCCTCACGCCAACCGATGCTCCTCGACGTCCTTAGCACGCCACGCCTCTGTCCCCTCCTCCTTCTCCCTCCTTCTGCCCTTGCTTGCACGCACACCGGCCGCCCAAGAGCTCCAATGAGCGTCCTAACACGCCCGGCGCCTCTGGCCCCTCCTGCCTCCTCTCTCTTCCTTCCCTCGCTCTGGACAGAACCCATGAGCACCCAGACATGCCCATGCGTGCCCCCATGACCCACAGCAACGGCCATGACCTCGCCGGCGCACGGGTCTACGGTGAGCCGTGGCTCGCCTACTTAAAGGCCTCCCCGAACCTCTCCCTCACCGCCAATCGTCCTATCCCACTCCAACTAGGCCTCCCCGCACCCCAGTTCATCTCCAGAAGCGCCCGAGCTCGAGATCGAGCTCGAGCTCCGCCGCGTCGGGTCGCCGTAGATCTCACGGTACAGGCCACCCCCGACCCTCTTTATTGCCTCTCTGGAACTCCCATAGCTCACCGATCCATTCCCCCCTCTTTCCCGCTTGTTTTGCAGTCGGAAACAGCCGAAGCCGTCCATGCCCGAAGCTCCTCCGCCGCGAACCACGTCGCCGGCGAACCACTGCTCCCCTCCGGCCAATTCCGGCACCACCCGAATGGCGACACAATGAGGAGTCCAACGGTGCCTTCAGCTCACCCCGCCGTGCCCGGAAACGTCGCCGGTGAGCTCGCCGGCCCTCTGTCGCAGGGTTAAGGATGACAGGTGGGCCCCGCCTGTCAGCCTCTCCCCTCCATCACCCCTCTCTCTCTCGCTGATGCCTGGGCCCCGCCCGTCAGGTTTAAACCTGGCGCGCGCGCGTGCACCAGTGCGCTGGGCCGCCTCTCTGGCTGGGCCGCTGCCCTGCGACTGTTCTGGCCCAGCAGGCACAGTGCCCTTTCCCCTTTTTCTTTTCTGTCAGACTTGCAAAAATTCCTCTGGACTAAATATTAATCCAAATGAAATAATTCCAGTTCCTAAATTCTTGTAAAAATCCCACCTATTTAATGGTGCAACTTTCATTCAAATCCCACAACCTTTTCTTCACTGGAATATTTAAATGTGATTTTAAGCATTTAAATATACCTTTGTACATCCATTTCTCCTATTCTGCTACTCCAAATCCAAAACTAGGAATTTTCCCATTCTTAGATTTCCCCCTAGTATTTATCAAAAATAAGTTGACATTTTTTTGAGCACTTTGATTTCTCTATTTTACTATTACCTTATTTTCCCATCATTTCTTTTGCGACGAATAGATCCCGTATTTGATGAAGTAGTTGGATAAGAAGAAGGAGAAGGACTTGAAGACTTTGAAGACCAAGGCAAGCAGCCCTTTGACCATGTCTATGAAACCCTTTTTATGCATTGTCATATAGCACTTTTATTTCTTGCATCGGAGACATGATACTGTGATAACCACATGGGGTGGTTTGCCACTGTTACTTCCCCATTGATACTTGCATTATGCATGACCCTACCTTCTTATGAGGGTTATGCCGGTGGGAGTAGATAGGATGCTACAGTAGATGCTACGCAAAAAGGGACGAGTATATGCATGATTAAAGAGACAAAGTATTTTCAAAGGACTTTTCGAAAACCCCGTCGGGTGCCACTTATGCCCGACGGAGATGATGAGATGGGTAACCACTTGATGACGAAGTCGTGTACCAAGGAAAGTGTGTGTTGTTTTCAAAAACGGATTAGATTTAAGATTTGTCGACTGTCCCAACCTTACATGCGCAACCACTCTACCCTTATATGGGAAAGGGCATTATTGATTACCTAGGTCGATACTAGCTTGGAGCCCGCATTACTAGTGATTGGGGAGAGTTGGTGCTCTCTCTCGGGACGGGGTCGTGCCAGGTAGGGCAGCCATGACTATCTTTACAGGGCACCGGATTGACCGTTGTGTCCCCTCTCGGATGTTACGATCTCGAGTGAGTCTCATGTGATGTACATCATGAGGATACGGAACAACGAGTGGACTCCTTGTTAGTGTCGTCTAGGGAAAGGTAGTGATCGGGTGCTTACCCCGGGTACTTGAGGTATCGCGGGTCGTGGATGACACGGAAGTTCCCAGGATCTTGTGGGTACAGTGTGCAACCTCTGCAGAGTGTAAAACTATTCGAATAGCCGTGTCCACGGTCAAGGACAGTTGGGCGGTGTTGCTTAAACTATGTCTAAAGTTTACAAACCAGTGTGTGTGTTTGGATAACTACTTGGGTCAAGTCAAAGGACTTGACGTGATTGAGATGGGTTGGTGGCCACTCTATTTATGTTGATACCTGTAACCTGTCCTCATGGTTACTTGAATTCTCTTGATGCATGTCTTACAAGTTGTTGAACATGTCATTGCACTCAAAACTAGCTTTCTGCAAAAATTTACATATATCGTGCATTGCTATATCTTGAACCAAAACATGGGTTGCTTGCGAGTACATTCAAAGTACTCATTGGCTTGCCACTGGTTATTTAATTGACCAGGCATGGAAGAAATGGAGTTCGAAGAAGAGTTCTTTGGAGACGAACATGCGAACTAGGACGTTTCCCAGTCAGAATGCCTGTAGGGTTAAGGAAGATGGCATGGGTTCTACTTATCGACGAAGATTTCCGCTGCTTGTGTTTCATTTGATGTTCAACCCTTAAGGCTTTATCAATGTAAGACTTGACCATAATGGTCCTAATTTGTGTAAGACGGTATGTATGGATGCAAGACTCTTGTTATTCAGCTTCTGTGTGTTTAGTGAGCATTGATCTCTGGGATCACTGTACACGTGCATTCGGTGATCTCGACTTATGAGTCGGGGTCCCCACACCGTGTTTATCTGTGGTGACAATGGGATATCACGTGCCACTTGATGTATGTTTTGGTGACCAACTTGCGGGTTGCGCCCATGAACCTATGCGTAGGGGTTGGCACACGTTTTCTTGACTCTCCGGTAGAAACTTTGGGGCACTCTTTGAAGTACTTTGTGTTGGTTGAATAGATGAATCTTAGATTGTGTGATGCATATCGTATAATCATGCCCACGAATACTTGAGGTGACAATGGAGTATCTAGGTGACATTAGGTTTTTGTTGATTTGTGTCTTGAGGTGTTATTCTAGTATGAACTCTTGAATAGATTGATCCGAAAGAATAACTTTGAGGTGGTTTCGTACCCTACCATAATCTCTTCATTTGTTCTCCGCTATTAGTGGCTTTGGAGTGACTCTTTGTTGCATGTTGAGTATTGTTATATGATCTATCTATGTTATTATTGCTGAGAGAACTTGCACTAGTGAAAGTATGAAACCTAGGCCGTGTTTCCTACCATTGCAATACCGTTTACGCTCACTTTTATCATTAGTTACCTTTCTGTTTTTATATTTTCAGATTACAAAAACCTATACCATCCATATTGCACTTGTATCACCATATCTTCACCGAACTAGTGCACCTAAACAATTTACCATTGTATTGGGTGCGTTGGGGACACAAGAGACTCTTTGTTATTTGGTTGCAGGGTTGTTTGAGAGAGACCATCTTCATCCTACGCCTCCCACGGATTGATAAACCTTAGGTCATCCACTTGAGGAAAATTTGCTACTATCCTACAAACTTGTGCACTTGCAGGCCCAACAATGTCTACAAGAAGAAGGTTGTGTAGTAGACATCAAGCTCTTTTCTGGCGCCGTTGCCGGGGAGGTGAGTGCTTGAAGGTATATCTTTACATCTTGCAATCGGATCTTTTTGTTTCTTGTTTCATCACTAGTTTAGTTTATAAAAGAAAACTACAAACAAATGGAGTTAAGTTTGTCTCATACGCTTCGCCTTTTTAACATCTTTCGTGAGTTTGATGGAAAGGAAAATTGTGCTCAAGTGCTAGAAGAAGAATGCATTAAAATGCTTGGTACTAAATCCTTGTATGATGAGCATGATTGCAATGTTGTTAGTATGAATTCCTTGAATATCCATAGTACTAATGATGATTGCACTAGTTATGATGAAACTGTCTCTTATAAGCATGTTGATTTTTGTGGAGAGCATTGGGTTTGCATAGATACACCAAATAGAGAAGATAGATATTACAAGAGGCATAAGCATTTAGAAAATAAATTGTTGCAAGAAAGTCTTGATGAGTGTGCTAAAAGATTCAATATTTTTCGCGCCCCTTGTGAACTTTGCAAAACATGGTCATTTGAATCTCCAATGCAAATTGTTTGATGATCGAATCGTGTCCAAAAATTGTGATCAATTGATTTCCCTTGCGCATCATAATGAACTTAGTTTGCTTTTGGGGTACGAAGAAATGAAACGTATAACTGAAGGTATTCCAAAATTTAATCTTGATAGATTTCTTGATTTTGATCTATAGAAGATTTATATGCTTTGTGTGGAGAATTGCATTGAAAATCCTTATATTGCCAATTACCTAAAGAAAAGAAAGCAAATAGAAGAAGAAGAGAACACTAATGAAAGGGAAGAGATTTCCCAATATCCTCCTATTATTTCTTATGATGAATCAGGTAACGAGGAGGAGCTTTCTATTCAACCAATCTCGTCAATAAGGAGCTCAAAGAGGAAGGTTGAACCCACACATAATGTGAAGAAGAAAAAGAAAAGAATGAGCAAAAAAGGTAGAAAGGTATCCCTCCCAAATGATGTTGCTTCTACTACTCATTGTGATGATGATAATTGCTATACTATTGGTGCTATCCATGTTTTTAATGATGAGAGTGATTATGCTTATGATATGAAAGGGCCCAAGCTTGGGGAAGCTATGTTTGATGAGGATGAAATATTTGAGAATATATTTGCTGAAATTAATGTTTGTCCCAAGCTTTGGGATGCTATGTTTAATGAAGATGATATTTTTAGCATCCCAAGTTTTGATATGCAAAGTTGTTATGATGATAGCATGCCTCTTACCTATGATGATTATATTGATGAAAGTGGGTTTGGAAGAGTGTCAACTTTAGGAAGTAGTGATCCACTATTTTGGAGGATGTTGAATTTTATTGTGATGAATACGAAAGTGGATTTGGAAGAGTGTCAACTTTATTTAGTGATTCCATTATCTTGGGAGAGGTTTCAATCGATTATGATGAGAACGAAGTTGCTACTTATGATGATTATTGTGATGAAACTTATGTTATAAAAAGTAGTGATGATTATATTTACAAATATTGTCATGATTATGATTACCCTTTTTCTGAACAGTACTCTTTTAATGTGGAAACTATTTGTAGTGTTCAAGTCTCTTATGATACTCCCACTATCTGAATGAGAAGAATTTTGCTTATGTGGAGAGTAGTATATTTTCTATGATTGTAGATCATGAAAAGAATGCTTTAGGGGCTGGTTATATTGTTGAATTCATTCATGATGCTACTGAAAATCATTATGAGGGAGGAACATATGCTTGTAGGAATTGCAATAATGTCAAGTTTCCTCTCTATGTGTTGAAAATCTTGAAGCTATGCTTGTGTTACCTTCCTATGCTAGTTGATTATTGTTCCCATAAGTTGTTTACTCACAAAATACCTATGCATAGGAAGTGGGTTAGACTTAAATGTGCTAGTCATATGCTTCATGATGCTCCCGTTATGTTTCAATTCTTATCTTTTATGTGAGCATCATTGCCATTATCATGCCTAGCTAGAAAGGCATTAAAGAAAAGCGCTTGTTGGGAGACAACCCAATATTTATCATTACTATTTTTGTGTGTTCACATGATTATGCTACTGTAGTAATCATTTTTTATAGCTTTTGTTTCAATAAAGTGCCAAGTAAGACCTTTAGGATAGCTTACGGTGATAGTTGTGTAAATCCTGCTGAGAATCAGAAACTTTTGCACCCAGTAAATTAGTTTTGTTAATTCACAGAAATGTGATTTTGATCTGATTATTTTTTTTATGGATTGGTACATGAATTTCTTAGGACTTCCTAATTTGGTAGAATTGGTAGAGTTCCATAAGTATACGTTTGATACATATTACTATAGACTGTTCTGTTTTTGACAGATTCTGTTTTCTATGTGTTGTTTGCTTATTTTGATGAATCTATGAGTAGTATCGGAGGGTATGAACCATAGAGAAGTTGTAATACAGTAGATATTACACCAATATGAAATTAGAATGAGTTCATTACAGTACCTAAGTGGTGGTTTTATTTTCTTATACTAACGGAGCTTACGAGTTTTCTGTTGAGTTTTGTGTTGTGGAGTTTTCAAGTTTTGGGTAAAGACTAGATGGACTATGGAATAAGGAGTGGCAAGAGCCTAAGATTGGGGATGACCAAGGCACCCCAAGGAAATATTCAAGGACAACCAAGAGGCTAAGCTTGGGGATGCCCCGGATGGCATCCCCTCTTTCGTCTTCGTTCATCGGTAAACTTTACTTGGAGCTATATTTTTATTCATCACATGATATGTGTTTTGCTTGGAGCGTCATTTTCTTTTGTTAGTATTTGCTTTATGTTATTTATAATAATGTTTTGCATCTTTAGTTTCAATAAAAATGTCAAGGATAACCTTTTCCATGCTTATTTTGCTAGTATACATGTTGCTGTTTGAAAACAGAAAGTTTACCGCTGTTGCAAAAAATCCCTAGAAATGTCAGAGCATGATATAATGTTGAAACTTTTTGAATAATGAGCTCTGGTAAATTTACTACAGTGGGAGTTTTATTTCATAATTTTTGGAGTTAGGGAAGTATTGATACTCTTGCATTCTTTACAGACTATACTGTTTTGGCAGATTGTCCTTATGTTTGCATTGTTTGCATATGATTGCTTGTTGAATGATTCTATTTGAGAATAGGAGTATTAAATATGCAGAGGCACTTAGTATTCAATGTTGAATAATAATTTTAGTGTTTTTTTACAGTAGAAAATGATAAGGTTTTGCATTGGTTTACACTAACCTATCTCACGAGTTCTTGTTGAGTTTGGTGTGGAAGAAGCTTTCGATAAAAAGAGAAATCATGATATGAGAGGAATTAAGGAGACACAAAAGTTCAAGCTTGGGGATGCCCAAGGCACACCAAGATAATATTTCAAGAAGTCTCAAGCATCTAAGCTTGGGGATGCCCCGGTGGGCATCCCACCTTTCTTCTTCAACAACTATCGGTTAGTATCGGTTGAGCCTAAGTTTTTGCTTCTCCACATGAGTTGTGCTATCCTTGCAATGTCATTTTATTTTGTTTTGCTTGCTGTTTGAATACAATACCAAGATCTGAATTTCTTTAATGAGAGAGAGTCTTCACATAGTTACATAATTATTTAGCTACTCATTGATCTTCACTTATATCTTGTTGGAGTAGTTTGTCATTTACTCGTGTGCTTCACTTATATCCTATGAGTAAATGGTTGAATGAGTTGATTGTCATAAATCTGAAATTATATATGTCTATTTTTCTTATCCCCTAGGGAGTTATGACTTCACATCTAAGAAGTAGAGGTTGTAAATTTATTGAAGGTTAGCAAGCGTTGTATTGGTCATTTGAACAATTCATGAAAGAATATTGAAGGAAGAGAGATTTCATATATAAATACACTATCCTAGACATCTTTTATAATTGGGAGCACTCATTAAGTATGACATGCTAAAGAGTTGATGTTGGAAAAGTAAGACAACGTAATGGGTTATGTTTTCGCACATCTTAGTTAAAGTATATTGTCATGGATCATTCAAACATGTTGAGATTGCCTTTCCCCCTCATGACAGCCAAATTCCTTGCACCAAGTAGAGATACTACTTGTTCTTCCAAATATCCTGAAACCTAGTTTTTCCATGAGAGTCCACCATACCTACCTATGGATTGAGTAAGATCCTTCAAGTACGTTGTCATCGGTGCAAGCAATAAAAATTGCTCTCTAAATATGTATGATCTTTTGGTGTGAAGAAAATAGCTCTATACGATCTTGTTATGGAAGCAATAAAAGCGACAGACTGCATAATAAAGGTCCATATACACGTGGCAATATAAAGTGATCATTCGCATTAAGATTTTGTGCATCCAACCCTAAAAGTGCATGACAACCTCTGCTTCCCTCTGCGAAGGGCCTATCTTTTACTTTATGTCTTTTACTTTTATGCAAGAGTCAAGGTGATCTTCACCTTTCCCTTTTTCATTTTATCCTTTGGAAAGCACCTCGTGTTGAGGAAGATCCTGATATATATATATATATATATATATATATATATATATATATATATATCCAACTAGATGTAAGTTAGCATGAACTATTATTGTTGACATCACCCAAAGGTGAATACTGTAACGCCCCGGATCCGATGCGCCAGGTGTCTGCCAGTTATTCTCCATCGTTGCCATGTCGTTTGCTTGCGTGGTTGCATATTGTCATGTCATCATGTGCATCTCATTTTGCATACGTGTTCGTCTCATGCATTCGAGCATTTTCCCCGTTGTCCATTTTGCAATCCGACACTCCTATGTCATCCGGCATCCCCTTCTTGTCTCTTTTCGTGAGTGGTGTTAAACATTCTCGGAATGGCCCGAGGTTTGCCAAGCGGCCTTGGTATAGCACCGGTAGACCGCCTGTCAAGTTTTGTGCCATTTGGAATCCGTTTGATACTCCAACGGTTAACCGGGTAACCGTAAAAGCCTCTTTTGTCTTGCAGCCCAACACCCCTAGATATCAGCCCACAAACCCATCCTAACCCCCTCCATGCTCTCGGTCGTTCGATCACGATCGTGTGGGCGAAAACCGCTCCTCATTTGGACTCTCCTAGCTCCCTCTACCTATAAATATGCCCTCCCCGTCCAAATTCGCGGTCTAATCCTACCCTAACCCTAAATTTTCGCCCTTCGCCGCCACCGGACACGTCCGCCGCCGCCGGACAAGTCGCCACCGCCGCCCGCAGGCAATGGCCGCACGCCACCCGTCCTCGTGCCGCCTCC